>NC_081319.1:23310000-23612500 GCF_026419965.1 Kogia breviceps
GTCCCTCAGTAAGTGAATGGTTCAACTGTGGTACATCCATACCTTAGAATACTACTCAGCAAGAAAAAGGATTGAACATTTGATGCACACAACAGCTTGGATGGATCAAGGGCATTATGCTGAGTAAACAAAGCCAGTCTCATACTAGATGATTCCCTTTACATAATATTCTCAAAATGACGCACTTATAGAGATGGAAAGCAGGTTAGTGATTACCAGGGATTAGGGACGATGGGCAGCTGGGGGTGGGTGTGACTATAAAGGTGTAGCATAAGGGAAATCTTTATGGTGGTAGAATTGTCTTGTGTGTTTGCTATAATGATGGTTACACAAATCTACACCTGTTGGCTTCCCTGGTGGCACAGTGGTTGCGAGTCCGCCTGCCAATGCGGGGGACGCGGGTTCGTGCCCCCGTCCGGAAAGATCCCACATGCCACGGAGCAGCTGGGCCCGTGAGCCATGGCCGCTGAGCCTGCGCGTCCGGAGCCTGTGCTCCGCAACGGGAGAGGCGACGACAGTGAGAGGCCCGCGTACCGCAAAAAAAAAAAAAAAAAAAAAAAAAAAAAACTACACCTGTGATAAAATGACATAGAACTATGCACACAATGTCAAGTTATTGATTTGATGGTGTACTATAATTATGTAAGACATAAACATTGGGTGAAGTCAGATAATGGATACTTGAACCTTGAAGCACTATCTTTGCAACTTCCTATGAATTTATAATTATTTTTTAAGTTAAAATAGTCGTGGCAAAAGATGAGGAGTCAACTGATATCTTTCCAAAAGAGACAGCTAAAAGTTTAATAATTAACTGTGAGGCTTTGTTTAGGAAACCCAAGATATAGATATTATAGAGAGAAAGGTTTTCTAGCTCTTATTTTTCACGTCGTTTTCCATTTTTTTAACTTGAAATATATTATGCATACAAAAGAATACATAAAATACATATTTAAAGATGACTCAAGAAGTTGAATATAATCAATGCCTTCCCTAGAAGGCCCCTGTATTCGATGGTTATGGCAGGCCCTCTCTGCCCCAGAGATAACCGCTCTCCTGACATTTGTGATAATCCCCTGGTTAAAATGTTTCCTTTCTATGTATTTATCTCTAAACACTGTTTTGTATATCCTTGTCTGTTTTGAGCTTTATATTAATGGAAGCATATTGCTTGGATTCTTCTGTGAGTTGCCTCTTTTGCTACTATTATGTCTTTAATGTTTCATGAGCCTGGTTGTAGTTCCTTCCTTTTCAGTGCTAAATAGTATTCTATGTATGAAATGACTACTGGTGAACTTCCTGGTCTCCTGCTGTTGAAACCCTCTTTGTTTCTTCTTTTGTTTCTTTCTTCTTAGGAGCAAGTCTGACCAGAGAAAATGTGTTCTCAGTTGTTTCCAGCCAGGTCCATCTGAGACTAGGAGGGTAACTCTAATACTGAGCTCCATGTTGGGAAAGCCACTAGCCTGCCCTGTGGCACTCACATTCTGCAATACCAGTTTTATCCGTAATAATGGCAATGCTTTAAGCATCCATTTGCCTCACTCTTTTTAACTGATTTCTCAACTGTTTCAATTAGGCAGGGAAGAAAAAGATCATATATTTGTTCTCTCTTTTGAAACCCAACATTGACATCCTAATTGCCAAATTTATTCTCTTTTTCTTGATCTTTCAATTGTGTTGATGTCTCCCTCTTTCTTTAATTTCCCCTTCCATGGCTTTGTCCACATTTTCATGGTTCTCCTCTTCTTGTCGAGTTTTCTCTTCTTAAGCTGTTGTATTTAACAGACCTTGAGTGTTTACCATGTGCCAGACTCCATGCTGGAGGCTCACTTCTTTACTCCCTTAGATCAATTTTAGAATCATTTTGTCAAGTGAAAAAAATTTTCTTGTTTTAACGTACGCACTGATTTTGGAATAATGAATATCTTCCAATATTTATTTGTCCTGTATAAAAACCTAGAATGTGTGTATTTTCTTAGTGTATACAAATTGATTTTTTTAATTAATAGGGTATTTTCCTCATATATTTTATTAGTATTGCCATTTAGGTTAATCCCAAAGTGGTGTTTTTGTTCTTAATATTAATGGGATAGATAGATGGATGTGTGTGTGTGTCTGTGTGTGTATGTGTGTGTGTGTAATATTTTTTCTTTTTAAATTATATTTTCTGATTGATGTGTTAAAAAGCCACTAGTATATTTTCATAGATATATATGAATATGTGTATGTGTATGTTTGTTTATATGTAAATGTACATAATTTATATGTAAATATAATATATATTTTATATAGAGACTGGACATATATATATATAATTGAAGGTATATATGTATATGTTGTCTCTATTATACTCATTAATTCTAATAGACTTTTAATTGATTGTATTGGGTTTTTTACATAAAAATATATCATCAGCAATTCATCATGATCATTTGTTCAATTTTACTCCACATATACAACTTTTTTCTGTTTTTTTGCCTTTTCCAGAATTTCAGGAACAATGCTAGATTTGGAATTCTGGTTTTATTTCTAATTTAACACAAATGCTTCTACCATTTCATCCTTATGTATGACATTGGATACTGATCTGAACTAGAAATTGGTTTACTTATTAAGGATAATTCGTTTGAATGTTAGTCTTTTTTTTTTTTTTTTTCCGGCTGCATTGGATCTTCATTGCCAAGCATGGGCTTTCTTTAGTTGTGGCGAGCAGGGGCTACTCTTTGTTGCAGTGCGTGGGCTTCTCATCGTGGTGGCTTCTCTTTGTTGCGGAGCACGGGCTCTAGGCGTACAGGCTTCAGGAGTTGTGGCCCACAGGCTCAGTAGTTGTGGCTCGTGGGCTCTAAAGCACAGGCTCAGTAGTTGTGGCACATGAGCTTAGTTGCTCCGCGGCATGTGGAATCTTCCCGGACCAGAGCTCAAACCCGTATCACCTGCATTGGCAGGCAGATTCTTAACCCCTGCGCCACCAGGGAAGTCCCTTGAATATTAGTCTTAAAGAGATATCTAAATAGGTAATGAGCGTTAAATTTCATCAAAATACCCATTAAAACTTATTGAGACTTCTTCATGGTTTTCTTATTTGCTCTACTGATGAGTTAACATATCATATGATGATATCATATGATGAATTATTTTAACATTTTGGTGAATTCTGTTATTTCTTTTAAACACACCTTATACCATAGTGAGACAGATCTATAGAATGCGTTTTAATGTTGTCTTTGACACGTGTAGATTTTAGGATTTAACTTTGGAAAATGACTTGAGGTAGCCTTCTAATATTTTTCCGTGGTCCAGAATAGTTTGTAATGCACAAGAATTATCTATTGCTTTGATGTTATAGAATTCTTTCATAATATTATTTAGAGCAAGAGCCTTTGATGACTTCCTTAATTTCTCCCTGGATTACCTTTTATTTGGGTTTCCAATTTCTTCTTGAGTCAGGATTTTATATGTGTATTTTTTCAGGAAAATTTATTCCTTTTATTATGTTTTCGAATACATTATACCAGTGTGTATAGTATTCTCTTTTCATTTTCACTTCTCTGTTATCTCTGTAGTAACATCTTTTTCCTTTCTAATTTCATTGATTATGTTTTCTTACGTTCTTAGATTCTTTTAGAAATTTGTCCATTTTCTTTATTTTTATAAAGACTCAGTCTTGAAATCATTAATTTCTACAATCATCTTCATATTCCCTTCAGCTACTTGCCACAGGTTTTAAAGTAGTTATTCATAATGAATTCTTGATGTAAACACATTAAAGACATTCATTCTTTGTCTAAAGAACATATTAACCACTTTCCATAAGTCCTACTGTGTAATTAACATTCAGCTTAAAAATATGCTCATTTTAAAGATAACTGATTTTTAAAGTCAGCTATTTAATTTTTCAAGTATCTTTATTTTTACCAATAGTTATTTTGGGAGATCATTGAAAATTTTTTAAGTAGTATAAATTTTTGGTTTTGAACTCCTATTATTTATTTTTCTTTAAGATGTATAGCTACCAATTTATTATAGAGCTATGAAATGATTAAAATAAGGAGAAAAGTACAGAGAATAATATGGTATATATTCAGCTACCCATGACCCAGAATTGGTAGATGTTAACCTTTTTATGCTTGCTTCAGTGATTATTTTTTAAGAAATAAAAATTACAATTAAGTTTGAAACCCCCTTTTTCAATACTTTCTCCTGACCTAGTCCCTCTTTATTTCTCTCTTCAGAGGTAACCTCTACCCTGAGGATGGTTTTTATCTTTCCTGTCCATGTCTATATATATTTGCTACATAAACTGTATTTTAAATAAAAATATTTAAATAAATATTTATATAAATGGTATAATAAACATTGTGAAACTTGCTTTTCACTCGACATTATATTTCAATACATATAAGGCACATTTATTCATTTTAGCTGCCATGTAGAATCTATCATTTATGTGTCCATTCCTCTACTTGTTTGAACTGCTGTAATGAATATTCTTAGGTGTTTCCTTAGGCATATGTGCAAGAGTTAGGGTATATACCTGAGTGTGGGTATGTTTATCTTCAGCTTTACTAATTGTTACCAAATTACTTTCCCAAGTGGTTGTACCAATTTACACTCCTGCCAGAAGTTTATCAAAGTTTCCTTTTTGAACACATGCTTGCTAATACCTGGTATAAATCTACTATTAAATTTTAAAGCATGAAATGTTATCACTGTAAGTTTTCATTTGCATTCAACAAATTCCTTGTGAGGCTGAGCAGCTTTTAAATACGTTCATTGAGTTTTCTCATCTATGAGTTACCTACTCATATCCTTTGCCCATATTTCTCTTGGGTGGTCTTCTTATAGATTTATAGGAATTATCTGCAGCTTCTCGATAGTGATGCTTTTTCTCTTAAAATCTTGCTAATGTCTTCTCATGTGTCATTGTCTTTTTAACTGAGTTTATAGTTTTTTTTAATATACACTTTTCTTTCCATAGTTAAATTTATCACGCTTTTCTTCTATAATCTATTCCTTTCTGCTTCAGTATCATAAAAATATTCTCCTAACTGCTACAAAAAATTTTTAGAAGTTTCGGTCTTTGATCCACCTGAAACATTTTTTATATGTTATATGAAGCAAAATGAGGGCAAAAAAATGGATAGAATTACCTGTCAAAGCTGAGATAAATGAGGCATAGCCTCTGTACCTTACCTTTGAATAGAATATCTGATTAACATGCTAAATCAGGCCTTCACACCTTTATTGACAGTGTCACCTGCTTCACTCATTTGAGAGCTTTCGAATGTATGTAAATAGGGTTTTTTTCTGGAAACTGGAGTATATGTCAAAGTCCTTCATTTTTCCTACGTGATAGATTAGTTGGGTATTAGTAAATAGAAAGAAAGACATGAGCTCTTTCAAAGCTGCTGCTTTTCTTCAATTATTGGGGTGTTGCATTAAAACCAGAGGAACTGGTCAGCAAAGAAAAAATGGGAAACAGAGATAAGTTTCATGTCTCTTGAGTCAGATAATCATAGTTTGACTGCTATTTAACCTCAGTTTAGGGTGGCTTTATTATTTTTGTAAGCAATATGAATTTCTAGAATGAAGGACACGTCCAAATATACCTGTGTAAATATATTCCAAAAACAAGAATAAATAAGATTTTTCCCATGTGGATTAATAGACCCTCTTCTGATGCTTTCCTGGGTTAGCACTAAACAAGAATTAGCTTTACAGCAGAGCCTTTTTATTGTGCCTTTGGTGGAAAATGTGGTATCTATATACCACGAATCTGCTAGCACAACTTTTTCCCATATCTGGGGATGGAATCATTTAATAGATATTCTATAACCTTTTTCTATCCAGCTAAAATATATCTGAGCAAGAAGGCTAAACTTGATTGCAGAATCTGGCTTTCCAGAGAGTCCGTTAGCTGTATTCAACTGTAACACAATATTATATCTTCCCCACTTCGCGAGTGGGTCCTCTGAACTAGCTACCCTCCTGACATTTTTTTTTTGCCTTCCCACTCTGCTAACCACCTGGCCAAGAGTGCCACGCCACGTTGGGAACATCACCTGGCCAATAAAATATAGAGGTCAAAAGAATAGAACATTGTACCTACAGTCAACAGTAATGTAGGGTGCACTTAAAAATTTGTTAAGAGGGCAGATCTCATGTTAAGTGTTCTTACCACAGTAAAATACATTTTTTTAAAAAGGATCTATTTCCCTTAGTACCTTCATAGAACAGCATAAGGACAAAACAGGAAGAAGATGGGAGAGTGCAAATACAGCTCTCACAACCTGCTAGTGGAAGTCAGAGTTGTGATGGTACCTTTCACAGATTGCTTGATAATGAGAAAAATGTGAGTACAAATCAGGGCTCAAGAATGGCTAAAATCATTAGTATGAATGCTTTAGAGGGAAGTGACTAGTTTTACGTTGCCTATTTACGGAAAGGAGATGGTTACCAGTTTACTACTCTTCTAAAATGGGACAGGAAGGAGAGCAAACAGATATGAAGACAATACATTTTTTAATGGGTTTAATTCCGTGCTGTCTAATTGATACAGAAAATATAAGTTGTAATTTGGCTGTATCTATAGACCCTGGTAATTTGCGTCATTAAGTCAAATCAGTAATATAAAGGATACACACATCAATGTTTTTTATGCTTCCAACTGGATTATCAACCCACTGAGAAAAGTTAGGGAGTCGCCAGATATAGAGAGCAAACTGGTGGTTACTAGTAGGGAGAGGGTCGTGGAGGGACAATATAGGGGCAGGGGATTAAGAGGCACAAACTACTATGTATGTGTCAAGCAAATAAGCTACAAGGATATATTATACAGCACAGGGAACATAGCTGGTATCTTGTAACTACAAATGGAATATAACCATAAAAATTGTGAATTAATATGTTGTACACCTGAAATTTATATAATATTGTAAATCAACTATACTTCAATTTTTAAAAGTTAAGGTGTTGTCTCTTCATCAAAGTTATTTTAGTTCATGACATCTTATACAAAAGACCTTTAGTTGATATGGACAAAAGGTAAAATTAACTAAAGTCCCAACCAGAAAAATTTACTGTGAGACATTCTTAGAAAATGTTCTCCATTATTAACTTAAAGAAAGCTTAATTTTACACTTTTTAGAAAAGAAATGCAGCCTCTTTGTGATAACAATATGAACACATAATGTCAGAGCTCAATATTCTGAAGAAATGAACTTAACACAATTATTATATTAGGCAGGCTTGGGATACATATTGATTTATGAGAAGTTTAAGAAGCCTATTCTCTAAAGAGCTCCAACATACCCTAATTCAGCTCCGAGAATTGCTTTGATAACTCT
Organism: Kogia breviceps; assembly: GCF_026419965.1. Taxonomy (NCBI): domain Eukaryota; kingdom Metazoa; phylum Chordata; class Mammalia; order Artiodactyla; family Physeteridae; genus Kogia; species Kogia breviceps. The sequence goes on from NC_081319.1 coordinate 23,317,347, forward strand.
CTCTTGGGAAAATTAGATGAAAGCTTGCCCTAGGAGTGATTAAGAGATTTATGGGATTTATATACCAACATGAAAGCTCAGGATTTTAGGCTTGTACTAATTGTTCCAACCCTAGGTCCCAAATGTCTGACTCCACTATTGAGATATCTTAAAAGATATTTCAAAATATGCTTTAGGAGTCCCACAATTCTTTAATTCAAACTTTAGTTCATACATTTTTAGATATCATTTAAACTGTAATAGCCTATAGTAGATGCGACTGTTCAAAAGTGTTGAATACCAAATTTTAACACATTAGAGAGAATTAATGCCTGATCTCATACTCTCAGGTGAAATCACTGAGGTACAAATTACAAGATAATAGTTGCTTTGACATCTTTTGCATACAGTTGAACTTCTTATTCATGCAACAGTAATCTTAAAAAATGTATGTGACTTTGCATACATGTCTTTTTTTGAGTATGGAAATGTCATTTTATTACTTTTTTGGAGTATAGTTGATGTACAATGTTGTGATAGTTTCAGGTGTACAGCAGTGATTCTGTTATACATACATATATATATGATATAGATACACATTTTTTTCACATTCTTTTCACTTATAGGTTATTACAAAATATTGAGTATAGTTCCCTGTGCTTTACAGTAGGCCATTGCTGGTTATCTATTTTATATATAGAAGTATGTATATGTTAATCCCAAATTCCTAATTTACATGTCTTTTTTAGTAGTTATTCAGGACTGTGCATGTCTGTCACATTAGATTATACACTTTGCATCAGCTTTTGTGTTTGCCAATCATTTTTACAATATGAATAAGATTCATTAGATTATGCAGATTGTAGTAGTACCATCCTGCCAGCTGCAGACAATATTAGCAGTGAAGGCAAATCTTGAACTTAACATACAAACGAAGTCCATTTTACTGTTTTGAAACTTTAAGTAATAGAGACAAGCATTGAAGTATACAGGAGATTTTTTAAAATAACTATACCAAATGTCACATTATAAGATAAATTTTTAAAATATTTTCTACCAAAAGATATCTTTTTTATCAACTTCTCTGAAATTTAAACACCCACTTAATTATGTGAGCAATAGTTGGATAATAAAATGAATAAATGTAGGAAAATATCTAGCATCCTCTTTGGTGTTTCAGAATCCGTTTCGTTGTCCAGTACCCTGAGAACGCAAAATGAATGGCTTAGAAAAGTGTCATTTTCTCCCATTTAGTGAATTAGGAATTTCTCCCTATTGTGCAAGCAAAACAAAAAACAAAAATGTGTTTGTTGAATGTCGAAGCTGATAAAAGACTGCAACTGTCATAACTACTATGATAATAACCATTGCTTCAAATTATCAGTGTGTCAAAACATCCTAATTATATTCTCTGGTTTTATAAATAAAAAATTGTTATAAATGTGAACTTATAAAACAGGTTAAAATGACTACATTTCTATTTTTGTTTGTTTTATGTATCCAGAGTCTGTGAAAAATAAGTTCTGTTTTTGCTTAAAACTTTTGAAAACTGCTGTGTTAAAATAATACAAAGATCAAAATTACTAGTTTTTAAGTTGTTCAGTAAGCATTCAGTATACTTCCACGATCATCCCTAAGTTTTGTTTGATTTTCTTGTTATTTAGGTTCTAAGACCTAAGATCTAATTCTCATTTTGAAAACTACATCTGCCCAGACAGCCAATTTCAGCGTTGTCCTCTAAGCAATAGAGACCCCCAAAATTGTTTCTGTACTGCCTGGTATTTACCAAGGTTACTTTGTATTTGCATGTTCAAGCTGGCACTTAAGCAGCCTCTAAATTTCTCCTGATCCTCTGCCTTCTGTTTGGTGGTGTTGTCATTTTGTTTGTTTTTTTAATAAATTTATTCATTTATTTATTTTTGGCTGCTTTGGGTCTTAACTGCTGCGCACGGGCTTTCTCTAGTTGCAGCGAACCAGGGCTACTCTTTGTTGCAGTGTGCAAACTTCTCACTGCGGTGGCTTCTCTTGTTGTGGATCACGGGCTCTAGGTGTGCAGCCTTCAGTGGTTGTGGCTCGCAGGCTCTAGAGAGCAGGCTCAGTAGTTGTGGAGCACGGGCTTAGTTGCTCTGCGGCATGTGGGATCCTCCCAGACCAGGGCTCGAACCCGTGTCTTCTGCATTGGCAGGTGGATTCTTAATCACTGCGCCACCAGAAAAGTCCGTTCTCTGCCTAGTGTTTGAACGAACTGTCATCCTGTTCACAATGATCTCTAAGTTACAGCTTCAAACTCTGAATCACTAGCTTGCCGCAGGAGTGATTAACTCAGTCATAGGATTGGCTGAATTTTCTGCTCAGCTTATCTGAAGTAGAATTCTCTATTAAAGAAGACAGCAAAAACATGAAGAAAGACTCTCTTTAAACAAGATGCACTATTTAGAGAAAAACTTAGGAAGATACCAGGTGAGATTGATGTTTTTCTCACTAATCTTCAGCTCTATCGCTCAATGTTTGATTTAACCTTGCGTTTCCCTTCAAAGCTTGAGTGAGTCCCTTGCAGTCTGATTTTTTTAAGTTTTTCTAGGGCTTCTTTAAGGAATTAAAAATTTATCTGCTGTGGTCAGTTATCGAAACCACAGTGGCTTTTCTTCTTCCTAGAGCATTTATACCATAATCTCATCTCGACATCAGCCAGCCTCTTTCTACTTAAAATTTATCAAGAAAAATATTTCATCTAGTTTCTCAAGTTACTTGCCTTGTTTCTCTTATCCTTTATATGCTTCTCAACCAATAAAAAAGGAGAGATTAAAACATCAACAGGCATGACAGTAATTCTAGCTTGCTTGAGATCCTTCCAAGCATCCTTTTTTTAATTGAAATGGAATTTCATTTATTCTAAGCTTGTGTGCTCCCTTCTGCCACCTGCCCTCTATATGCACAAAAATGGTCTTCAGCGTCACCGCTTGCCCTGTTTGAATGAATCCACACTTCCTTTCACAGAATTTAACTTTTTAAAAAAGATATACCTAAACACAATATTAAAATGGTTTTAAATGGAACTCTAAGGCAGCTTCTCCAAAATGTCCAGTTAACCGAAAATACCATTCATGTAAGTAACAAATGAAAATGGCAATTTTCTCCCTCTCTGTCTAATTTCCTATCTTTCTCCTTTGACTGTATGTATACCAGCGGTCCCCAACATTTTTGGCACCAGGGACCGGTTTTGTGGAAGACAATTTTTCCACGGGGGGGGGGGGGGAGCTGGTTTCAGGATGATTCAACTGATTCAACTGCATTACATTTATTGTGCACTTTATTTCTATTATTATTACATTGTAATAGATAATGAAATAATTATACAACTCACCATAATGCTGACAGGAGGTGGAGCTCAGGCAGTAAGGCGAGCGATGGGGAGCGGCTGTAAATACAGATGAAGCTTCGCTTGCTCGCCCGCCGCTCACCTCCTGCCGTGTTGGAACTCACAGGGCTCTGAAGAGGCTAGAGGTCAGGGTAGATCCACAGAAGCCAGGGGAGGAGAGAAAGAAATTGAGTGGGGAGCCTGGTCAACATTCAGGTGCTGTATCACTTCTATTTGCTAAATCTGTATCCTAGTCATGCATTCACTTGCTCAGTTCCTGGCTGCAGAGCCCACTGCCTGGCTCACTGGATTCCTGGAGTTGTACTTCAAAGCCCAGTGGATGGATTCAGAGAGCTATTAAGAATGTGACCAACTATGGCAGTGGCTCTGAGCCACAGAAGGCCAAAACCCAGGAGGACTTTACCCTTCTCAAATTGAGCATTGCTTAAGCATTTTTGTGTATTAGCAACATGTGGTACCACATACTGGGTCAGTTTCTTTTTGATTGATGTCACTGATGTAATTCTGATGCCTTGATGTAATTCTGCAGTTGGTACATATTCTCTGTAACAAATTAATAAAACAAGAATTGATAGAATGAATTAGGGTTTTATAGAAAAAGAAAAGTATTACTAGATATTTTTTATTATTTAAAAATGTTAATTAGTAATACAAAATTAAATAATATAAAAAGAGATTCAAAGAAGAAATTTACTCTCCCCTCTGACCCTCTCCTCCCATTTTCCCAACCTCCACATAAGCACTATTATTGGTTTCTTGTGTATACTTCCAACGTTTTTCATCCCTATACAAACAAATATAAATATATAGCCTGAACTTCCCCCCTTTTCTATGCAAGGTAGCATATTAAAACTGTGTTTTGTACTTCACTTTTTTCACTTATTATCTTGGAGTTCTTTCAATATCAGTACATAGAGAGCTCCCTTATTTTTTTTGTAGCAGCACAGTATTGCAGTGTATGAATCAACATGATTTATTAACTAGTCCCTACAGATGAAATATAAAATGTTTCCAATAGTTTTGCTGTTTCAAGTATTGCTGCAAATATATTTATCAATTAATTAGTGTGTTTTGACTTAGCTTACATTGTTTTCAGCTAAGACTAAATTTTAATGTCATCATATGTACCTTGTTTTATGGCTTCTGACCTTCCAAGATCATAAAGGAATTTTCTCATGTATTCTTCTAATGCTTTTATGACTTCCCTTTTTACATGTATAGTTTTGATGCACTTGGAATTTATCCTGTATATCAATGTATCGGGTAAGGACACAACTTTTTTCTAGATAGCCATCCAGTTGTATCAATACCATATATTGACTACTCTATATTTTTTCCACTAACCTAAGATGGCTTTTGTATCATGTGTGATGTGTTTGGGTCTATTTCTGTATTTTCCATTATGTTTCATTGATTACTCTGTCTAGTCTTGGACTGCTACCATTGTTTAAATTATTGACATATTAGGGTACCATTTTTTATCTGTTATGGCTAGTCTCGCCTCTCTGCTTTTCTTTTTTAGAGTTTTTATGTTTTGGATAGTCACTTATTTTGCCATGTGGATTTTATTTTATATTGGGTTTTGATATTTTATTTTTTATATTTATTTCATATTGAGTTTTTCCATTAAAAAAAGATGAAGAAGACTATTAGTATTTTTATTGGTATCATAACATTAACTTTTAATTACATAGGAAGAATTTATATCTTTATGGTATTGAGTCTTCTTCATCTAGAACCTAATACATCTTTCTTTTTAGTATTTTTTAATTAATTAATTAATTAATTTTTAAATTTTTTTTTTTGCTGCATTGGGTCTTTGTTGCTGAGTTCGGGCTTTCTCTAGTTGAGGCAAGCAGGGGCTACTCTTCGTTGCAGTGCACAGGCTTCTCATTGCCATGGCTTCTCTTGTTGCGGAGCGTGGGCTCGAGACACGCAGGCTTCAGTAGTTGTGGCATGCAGGCTCAGTAGCTGTGGCTCGCAAGCTCTAGAGCGCAGGCTCAGTAGTTGTGGCACAGGGGCTTAGTTGCTCCACGGCATGTGGGATCTTCCCAGACCAGAGGTTGAACCCGTGTCCCCTGCATTGGCAGGTGGATTCTGAACATCTGCACCACGAGGGAAGTCCCTGGTATTTTTTGATAGTGTTTTAAAGGTATCTTTATGTAAGTCTTGCATATTTCTTAGATTTATTCCCTTTTGCTTTTTCATTTGCTACTGTAAATGAGATCCTTCTGCTTTTATACCTTCTGAATTCTTTTCATCTGTAGATTTTTTCAAATCATAATACGCTTGGTTATTTTCATGAATGGTAGTGGAAAAGGGATAACCTGCAAGTCATTCACGTTTGTCAAAGCGGCAGGCATTTATAATGATGTTTGAGCATAAACAACTGGAAAATCTGAGGCCTTTTTTGATAGAAAATAATCACAACCTTAATGGGAAGTCCTTGTATAGGAACTGCTAATTGGTACCATTTCTTCATCTATTCCCAGACCTTTCCCACAACCCACGTCATTTCAGTAACATTTTACTTCCTGCTGATAAATTTATCAAACCATTGCAAAATTGACATTCCTCAGAATTCACTTGCATCAGTTAAGGAATGTTTTCATTTAATTTTTAATTTTAATGTTTATTTTTTAATGGCTTTAAGGTATAGTTTATATTCTTAGTAAGAGTAAACTCTCGACCCATAATTTAAGATTCCCAACTCCCTGGCTCCAACCTACTTTTTCATCCTTCATACCCTAGAGTTGCAGTGCTCACTATTTCTTCTGCAGTCCCATAACTGTCCACCTTCAGATATGTAAGCACTCCATTATCATCAACTAAAATGCCTCCCCAGCTTCACCTCCACCGATCAAAATTCTATCCAAACCTCAAGGCCCCACTTCTAACAGTTCTAGTTGGATAGTACTTTCATAATAGGTGTGTTTTTTCATCATTTAGCTTTAGAAATTTTGTTTGTTTACTCATTTTGAACTGAGGTATAATTGAGATATAACACTGTGTGAGTTTAAGGTGTACAACCTGTTCATTTGATACACTTATATATGGCAAAATGATTACCACCCTAGTGTTAGCTAACACCACCATCACCTCACATAATTAGCATTTCTTTTCTGTGGTAAGAACGTTTAGGATCTATTCTTTTAGCAACTTTCAAGTATATAATAGAGTATTTTTAGCTATACTTACCATGCTGTACATTAGATCCTCGAGAACTATTCATCTGATAACTGAAAGTTTGTACCTCTTGACCAGTATCTCCCTATTTCCCCCGTACACTGGTAATCACCATTCTACTCTCTGTTTCTGTGACTTTGGCTTTTTTAGATTATATGCATATGTGATATTATACAGTATTTGTCTTTCTTTGTCTGACTTATTTCACTTAGCATAATGCCCTCAGAGTCTATCCATGTTGTTGCAAATGGCAGGATTTCCGTCTTTCTCATGGCTGAATAATATTCCATTGTTATGTATACCACATCTTCTTTATCTGTTCATCCATTGACAGACACTTAGGTTGTTTCCATATGTTGGCTATCATCAGTAATACTTCAGTGAATCTGGTAGTGTGGATATCTCTTTGAGATACTGATTTCATTTCCTTTGGATATATATCCCAAAGTGAGAATTGCTGGATGATATGGTAGTTCTACTTTAAATTTTTTGAGGAACCTCCACATTGTTTTCCATAGTGACTCTACCAGGTTACATTGCCACCAAAAGTGCAAAAAAGTCCCCTTTTCTCCACATCCTCACCAACACTTGTTATCTCTTATCTTTTTTTTTTTTTTTTTTTTTTTTGCTGTATGCGGGCCTCTCACTGCTGTGGCCTCTCCCGTTGCGGAGCACAGGCTCCGGACGCGCAGGCCCAGCGGCCATGGCTCACGGGCTTAGGTGCTCCGCGGCATGTGGGATCTTCCCGGACCAGGGCACGAACCCGTGACCCCTGCATCGGCAGGCGGATTCTCAACCACTGCGCCACCAGGGAAGCCCCTCTTATCTTTTTGATGAGAGCCATTCTAACTGGTGTGAGCTGATATGTCATTATGGTTTTGATGTTCCATGACAGTTCTAATTAGAACTGGTTCCTCTCTCTATCTGAATGTCTACGACACTTCACCTGCAAGTCTCTATTGTAGCCTAATGTCCCCAAAGATGTCCACACCCTAATCCTAGGAACCTATAAGTATGTTCCACAGCAAGGGGACTTTGCAGAAGTAATCAGGGTTGGGAAACGTAAGATAGAGAGAGTAGAATTGTCTTGTCCTGGTGGGCCCAATCTAAGCACATGAGTCTTACAAACAGAGAACTCTCTCTAGCCGGAGTCAGGGAAATGTGGCAGAAAGTGAAGTTGGAGAGATTGAAAGCATGAAAAGGACTCATTGCTGGCTTACAGGTGGAACCAGCCACATGAAAAGCCTGAGAAAGAAGTGAGCTTTACAATTATCTTCTAAGAAACCCTGAGATCTGGATGAGAATTGCAGTCCCAGTTGATAGCTTGATTCTGGCTAGATGTTAATTTTTGCCTAATACTTAAGGAATATGAAAAATCCACATCTAAAGAGCATCAAGGGACATTCAGATTGTTATTATGGAATTTAATTCAAGTGAACACATTACTAGAAATCACAGCAAGAACTGGAGATAAAGTGGACATTCACCTTCTCTGAACAGAACTATCTAGTGAGAAAAATGATGGGAAAATTGACAAACAAGAAGTAGACAATACATTGGGTTAATGATGATGGCATCAGTAGAGATAGAAACTTTTAAATAAACATGTATTATCTCCTTCAAAGAATTGACGAGATATGTATATGTGTATGTTTAGTGGTGTGGGTGTTCTGGGGATGGTTTTGTCCTAAGGTAATTGTGACATCTGTGGTGAAAGAGAATAAAAGGAATTGCAAGTTTGGTACTTGATTGTTGAAGGAAAGAACAGTAATGAACTCGGGCACAGATCAATTCACCCTCTCTTCCCATTTACAAGACACTGAGCCTACTCTCAATCACTATTTTTATAGAGAGTAATGATTAAATGGATGGGAAGTAGCAGAAAGTTAATGGTTTACAGAACCGCTCAATCACAGACATTGTAACTAGACCAAAATATTGTATTCGTTATGGAATGTAAGAAAACTTGTTCGTTTCCATTGAATTATTTTTTTGATCTGATGCAGTATTACTTATATTTTGACACAAACAGTATCTTGATGAGTATTTTTAGAAAATTCTTCATTGATTAAAAATTGTAAAGCTTTCTCTGAATGATTCTAAATTATGCCATATTTCCTTTTGCAAATTTTTGTGGCTATCATGCTGGCCTTTAAGTATTTCTGGAAGCATCAGCATCATGTGAGAGACTACTGTATCTCTGTAGTGTCTGTGATCCCCTGACATTAGATATATTGGGGGGATAAGTGCACATTTCTGAAAAGAGAGGTCCTAAGTATCATCAATATTCAAAAGAGTCTGGAACTAAAATAATATTAATAAGAAGAAGAATCCTGTTCCAGAGCTTTACGTGATTCCTCTTTACTCTGGATGGTACAAGCTTTTTATTTCTAATTGAGACTGAATGATGGCCCAGTATGTGTTCTGTTGATCTCCAATAGTGCTTCACATTCATGAGAATGGATGTTCATGCTTGACCCTGTTTGGGAGAGTCCAATAAAATAAATACACATATTTTAAAAATATGTATTACGACTGGAGAGGATGAAAAAATTAGGGCATGTTTTCTTTTTATTTTTAAACTTTTGGCAAATTTTCCACAATCATGTTTTTTCAACCTGTGTAAGACTAGTAGATGTAATTCATAGTAAGCACAATTTTCTGATCCTGTGAGACACAATATAACTAAACAAATACCTAAGTTCAGCCATAATAATAGAATGCCTCTCAGATTGATTAAAAATCATGTATTTAAATCCTTCATGGTGCCCCATGACTCGCAGAATAAATCCCAAATCCCTTCAGTTAGTTTTGCGATCTAGCCCTCGTTTATGTGTACAGGTTTATCTGTAACAGGGCTTCCTAGCCTAGGCACTGTTGACATTGGGGCCATGTAATTCTTTGTTGTAGGAGACGGTTTTGTGCATCATAGTATGTTTAGCATCATCCCTGGCCTCCACCAGCTTGATGCCAGTAGCCTCCCCCCATGTTCAGCAGTGTCTCCAGACATTGATAAATGTCCCCTGGGAGACAAAATCTCCCTGGTTGAGAATCACCAGTGTAGAGTCTTTTACCCCCTCAAACTTGACTTCCCACCATAATGAATTTTTTTCAGTTTCAGAATGCACACTGTTCTTTTTCCTCTGTACTTGTGTACCTTCCGTGCCCTTTTTGTATACAACACTCTCCCCACTCCTTGGTGCGTGGTGACCTCCATCTTATCTTTGGCCTCAACTTAGAAGTCTGGGTAAGGTAGGTACAGCTTTCACCAGCATTCCCCCTTTCGCAGAGTGACCCTGCTCTATGGAGTAGTGGAATGTTTGCTTGTCTGTATCTCCTATTAAACCATAATTGCAAGATGTCAGGAATCATTACTGAGTTACTCACTAGTGTGTCACCACTGCCTGGCACATATTTGATACACAATAAAGAGTTGTTAAATAAACTAACATTTTAGCCAAAAAAAAAATTAGTCAATACTACCGTAGTGCTACTTTAAAAAATACATTTTCTAGTACGGTTATTGAGCATTAAGATTTCAAAAAATAACCTTGGAGAAAACCTGGTACAACATGTGTCAAACACAAATCATTGTTTCAACTTAATTCCTTCCATGCTTTTGACTTTTATGAATTTTCTTGACTTAATTCATTTTATATTTAAAACCTATATTTTATCACAATTTGGCAGACTTTTGTTTGCTGTCTATTAACATAGTAAAGGTCACATCATTAGATGAAGCCTGATGGCAGGAAAAGCACAGTAATTTGCCAATGGGAAACATATAAAAATGACTTCATTTTTTATGTTGTCCTACACCTTTTACCTTGGGGTTGATTTTAAATGTTATTACTCAAAATTGAAAATAATGTCCAAAGTGAATTCTGGAAAGGACACAAAAGAGAAAAATTACTTAGAAGTTCAACTCTAAAACCATGGTTATTTCACACAATTAAATCATAGAAGGGTGCTTAAAATATCTTAGCTGACAAGGGATTAAAAGACTGCTAAATAACAGCTACTTAAGTAGGTCCAAAACCCTGGGCTATGTGTTTCACTTTGTTTCTTATCACTAACATTTTTCTAGTGATAAACGAAAATAATTTCTAAGAACACTTATATGCTGAACAGATAATTATTTGATGTCTACCAAACTGAATACAAGCTACAGTCCATTCTTGATAGTGGTGTGTGGGATGCAGGACAATGCTCACAGTAATTATCTAGGCACCCGTTTCTCCTTTCAAGGACTTGACTATAACGCAAAACAAGGTAATCTGTCACAGTGATTTACTGAGTGTCCACTTTATGCAAACACTAGGGGAGATAACAAGAGATAAGTGATACAGAGCACTTGCTTGGAGGGATTACCCATCTGGTAAGGGAGAAAAGACATGTACTCAAAGGACTACACTTTAGCAAAGAAAGCCCTGTGTGTTAAGGATAAACAGGATGCTACCTGCATTTGACAACAGGAGAGATAACATCATTGTGTGTATGTGTACGTGTGTGTGTTTATGTCTCTGTCTCTGTGTGTTTGTAATGGGGTTGTCTCAGAAAGCAGGGCCTTCTAGATAGGTTAAATAATAGGTTTAAAGAAGCATTTATGTAAAACACATTTTGGTATCAGTGAGCAAAGGTTGTATTTGGAGCTGAGAACTAGAATATTTGGTGCCTCATATGTCACAGTGAAGAATGTGTCTTCACCTTGGTTGACAAGAGTCACATTTTTAAAATTTTTGTCTCTACCCCTCTAGTATTGAAATGCCTGTCATTCAATAATTGGTGGTGGTGGTAGTGTGGCTGTGTGTGAGGGAGAGAGAAAGGAAGGGAGGGAGGGAGGGAGGAGAAGAGGGGAGGAGATACTGTAGGGAGCCACAAGAGATGTTTATATCAGGATTCTGTAACTTCAGCTACAGTGAATAAATCATCTGACCCTGGGCAATAGAATAGACTGTGAGGAAAGAGGTGTGTGATCAGATACCAGCTGAAACTACCGAGATAAGAGAAAATGAGACCCTGACTCTGGGTGACCATGGGCATGAAAAAGAAGACTGATGAGTAAAATATTTTGTATGGAGGATTTCAGGAAGTGATAAATTACTGAATTACGTGTTAGCAAGAAAGACTGGCTACCACTCTGCAAGTTCATGACTGGACAGCTCAGCAATGTTAATAAACAGGGAAGCTGGTGAAGGGGATGTATGGGAATCCTCTATACTATATTCTCAATCTTTCTACAAATCCAAAAATGTTCTATAAATAAAGCCCACTTTAAAAAGGGAGAGAGATTGTAGGTTAACCAATCCACTTTATAAAATGCTGCAGAGATGCTGAGAAGGAAGTCGGAGGATAGGCCCATGGGTTATATGTTCATAAGTTAAATTCCAAAGAGACACTTCAGTGAACATTGGGCAGGGAACTCCATTTACAGGTAATGAAGCGGTGAGTGGGTGATTAGGGCATGGAAGCAGTAGGAAGGGTGATGGTAAAGACAGACTGTCCTAAAGAATCTGGGAGCTCAGATTCTAGGGAAGCTCAAGAGCAGGTACAGGTGGTGAAAGGAACCAAAGAAGAGAGGGAGGCTGAAGGGGCAGTGAAGGAGAGCATGATGAATATGTATTCACTTCCTCTGCTGCAATGAATTATCATACACTTAGAGGCTTAAAATGACATTAATTTATTCTCCTCCTCTTCTGGAGGTCAGAAGTCTGAAATCAGTTCCAGCAGGCTGATGTTGAGCTGTCAGTTGCTCCTCGCTCTAAGTTAGAATGTTTCCTCACCTTTTGCAGCTTCCAGAGGCCACCTGCATTCCTTGGCTTGTGGCCCCTTCCTCCATCCTCAAAGCCAGCAGAGTAGAGAGAGAGAATATTCACCCTTTCTCTGCCTTCTGTTCTATTTGGGCCCTCAACGGATTGGATGATGCCGGCTTACAGAGGTGAGGGCAGATTTTCTTACTCAGTCTACTGATTCAGATGCTAATCTCTTTCAACACAGCCAGAAATATTTTTTTACCAGCAATGTGAGCATGCCTTAGCCCGGTCAGGCAGGCACATAAAATTAACCAGCATAGTCACCCTTCTCATTTATGGGAAGCGTTCACAGAAAAGATGCTGATTGGTTCTTCTCCATGCCCGTGAAGTCATTATTGAGAAGTAACGGGTCTCTTGTCAAGGAGATGAGGATGTAGGGCACATAAGGGAGGACTTGGTTCATGGTGATGCTGAGGAACAACTAACTGTGCACCCGCCTTTCCCAGAGACCCTCCAATGGAGAATGCAACCCTCTTTCTGCTAATCAGATGTTCATCCACCTGAAGATTTTGAGCTGCTCTCTGAAGAACTTTTTGCATAGAGTCATGATTTGATGATCAGAGGCCAAAATGCACTTTCAAACTCATGCCTTTGTCACTGAAGTAAAAGCTAGTAAAATAGGAAAGAGGTAGTAGAGACTTTGTCATTCAGTTTAAAATGAATGTAGACAACTGCTATTGTAGTAAGTTGTAGTAAAAAGGTTGGAAATGCATCTATGAAACAAAGTTCCAGGAAAAAAAGGGAAGAAACCATAAACAATTAGAAATTTTCACATATTTCATTCAATTTTTCTACATTTTCTTAGTTTAAAAAGTTCCAATTCACTGGGTTAGTAGGCTTAGTTCTGTACCAAACATTTCTGATATGAAGATATTTTAATAAAATTACCTCTGTTAAATTCCTGCAGCTAAAAAGACTTCATTTAACCTGACCTCCTGACACCAAAAGAACATATATTATAGTTTTAAAATTCTTTAAAAAGGTTAGGAACTAATTAAAGATTTTTTTAAACCTCTTCTATATATAGTACATTTTGGGAAGTACAAGACATTTGCCAATAATCTTTCTATCTGCTACCAAATTAGTTATGAAATATGATCACTAAGGCTGCATCCAACTCTACCAAAAAGCTAATTTTAGAATTTTAGTATGATCAGTCCCTAAATACAATTAGACTCAGATCTAAAATAACTGAGAAGGGATACATATCACAGAACTTTTTTTTTTAACATCTTTATTGGAATATAATTGCTTTACAATGATGTGTCAGTTTCTGCTTTTTAACAAAGTGAATCAGTTATACATATACATATATCCCCATATCTCTTCCTTCTTGCATCTCCCTCTCTCCCACCCTCCCTATCCCACCCCTCTAGGTGGTCACAAAGCACCCAGCTGATCACCCTATGCTATGTGGCTGCTTCCCACTAGCTATCTATTTTACATTTGATAGTGTATATATGTCCATGCCACTCTCTCACTTCGTCCCAGCTTACCTTTCCCCCTCCCCGTATCCTCAAGTCCATTCTCTAGTAGGTGTGCGTCTTTATTCCCATCTTGCCCCTAGGTTCTTCATGACCTTTTTTTTTTTTTTTAGATTCCATGTATATGTGTTAGCATATTGTATTTGTTTTTCTCTTTCTGACTTACTTCACTCTGTATGACAGACTCTAGGTCCATCCACCTCACTACAAATAACTCAATTTCATTTCTTTTTATGCCTGAGTAATATTCAATTGTATATATATGCCACATCTTCTTTATCCATTCATCTGTCGATGGACACTTAGGTTGCTTCCATGTCCTGGCTATTGTCAATAGAGCTGCAATGAACATTGTGGTACATGACTCTTCTCAGGGTATATGCCCAGTAGTGAATTGCTAGATCATACGGCAACTCTTTTTTTAGTTTTTTAAGGAACCTCCATACTGTTCTCCATAGTGGCTGTATCAATTTACATTCCCACCAACAGTGCAGGAGGGTTCCCTTTTCTCCACACCCTCTCCAGCATTTATTGTTTCTAGATTTTTTGATGATGGACATTCTGATTGGTGTGAGGTGATACCTCATTGTAGTTTTGATTTGCATTTCTCTAATGATTAGTGATGTTGAACATCCTTTCATGTGTTTGTTGGCAACCTGTATATCTTCTTTGGAGAAATGTCTGTTTAGGTCTTCTGCCCATTTTTGGATTGCATTGTTTATTTTCTTGGTATTGAGCTGCATGAGCTGCCTGTATACTTTGGAGATTAATCCTTTGTCGGTTGCTTCGTTTGCAAATATTTTCTCCCATTCTGAGGGTTGTCTTTTCATCTTGTTTATGGTTTCCTTTGCTGTGCAAAAGCTTTTAAGTTTCATTAGGTCCCATTTGTTTATTTTTGTTTTTATTTCCATTTCTCTAGGAGGTGGGTCAAAAAGGATCTTGCTGTGATTTATGTCAATGTTCTGCCTATGTTTTCCTCTAAGAGTTTTATAGTGTCTGGCCTTACACTTAGGTCTTTAATCTGTTTTGAGTTTATTTTTGTGTATGATGTTAGGGAGTGTTCTAATTTCATTCTTTTACATGTAGCTGTCCAGTTTTCCCAGCACCCCTTATTGAAGAGGCTGTCTTTTCTCCACTGTATATTCTTGCCTCCTTTATCCAAGATAAGGTGACCATATGTGCGTGGGTTTATCTCTGGGCTTTCTATCCTATTCCATGGATCTATATTTCTGTTTTTGTGCCAGTACCATTCTGTCTTGATTACTGTAGCTTTGTAGTATAGTCTGAAGTCAGGGAGCCTGATTCCTCCAGCTCCGTTTTTCTTTCTCAAGATTGCTTTGGCTATTTGGGGTCTTTCGTGTTTCTATACAAAGTGTGAAATTTTTTGTTCTAGTTCTGTGAAAAATGCCAGTGGTAGTTTGATAGGGATTGCATTGAATCTCACAGAACTTTTTGACAGTTTTTTGTTTTATAATTAAAATAGGTACATCAAAATCCTCTTAAGATTCACAGTGTAGACCTTCATAAAAAAGAGTTAAAGTAATACTGAGTCCTAACTTGAAAGAGCTGTGAGAGTATTCATCTCACTACTTCTTACCCCAGAATATAATGAAAACACTTTACTTTTTCTATACCTGATAGAGAGTACCATACTAGAAGGACCTGAGTTTATCCTATACAATTTCAAGTTCATATCATCCCTGAGACAGAGGAGAAACTGGTTTTTCAAGCTACCAGTTAACATGGTGACAAAAATATAGCCACAAAACATTAATTACCTTCTCTACTTAAACATACACATAAGAATATCTGCATAAAAAGTTCAAAGTACTTATTTTTTTAACAAAAGATAAATGTATCCTTCTTTTCCAATGGACTCCTGGAAGGAGTTGTTCAAAGTTCTGCAGCCTTTTGGATGTGAGTCATAAAATCAAAGAGCAATGAAATTGGAGGATGGGGGAGATAAAATGAATAAAAAGACAGTTTGATATGTCAAGAGAGTCTATATCTTAGGTAGTGTGTCATTTTTTCTTCATTAAAAATGAAGCAAAAGAAAAATGAGAAAATTGCCATGAAAATCAATTTGTTAACTTAAGCAGTAAAGAAATACAATTATATAAAACATAAGAGGAGATATCCACTTATAACTATATATATCAAAGTTTTATTTAATATGTTATTTATAAAAACTAACTGGTCTTTAAAAAAGTAAGCTAGGGCATATAATTCACAACTATTCAATATGTGCTCCTAAATAATAGTTAACACAGAAGGTTTAAATATGCTAGGAACTTTGTATATGTTTTACATTATATATATTAATATATTAATCCTCTAACAACTGTATGAGGTAGGTACTATGATTATCCCCTCATTAAAGATAAGTAAACTGAAATTGTGAAAATTCAAGTTACTTGCCAAAGATCACACAAGCCAGTGAGTGATAGAGTTTGGGTTCAAATTCAGGGAGTTATGGTGTTAGCTTTGTTTAGTTTGTGTAATAAGTAACACATTCTCTTTGTTTAAACAAGTAAACAAAAATCAACTAAATGAAAAAGCTACTCAGAAACGAACAAACAAAACTCTGCAGAAGAGTATAAAATGAAACAGAGAACATGTCTCCATCTCAGCCTGTAAACACAAACAGTTTTGAGACTTAAGTACATAGAGTTTATACATATGTATACACACAAAAACGAGATACATTTATACCATGTATATCATTCTTTCTTAATATCCAACATACATGTTTCTGTGTCTTTAAAACATATCTTTCTATGTACCATTACAAATAATACAACAATTACTATTCTTATGCACATAAACGTTTTCACATGTGCTGCATTTCTCTGGAACAAATTCCTAGGAGTAGGATTCATGGATCCAAGTGTATGTGTTTTAGGAAATATTGACAGATAATGATAAGTTAGACACCAAAATGAGAATTTATTAATTAATTACCACCTTGAATGTAATGTTAAAATCAGGTCATCCTTTAAAATCATTATTTTGAAAAAGTTTTTTGTTTGCACACGCCATTGTTTTGATTCTTATATTAACAATCATCTGTGATCTCTGCCAAACTCACCAAACTATGAGTTCTACTACACAGTTCTACTAACTACTATAATTAGTTCTACTCTTCTCAGTTTGGTTTTCTTAGATTTTTTTTCTAGGTAGGCAAACCAGTCATTCACAAATAAATAATCTCGTCTCTATTTGCCCACAAAATCTATTTTTCTCCCTTGTCTAATTTTGCAATGGTTGTTGCTACCAAAGCAGGGATAAATAATGGCACCCCTTCTTCTGACTTGAGTAGGAATGTCTGTCCTCCAACACATGTGTTTGGTCAGAGTTTCTTCTAACGTATTCTGTATCAACCAAAGCAGATTTATTTCACTTCCTACCTTACTGAGTACTATTATTCACTTTAGGTGTTCAATTTTACGTATATTGGTATGAGTACAGTTTTCTCCTGTGTAATTTTCAGAAGTCTTTCTCCATGGCCCCGTCTCTATTTTCAGCAGTCTTTTCTACTTTGTTTCTTTTAATGCTGCTTTCTACAGTAATTTGATTAGTTCCCATTTCTTTAGTAAATTTTTCAGCACATTTTCATCTTCTTTTTTGTCTTCTTGCCACTTCTTTGACTTCTTGTTTCTACAGTATATGGTTTCTTCAACTAATATGAGAATATAGATTTGTATGTGTCTGAGGTTTTCTTTTGTTTCCTCAAGTGAGTCTTCTCTCATGTTTTCCTTATCTACAAGTTTCTTGTTATATTTCTCTCTCTCTCTTTTTCTTTCTAGTATTAAACCATAGATGGCAACGTGATTCCTTTCTGCATGTTCCTTTTCTTTGAATGTGGATCGTTTTTCCTGGGCACCTGGTTGACTCAAGAACAAAATAGGGGCAGTTTAGGGGAGGAGTTGTCTGCCGTTAACTCTAATTTGGATTTCTGGTTTTTAAATACTTTTGTCATATCACATCTTCTCTCCTGGGAGCAACACCATTTCTCAGTTTCTAGCATTCTTCAGTTTGGGGTGAACAGGAAGTGCAAGTGGCCTCATGTGTCACAAATCCTTCAGTGATTCAGCGTTGTTTTATCTCTGATCAGTTGACTTGATTAGCACATGCAAAGGTCATTACTGCTGCTCTTCTCTGTCACTTATCTCCTTGCACTTTTAGGCATTTTTTTCTTGGGAAAGGCATCTAGTTCAGAGTAAATCTGGATGGCAAACCCATATATTTCCCTCTCCATCCCTACCCTCCCATTCTACTCTGCAATGACATCCCCATCCCCATAACTAGGTCTTCTTTTCTTTTTTTTTTTCTTTTCTTTTTTTTTTTTGTTTTTGCAGTACACGGGCCTCTCACTGTTGTGGCCTCTCCTGTTGTGGAGCACAGAGTCCGGACGCACAGGCTCAGTGGCCATGGCTCACAGGCCCAGCCGCTCCGCGGCATGTGGGATCTTCCCGGACCGGGGCACGAACCCATGTCCCCTGTACTGGCAGGCAGATTCTCAACCACTGCACCACCAGGGAAGCCCAGGTCTTCTTTTCTTATGGCCTACCCATCCATGAAAGTCATCACTCATTTGTAGGATCTTTCAGGCTACTTTCACTTACTGTTAAGGAAAACGCAGATCTATCCCAGCTAGTCTTAGTATGAGATATTTCCTTGATTCCACATTTCCACATCTACTTGGGTATCATATGAAGCTTGCCCTTTAAATATGAGATGAAAGTTAGGTATTAATGGTATATGGTATCTGTTCAGCCATCCAACATCTCAGGGGAGAGAGGAGTAACCTGGGCTATACGTAACCACAGTGAGCCATCTGAGATACCCTGTACTTTCTCTTTGAAGGTGTTGAATCCTTTGCTTTAAGGGTCAGCTCTGCTAGATTGAATAGCTTTTAGAACCCCTACTAGGGGAACTCCTGAAATCTGAGGGTCAGCAGGCCATTTTGGTAAGAAATTGGGTTAGAATGGCAGCTAACATGTCTTCAATTGATGGATTAACAGCAAATTTATTCTGTTTATTTCTTTGCACAGTTGTGTTCTAAAGTTAAAACACTTGAAAGACTCCCAGATGACCCTTTCAAGCCTTACTTTCTCTGGGATGTGAGACCCAGAAAAAAATACTACTGTGTGGTGATAGCACATATTCTCCAGTCCTAATTGTACTTGTGATTCATGCTGAGGCAGTGGAAGCCTAGTATCTTTCCCACAAACCACCAGCCCCCGTGTAGCCTTTCCTGATGTTTCTAATTTCCAGAATAAAGGTAAAATCCTACATATTTTAGAATGAAGTGAAAACTGGTTATTGGTAAAGGAATAAGAATTAAACTGGCATCAGTCTTCTTATCCATGATACTAAATGCTTGAAGGTAAAGGAGTAATGCCTACAAAGTTCTAAGAGTAAAGGATTGTGAACTTTCCTGATCAAGGGTAAGAGTAAAATAAAAACATAAAAGCATTTTCTGATAAGGATTCAAATATTATACTCCCCATGAACCCTTTATGAACAGGACGGAAGAAAATTTACCTCCAAGTGTTTCTCTTAGAAAAGTGCTAGAGAAGGGGCCCATGCAAAAACAGGCAGAGGTCAAGAAAGAAGAAATAGTAAATCTGACACAGCAGAGTAGGACAAGAGTTCTAAAATGACAGTGGGCAGTGAGCTTTGGGGACAGAAGTGTGGAGGACTCTGAGATGCTTGACTGAGGTCTCCAGAAAAGAGAAAGAAGAGATGAGGGGTGGGGGGGAGAGCAAGGGAGGGGAGATGATGGGCATGTAGAAAAAAACTTAAGAATGTGTATTTAACTGGGGCAATGTTTTTTCTTTTGCCATTCAAGAATTTTTCCCTGGCCCCTAGGAGTTATCTCCTACCGGTGGTTAGAATTCTTTTAGAGAAAGACTGCAGAGAGAGAGGGAATAGAGCAGTACTTAGTTCATGGCATGCAAAATAGGATTATGCAGCAAAAAAGTAATCGTGCAAGGCCAGCTTCCATTCACTTTCACATGACCAAGTGCCAGCCTTAGTCACCTGGAATATAAAGGTTCCTGTGAGACAGGACTCCAGGAGGAGAGAGGGAATGGTGAGAGGTGGACAGGAAGGAAAAGAACTGAGTGGTCAAGATGGCTGTGTCATTATTTCTCTCTCAAAGAGAGGCTGTGTGAGAGATGTGGCAGCAATGTCAAGAGCAGAGGCAGCCTTCATCCTTGTTCAGAATCCTGGACAAGATTATCCCCTGGGCTGTCCCCACACAAACCCAAGACATGGCCACTCTGATTTGGTAGGACAGTCTGCTCAGGCAGAGATGAAACTGGGTGTGTTTATCAAAAAAACTGAAGATTCCTGAAAGGGAACAGTTAAATTTATTGGCTCAAACTTAGCTTTATTATTATTTTTTTAACAACAGAGGGTTGGAGGTTTTGGGGGGATTTATTTATTTATTTTAAGAATTTATTTATTTGGCCACGCCACGAGGCATGTGGGGTCTTAGTTCCCTGACCAGGGATCAAACCCATGTCCCTTGCAGTGGAAGCGCAGAGTCTTAACCACTGGACCTCCAGGGAAGTCCCGGTTGAATCAAACTTAGTTTTAAATGAAAGTGGACATGTTATTAGTTTCTTTCCATTCACCTAGAAGGAAGGCCTGATTGGTTATGTTTAAAATAATGAAATTATTATCCTCCCCTATATCTGAGTTACAATATTGAAGTTTTACAACCTCCTTCTTGCTGCACACAGATCCTTTAGTTTCCAAGATGGGCTCCCACATGTGGTTAAAAAATATTAGTTCCCTTCCCAGTTAATTTTATTTTTTCTTTAACCCTCCTCCTGCATATACAGCATGATAAAATAGATGGAATCGGTACAACTGTACCATTGTTCAAATGGAAAGGAAATCTGAATTCTCCAAAGAGATTCGGTAAGCATTTACAAAAAGTGTATGAAATCTCAACACTGACAAATATTTCACATGCTGTCCTCTTTTCAGTCAGGAGGCTGTGTTTCTACCCACGTGCTCCTGCTGCAAAACAAAGGACAGTGTTCTTCCTAAAATCCGGTAAAACAGAGTTCAAGTGTATCACAGTAAGCAATGATCTCATTATGTATATTGCACATGTGTAGAAAAGCACCAGATATTTCCATCTGTCCATCTTTATCTGTAGCAAATTGATTTCACAACTTTTCCAGATGTTAAATGCCAAGCCCCGTATAAAAGTGTTTGCCAATCACTGCTAAGGCTGAAAAAGTATCTTTCCAAACAGTGGGGGAATGTGGGGTCTGAAAATCCCGGAGAGGAAAAAGAAACCCGTGGTAAGTAGAAAAGGGACTTTCACATCTCCGTTCATCAGACAGTTGGGGGACTTCTGTCTGCCACACACCCTGCTCTGTGCTCAGTGGACACTCAAGATTAAATGCACAACATAACGTGGTCCCTGCCCTCAGGAGCTTCAAATCTAAGCAGGGACAGAGGAGGACCAGCATACTAAGTGAAGGTGCAGCGGGGTAAGGAGGCAATCCAGCAGAGTCAAGGTCCTCTGAGCCATATTGGTTATAGGCAATAGGCGTTCTGATTCATTAAATCATCCGATTATTCTACATAAATAAACAGTTTTCAGAGTCAGAATTTAAAACGTACACTTAACAATGAACTAAGGAGCAAAAGGCTTCACTGAGTTTCCAGGCATCATTTCAGGAGTCATGGCCATTCGGAACACCCGGTTTGCACTTGACACCGCGGCCTCTTTCCTTTCTCAGTACTGCGTTCACGGTTCTCCCAGGACCTCTCTGTTCTTGGCTCCTTAGAAAGGCTCCCTTCCCCTTCCCGTGCCTCATGTGGGCCCTCCAAGGCTTGGCTTTTCCCCACACCCTTCTTTCCACACTCTCTCCGTGAACACTCACATGCCTCCGGGCTCCAGCTCTGCTTAATCTTGGGATGGCTGCCAAATCCACATCTTCGCTTGACCTATCACCTTCATTCAGTTTCCTGTCTCCAGGCCCATCCTGACTGTTTCCCTGCACAGCAATCTATACATAGTTATCCCACCATCACTTGCAACTTGGCTCTTCCAAAAGTGAGCTCACTCGTTTTACATCTGACACTGGCTTCCTTTCCAACTGTCTGCTGTCCTAGCACCAACATGTTCTGATTTTCAATAGAACCCATTCTGGCCATCCTCCTGAGTCCCCACTCACGAGGGACTGGGAAGAAATTCATAAATCCACTTTCATTTACAGCTACATTCGTATCCCGTAAGTTTAACAATTACCTTTCGGTTTCTTAGTTTCTTTGTTTCTTCAACAGTAAAAACGGAGGCAGTGACAGATGACAGCAAAACCAGAAGCAGGATCTAAAAAGATAACATAAACAAACGCATTTCGAAAAGTAGAAAATGTCACGCAAGAATAAGATATCAGCCGGTGGCTCATGAATGTTAAAATATTTTTCACGTAGGAGGCTATTGTCATATACAAGTATGATCAAGAGGCTCCACGGCCTTAAAGTATAGAGTATGCCGTGCTGAACAGCAAATCAAACTTGTGCAGCTCCGTGCCCGGGAAAGTGTGGATAGTATTTTATTTTTGGAGGGGTGAGATGTAGGTTCAAGAGAAAAACAGAATCATCTCTTAGAAACCTTCGTGGAAGACATACAGATATAGATGCACATATTTTGCTATATATCACATTTACATATGACTATAAAAGTATATATCCACGTGCCAAAATTGCCTCCTGTCTCTCCTGCTCCAGCTAGCATTCTCTTGTTATTTTATCAACTGTGGACTACAACTGCTCCAGGATTAAACCCTCAGGCGGGTACTGCACCACCTGGGGTTGAAATTAGAGAAAGTGCCCATTCACTGGGGGCTGGGCCTAGTGCTGGGTACCATCTCCTAGCCTCCCCGGCTGCTGCGCAGACATGCTGTACAAACCCTGTGTGAGAGGAACTAGGTCCTCCACACCTTCACACATGCAGGCTCTGATTAGCTCATCAACTCTTCTGCCTGTGACTTGTGCCAACACCACAACCATCAAATTCTTTAGAAAACACAGGATATTCGAGTACTTATCACAAACCAGATGTTTTGGGTCAGGGGTGGGAACCAGATTTGGCTCTCAACTGAATTTCATCTGGCCTGGGGGGGCAAAGTAGCAAGAAGTTGCAAAAACGGTTAACACTTGTATTCTCTGGCAGAGATGTGAGAGGCCACAAAAAGTGTGTCTGTTTCTTCTGGGTCAGTAGTTTTCTCCGTGGTTTTTCACTCCACTCCTATTTCTAGGAGTTTGTCTTGCGCCGATCCAGAGCTCAGCCTGCAGGTTTGTGTGTGTCCATGTCCTGTAGTTTTCATTACTTTGAGAGGGAACAAGAGTACTGCAGAACTCTCACCTGGGAACAGTCTAGAAATGGGATAGAGTATGATTTAAAGGGTATGGCTTATTTCCTGTTTTTATTGAAAAGGCACGGAGTGCTCTGATTTTTTAAACTCCATGTGTCCAGCGCCTCTGTTTCCGAGTCTTGCCACCTCCAGGCTTCCTGGGCTGAGCTTGCACCTTCACCCATTTGCACCTTGAACCTGAACCTTGATTCACAGCAGTCTGATTTCTGTCCCTAACACTCTGCTGAAACTGCTGCATCGTTTCCAGTCTTTAAACTGCCAGAGCCAGGAGCCTCTTTTTAGTCTTCCTTTTCCTTATTTTCTTCGGATCACATTCTTGAAATTCTCTCCTGCAGTACTACTCTTTCTTGAGTCCCTTTCTCCTCTGATAACTTCTCAGTTGCCTTTCTTCTGCCCTTTCAACCGAATTTCTCAGATTTTTGTTCTTGGCGAATTTTTCTTCTCCTTTTACAGTTTGTTTGAGCCAGTGCATCCATTCACTCAAATTTAACTAAAACCAGCTCTACAGATGTCAGGCTCCTAAGTTCCATTGCTAACCTTGTCCTAAGCTTTCGACCAATTGTCAGAGAGCATCTGTGGATTTCTTGTCATCTCAGAGGCTTACTGGTTACAAGGAAATGCCCCCCTGTGTTGTGTAGGTTCCTCTTGGCAGTGACCTTTAAAACTTGCCTTTGGCCACCAGACTCATGGAGAGAGAGGCCTCAGACATCCTAATTAAGTGTTAGTATACAGTGCTTTGACCTTATCTCGTTATCCTTAAAGGAGCTTTAGAATCAGTATTTCAAGAACTGAACTATGTAACCTGAACTCTACAGATCCCTATCTCTAAATGAGAACAAAGGACAGGATAAACTCTCAGGACAGAGTCTTTTCTGTTCTTAAAAACAGGCAAACAAACAAACAAAAAACCCTAATTTTTATTATGCATACAGAAGTTACAAGCCTTGTATAAATTGCTTTAAGTACCGTTTGTTTAATTTCAATCCTTTACAAATGCACAGTGCAGAAGTGAAAGTGAGAACTGTGTGACTATAAAACTGTGAAAATTGTTTTCATGCGTGGATTGTGGGCACAGTCTCATTAATAAGAGTCCAAATGGCTACCCTTCTTTTTAGCATGTACCTTATATTAGCTATTGAGGAAATACTGTTCTACTAAGGGCGTGTTTTAAGTATATCTAAAAGACAGCAGTATAGCTGTGAATAATACTAACAACAATGACCATTTACAGTGTTTATTAGGTGCCAGGCACTGGGATAACAATTTTTCGTGCTTATTTGATCCTCAGAAAAACTCTGTAAAGTGGATTATATTATTAGCCCTCCTGTATATATGAGAAAATTAAAGTTCTGAGAGTTTAAGTAATCTGCCCAAAGTCACTCAAAACACTGTAATTCCTGTTCATAAAACCAATATAAAATACTTAGAAAATATATTACACATTTTCTGTTTGTTAATATTTATATCTAGTTTTTTTTTCCACCAAAACATATAGTTGTGCATATATTTGCAGAAGGGGAAAGAAAGGGAAAAAAGGATCTATTAATCTCATTTATTTCTAACAAAGTAATCAATAGAAAGTGTTCTGTATGTACATGATAAGGATAATTTTTTTTTTTTTTTTTTTTTTTTTTTTTTTTTTTTTGCGGTATGCGGGCCTCTCACTGTTGTGGCCTCTCCCGTTGCGGAGCACAGGCTCCGGACGCGCAGGCCTAGCGGCCATGGCTCACGGGCTTAGTTGCTCCGCGGCATGTGGGATCTTCCCGGACCAGGGCACGAACCCGTGTCTCCTGTATCGGCAGGCGGATTCTCAACCACTGCGCCACCAGGGAAGCCCATAAGGATAATTTTAAATGATTACATTGTAATGTTCAATTTAGTTTTTTTTTTTTTTTTTTTTTTTTTTTTTTTTTGCGGTATGCGGGCCTCTCACCGCTGTGGCCTCTCCCGTTGCGGAGCACAGGCTCCGGACACGCAGGCCCAGCGGCCATGGCTCACGGGCCCAGCCGCTCCGCGGCACGTGGGATCCTCCCGGACCAGGGCACGAACCCGTGTCTCCTGCATCGGCAGGCGGACTCTCAACCACTGCGCCACCAGGGAAGCCCTCAATTTAGTTTTAATAGTATAATTAAAATATATCTCGGGCTTCCCTGGTGGCGCAGTGGTTGAGAATCCGCCTGCCGATGCAGGAGACACGGGTTCGTGCCCTGGTCCGGGAAGATCTCACATGCCGCGGAGCAACTAAGCCCGTGAGCCATGGCCGCTGAGCCTGTGCGTCCGGAGCCTGTGCTCCGCAACGGGAGAGGCCACAACAGTGAGAGGCCTGCATACCGCAAAAAAAAAAAAAAAAAAAAAAAAAAAAAAGTATATATATATATATATATATATATATATATCTCTCAATATGATTGAAAATTTTAATTAAATTAAATTATATAATTTTGATTTGGCCCTGGAAAGCTGGGCTGTTAGGTACTCAAGAGTCAACAATCACTGAACTATGTATTAAATAATTCTGTGACCATATAAGTTACAAACAAAAGATACCTAAATAAGATTAAGTATATGAACGTGTTTACTAAGTAACACTAACTTTTTAGCTTATTTTTTATTATGAAATATATCATACATATAAAAGAGGACATATGATATTTATGTATGAGGTAAAGAATAACTCATTCACTTAGTAAACAAATAGAAGCTTATTATAGGGACCTCCAGATTCAGCACTGAAATGTAAAGAGTTTGGAAGTTGTCACTCCCAATGTTACAATAAGAAAAAGCTATTCAGCTGAGAATTAATGACTTTTCTTGGACCCATCAAATTAGGTTGCAGGGCAGTCACCCTGAAATCTAGAGTACAAGTGAATTCAGACAATTATAGTCAAGATCTGCTTACCTACACCAGAAATCCCAAGAGCCATAAAGTAATAAGAACACATATGGTAATTTTGATGAACTGCTGGAAGCTGAGTGTGGAGTAGCAGGAGAGTGAGAAACTCCTGGGCCCCTGCACTTTTGTGGGCTTTACCTACAGGAGCCAGGTTCTCGTGGTGAAGAGCTGAGAAAGATTCCCTAGAGGCTCTGGCATGAGGGGAGGGGTAATAATTGTGAAATACGCCCAGAGTCTTTTCCATAACAAAGGCCTCCTCTCCAGGGAAAGATACTTTGACAGAGCTTGATTAAAAACTGGAAGAGAGGGCTTCCCTGGTGGCGCAGTGGTTGAGAATCCGCCTGCCGATGCAGGGGACGCGGGTTACGTGCCCCGGTCCGGGAAGATCCCACATGCCGCAGAGCGGCTGGGCCCGTGAGCCATGGCCGCTGAGCCTGCGCGTCCGGAGCCTGCGCTCCGCAACGGGAGAGGCCACAACAGTGAGAGGCCTGTATACCAGAAAAAAAAAAAAAAAAAAAAAAAAAAAACTGGAAGAGAGCTTCCCTGGTGGCGCAGTGGTTGAGAGTCTGCCTGCCATTGCAGGGGACACAGGTTTGTGCCCCGGTCCAGGAGGATCCCGCTTGCCGCAGAGCCACTGGGCCCGTGAGCCGTGGCCACTGAGCCTGCACGTCCGGAGCCTGTGCTCCGCAACGGGAGAGGCCACAGCAGTGAGAGGCCCGCGTACCGCAAAAAAAAAAAAAAAAAAAAACTTGAAGAAGAGATAGCCTTCCTGTCTCATCTAAGGGGAAAAGGAATGAACACAGTCAACAGGGGTCAGAGCTTCAAGGAAATATATTAGGAACACTGCATCAGGGAAGGGAGGATGGGGCAAGGGAAAATAAAATCCTGTACCACCGGAGAAGGTCACAGCCCAAGATACAGACCCACTAAAATACTGAGATTTAATCATAAAACTTTAAAATGTTCTCCCTCACCCATACTACCACACCAGCAGGGCTGCAGATAATAAGAGTGGATTATAGCTGAAAGAGCCACAAGACACAAACTCTTTCTGAGAAGTACTTAAACAAGCCACCCCAAAAAAGAGGGGAGACAAAACATGCAAGCTATAGGAATTTGATGCCTCTGGTACCAATAGCTAGAGCAGTCATTAAATACAGCCCAAACTCCTAGCCATATTAACATAAATCCTCACATTAAAGGTCTGTTTACCTCAGTTCCTATTACCTGATGCATCATGTCTGGCTTTCAACAATAATTATGACATGCTAAAATAAGGCAAGAAAAACACAATCTGAAGAGAAAAATCAAGCATCAGAACAAGACTCAGATATGTCAAAGACTTTGGAATTGTCCATGTGGGAATTTAAAATAACTCTGATTGACATGTACGGGTCCTAATGTAAAGGGCAGACAACAGGCAAGAACAGATGGGTAATGTAAGCAGAGAAATGGAAATGCTAAGAAAGAATCAAAAGTAAATACTAGAAGTCAAAAACACTATAAAAGAAATGAAAAATGCCATTGATGGACTCATCAGGAGACTGGATATGGCTGATAAAACAATCACTGAATTTGAAGGTATGTCAGTAGAAACTTTGTAAACTGACATGAAGAGATAAAAAAGAATGAAAGCAATGGAACAGAATACCCAAGAACTGTGGGACAATTACAAAAGGTGTAACATGCACATAGTTGGAATACCAGAAGGAGAAGAGAGAAAGGAGCAGAAGAAATATTTAGCAATGACTGAGAATTTCTCTAAATTAATGAGAAACACCAACTTACAGAGCTAGGAAGCTCAGAGAACATCAAGCAAGATAAATAACAAAAACAATCATGTAAAGATATCATATACAAACTGAAGAAAACCAAAGAGAAAGAGAAAATCTTTCTTTTAGATGAGATGAAAAAATCACCCTACTACAGGAACAAAAATAAGAATTACATTATACTTCTCTTTGGAAGCTATGCAAACAGTAAGAGAGTGGAATGAAATATTTAAAAGGTTGAAACAAACAAACAAACAAACAAAACCAGCAACGTAGAATTCTAGATCCAGTTAAATTATCCTTAAAAATGAAGGAGAAATTTTTTCAGACAAACAAAATCTGAAGGAATTCATCACTTACAGATCTGCCCTGCAAGCCATGTTAGAAGTTCTTCAGAAACTGGTAAAACGATATAGGTCAGAAATTCAGATCTACGTAAAGAGATGAACAATGTCAGAGAAGGAATAAATGAAGGTAAAATAAAATATTTTACTTTTCTTATATTAATTGATCTAAAAGAATAACTGTTTGAAGTCAAAATAGTACCAATGTATTGAGTGGTTTATAGCATAAGGTTCAGTGAAATGAATGGCATTGTTACAAGGACTGGAAGGGAAGAATCGGGAACTTTGTTGTAAGGTACCTGAACTCTACATGAAGCAGTAGAGTGTTATTTAAAGGTAAACTTAGCTTTAAAATATATATTGTAAATCTAGGCAACAACTAGAAAAAAATGTTAAAGATGTATAATTGATGTGCTAAAAGAATAGATAAAATAGAATCTGTAAAATACTCAAAACCAGAGAAGGCAGGAAAATAGATGAAAAAAAGAAACAAAGAATAAGGATAACAAAGAGAAAAAAACAGTAACAAATATGGTAGATATTAATCCAACTATATCGATAGTCACATTCAATGTGAATGGTCTAAATATACCAATGAATAGACAGAGGTTCTCACAGTGGATATCAAAACAAGTCCCAAGTATAAGTCATCTACAATAAATCCATTTGGGTTTAAAGATTCAGATAGTTAAAAGAAAAAGGATGGAGAAAGATATATCACAGTAACACTAGTTAAAAGAAAACTGGAGTGGCTGAATTAATTTCAGACAGGAAGTCTCTAGAACAAGGAAATTATCAGGGATTACATAATTATGAAAGGGTTACTTCTCCAAGAAGACATGATAAAGATACTTTGTACTAAACAAAGTGAAAATGCAGCAACATATCAAAATATGTGAAATGTTACAAAAGTAGTGTTTAGAGGGAAATTAATAGGGTTAAGTGCATGTATTAGAAAAAGAAGAAAGATTTAAAATTAGTAACATAAGCTTCCACCTTAAGTAATTAGAGAAAGAGCAATTAAAGCATAAAGCAAACAGAAGAAAATAATATATATTAGAACAGAAATCAGTGAAATTAAAACCAGAAAACAATAGAGAAAACTGTTCAACCAGAATCTGGTTCTTTGACAAGACCAATAAAACTGATAAGCCTCTAGATGGGTAAATCAAGAAAAAAAGGAGAAGACACAAATTACCAACATCAGAATTTCATCAGAAATGAAAGAGCGTCAATCACTACTGATTTAGAAGAATAATAAAGGAATACTCTGAACAACTATATGCCCACAAATTTGATAATGTAGATGAAATGGACCAATTTCTTGAAAGACATAAACAAAATTCACTCAAGGAGAAATATATAACCTGAGTAATCTAATATCTATTTAAGAAGTTGAATTAATTAAAAAAAAACTCTCAAAAGGTAAAGCATCAGGTTCATATCGTTTCAACTGTAAATCCTACCACACATTTAAGGGTAGGAATTATACCAATTTTCCACTATCTGTTCCAGAAAATAGAATCAGAGGGAAAATTTCTTCTTTTTACAATTCCAGCGTTACCCTAACACCAAACCCAGATAAAGACATTACGAGAAAGGAAAACAATTGACAAATATTTCTTATTAACATACACATAAGAATCCTGAACAAAATATTAGGAAATCAAATCCAACAATGTATAAAAAGAATTATATGTCATGACCAAGTGGGTTTTATTCTAGGTACGTAAGCCTGGTTTAACATTTAGAAATCAGTCAGTATAATCCACCATATCATAGGCTGAGGAAGAAAAAGTATAGCATCACGTAAATTATTAAAATGTATTTAAAAAAAAAAAAAAGAAAAGCAGGGGAATTCCCTGGCCGTCCAGTTGTTAGGACTTGGTGCTTTCACTGCAGTGGCCCGGGTTCAATCCCTGGTCAGGGAAGTAATATCCCACAAGCTGTGTGGCGTGGCCAAAAATAAATAAATAAATAAATAAATGTAAAATAAGATAAAATAAAATGCATGAAACAAGCTCACTGAAGTGGATGGGAGGGAAAGGCGCTGACCTAAATAACTCTAGAAATGAGTGGAATCTGTAAGAGTAAGGGCCAAAGAACTGTAAATAAGCACTGTGCTTTCATTAATAAAGTCGTATGGGAGTGTGGGTTAACAATTCTGACACCACTGTATGCGTACACTAGAATTGAACAATTTAGTAAATGGATGGCAGATGCTTGGAGCTAGGCTTCTCACTGTCAGAGTGGAAGAGAAGGCTAGGAGTTTCCATGTAGCAATAGATTAGAGTAGGAGACATCAGTATGAACTAAAATTTAGCCTAATATTGATGTAGTTACATATAGGAATTTTTTAGATATGTGCATATAAAGCAGTTAGAGGACACACACTTCCTTCCTTTTTCAGTCAGGTGAGAGGGTCTAGAAACAAAGACCTCCCAGTAACAATGAGCGCACCAAGTGCCCATATCTCCAGTGACAAGAACTAGAGATCCTTGGAGAAATGGCTGATCCCAGGCCTGGGGAAGGAAACATATGAATTAAGCCTGGAGCATCTTATAGGGTGGGAAAATAGGAACAGCTCATAAAATATTTAAAAAAGAAAAATTAGAACACTCACACTAATGGAAGTATGTCCAAGGGGAACAGGAGCCAACTGAAAGAGCTCCCGGTGGCCAAAGCTGGAACGATTTGAGCCACAGAGTAAAGCAGTAGTAGATCACAGTCCAAAGTATAACAAGAAATATAAAAAATAACCCAAAGTATAAAATGGTTCCACACTGATATAAATAAATGATTGATCAATAAATAAGGGAGAAGAGAAAACTCTTTGCATCAGCATCCCAAATACCTTATGTAGATAACTCTGTCTTCAAGGAGGTGGTGCATAATTCTGTACTCCTTAAGTGGGAGCTGCACACAGTGACTTCCTTTCAAAGGAAAGATGGGGAAATAACTTTACAGAGAAGTAACCTAACAAACACTGTCTCAGCCAGGTGATCAAGGCTAACATGAACAGAGACAAGTCATATTGAGAGTATATACCCTTGACATGATGATGTGGGTGGTACTTTAGCTCTGTGGTCTTCCTTCCTCAAACACATAACCCCAGTCTAATCATGAGAAAAACATCAGAAAGATCCCAGTTGAGGGATCTTCTAAACAATGTCTGACGATTACCCCTCAAAACTGTCAAAATCATCCAAAGCAAGAAAACTTGAGAAACTGTCACAGCCAAAAGGAGCCTAAGGAGACGTGACAACTAGTTGTTATGTATCCTGCATAAGATCCTGGGGCATAAATAGGACATTATGTAAAACCTAAGGATTTCTTAGTAAAGTATAGAATTTAGTTAATAATAATGAATCTATATTGGCTTATTAATATAAGATGTTAATAATAAGGGAAACTAGGTGTGGGATATATGAGAACTCTGTTCTATCTTCTCAATTTTTCTGGCAACTTAAATTATTATTTTTTTAACATCTTTATTAGAGTATAATTGCTTTACAATGGTGTGTTAGTTTCTGCTTTCCAACAAAGCGAATCAGTTATACATATACATATATCCCCATATCTCCTCCCTCTTGCGTCTCCCTCCCTCCCACCCTCCCTATCCCACCCCTCTAGGTGGTCACGTACCACCGAGCTGATCTCCCTGTGCTATGCGGCTGCTTCCCACTAGCTATCCACCCTACGTTTGGTAGTGTATATATGTCCATGCCACTCTCTCACTTCGTCCCAGCTTACCCTTCCCTGTCCCCATATCCTCAAGTCCATGCTCTAGTAGGTCTGTGTTTTATTCCCGTCCTACCCCTAGTCTCTTCATGACATTTTTTTTTTTTTCCTTATATGCGAGACACTTTTCCAGGTACGGGCAAACATTGGATGGCAAATAGGCCTGGGCTCTGCCTTCATAGAGCTTTCTGTTTAGTGGGGAGACACCAAAAGTTGTGGGGAAAAAAAACCACTTTGGGTGGTAAGATCTAGCATGACAGGGGCATTTACTTTAGCTAGGATTGTTTAAACAAAAGTTTAAATACTGCAATAGGATTTAGTTAGGAAGATCTCTTTGAGACCTGAAAGATAAGAATGAAGTGGTCATGCAAAGAGCAGAGGTGAAGGAGAGGCCGTGTTTCCAGGTATAAGAAACAGCATGAGCAAGTCTCATCATATAGGAGCCTTGAGGAATTGAAAAAATGGCCAGTGTCTTAGGTTGAGTTTTTGCAGAAACCAGTCATGAGCAAGGATTTGAATGCAAGAACAAGGATTTGCATGCAAGTAGTTCATTAAGGGGAGGGAAAATGGTCCCAAAAAGCATTGGTTGGAGAGTAGGAAGGTGAATTAGGGAAGATGTGGTTTTCAAGCAGATATAATGGGCAACTAGGGCTTATCCACTTTGGGGAACTCTAGGAGACAGTGTAGAATATGCCTTGCTTATCCCACCTGTGGGACAAAGCTGGGGTCTTTATCAACCAGCTCCCATCAGGAACTGGCTGTAAGCTGCTCCTCAGGGGTAAATACCTGTAACTGGAATACCTGTATGGCAACTGGAAGCCATAAAGGTCAATACACATGGAAACAATGAGTGCCAAGTGTGTATGGGAGGAACGCCCACAAGGTCTTTAGATATAGCCAGTGTATGTAAAGAATAGGTAGCAACAGGGAAAGTGGCACTGGATAAGGTTGGAGAGGTAAGCAAGGGGCTATTTATGTAGCACCTGATGATAAGCAATTGCTGCGTTCTACCCCTGGCAGTAACACAATACCATTTGTTGTAAGATCACTCCGGCTATTGTACTGGGAATGGATTACTGAGAATGTGGACACAAGTTGAAATAGGCAAAACAGTTATGCTGCTGCTATAGCAGTCCAGGCAGTAGAAGCTTGGCTTCAGCATAGGTGGGGTAGTGGAAATGGAGAGAAGTGGACAGATATAAATTGCATTTTGCAGGTGGAGCTTTCAGGGGATGATGGAAAAGGAGGATTTAAAGATTTTAAGTCTGAGATGTCACCACCAACTCAACAGGAGCTATCTAGTAGGCAGTCGGATGGGAGCCTGGAGCCAAGAATAGAGATACGGTTTGAAAATATAAATTTGAAAGTCCTCAGTATGCAAATGACATTCAGTGCCAAAGAAATAGATGAGGTCAAATGAGAAGAGATGACAGAAGAGGACCCAGGGAGAGAAGGAGCCAGTAAAGGCAGGTTAGGAAGGAGAGGCCAGTAACAAGAGAATTTTCAGAACATGGTATCCCAGGAGCCCAGTGAGGAAAGGGCTTCAGAAAAGATATAATGGTCAACTGTGCCAAACATGTCTGTGAAGTCAACGAAGATAAGGACAGAAATGTGAAGAATGAATTTAGAACTTAGTGTTGTTGGAGACCTTGACAACAGCAGTTTTGGTTATGAGGAGAATGTAGTGACTGGAGTGGTTGAAGAGTGAATGAAAGCTGGGAAATAGAAACAGCTTGCAGAAACAAGCGGTTACAAAAGTTTGGCTTTCATGGAGTCCAAGAGAAGGGGCACTAAGTGGAGGGAGGTGCTGGACCAAAGGACAATTTGTTATTGTTTGGTTTGGTTTTGCTCTGTTTTGCTAAGTGGGAGAAAATTACATTTTTTGTTTTATTAGAATGATCTGAGAGGGAATGGTAAAGGACCTGGAGCACAAAGCAACCACAGGTAGAAACAGCACACTTCTTCCACATATTTTAAGAGGAAGAGCAGAGAAGATTCAGGTCGATGGTGGGAGGAAAGGGAACACCTGTGCAATGGCTGCTATCTTCTTGATATCTTCTTGATCATGAAGAAAAGTAGAGAACTAAGAACCAAGAGGGATAGAAGATATATGTGGCAGTTTGAGAAAAGGTAAAAACTGCTCCATTATGTTGAGAACGCACGGGAGGTACATCATGTCAAAGAGAGTCAGCTTGACCATGGAATTTCTCCAGCGGTATTCCTCCACTCAGGGCCGGACACAGAGGTGGCTCATAGCTGGGATTTTCAGGGTTGGGGTGTTTTCAGGCGAGTATGGCAGCAGTAAAGAGAGGGAACTGAGGAAATGTAAAATGACATTATTTCGAATGGATCATGGAATTTAAGATGGGTAATTTCCGAAAAGTGCCCAGTAGGGGCTGATGGATAGTGGAAAAAGTCATGGGGTCAGTGGATTGGCATCTCAATGAAATCCAAAAAACTTAAGTGCAGGATTCTTGAGCAAGTGAGTTTAAATAATAGAGGTGGTAGCTAGTAGGAAGCTTAAAGCAGGTTACAAAAAAAGGAAGGACAAATCAGCAGACCCATGAACCAGATGCCCGACTTTCTAGGTTCTGGGATCTTTTACCAAAGAGATATAGGTTGTCAAAATGAAGTGTGGAGAATGAGAATGATGGACACATTCACTTGATATTTACTAGAACTGGTAGTAGTTAATGCTACCTCTTCATGTTTACTACTGAGAGCCATTTAAGTTCTGTCTACCAAAGTTCCAAATCAAGAAACTTTAGTATACCCTAGACACATTAAATGAGGGAAAATACTTTTTTCCCCACTCAAATCCATTATATACAATTCCAAATTTCACTTCAAAAAACCAGCAGGTGTCATTTACAGCATCCTTCTGATGAGTTAGAGATCCCAGACCACTTATTTTTAATTTCTGTTTTTGCAAATAATTTTTCAATGAAAAACAGTCATACAGCCAAGATTTTAGAATGGCAAGTCATTTTAACTTCACAGAAGCAAACTAACAGTACTCTAAATCAGTATTTCTCAAGCCTTTTCTTTTTTTCTTCAACTCGTTTGAGGGACAGAACCCAGAACAGTGGTATATTAGCATAATGATATAATGATGGGGGTGCAGGATGAATTAAGTGAAGATATTTTCCTACCTCATCTACTCCCTTGTTGGGAATCAATCAGTTACAAATTACAGTAGATATTATAAGTAATAGTGTTGGGAAAAAGGTGGGACTCAGAAAAGGCAACCATTAAACACAAAATACAGAGCATCTGCCTTTGTATCAGTTTTGTTTAGAACTAATGTAGCACATAGAAACTAGGTTGAGGTCAAAGTGGAAAGCTTGGTTTTAATCCCGGCTGAGCCCCTCATTAGTTGGATGACCTTCAGCAATTCACTTGGTCTTTGTTTCTCATCTAATAAAATAGAGGCAATAGCACTGGTTCTACCACTTCTCAGGGTGTTCTAAGACTTAAATGAAAACCCAGTTTTTACAAACATTAAATGCCTAGGATGTCCGAGACACTGAGCTGAGGGGAACAAGAAATAAAATAAATCCCTTGCCTTCATGGAACTTACATTTCAGTGGGGGGAGATAGATGAAAAATAAAGCGGGAGAAGATGGGTGGTACTGGTGGGGGTGGAGTTGGAAGGCATTCTGTCTTACACGAGGTGGTCAGGGAAGGCCTCTCTGGAGCTTTAATAGAAACTTAAATAAAATAAATGAGTGGTCAGGGCTTCCTTGGCAAAAGACATGGCAAGAGCAAAGGCCCTGATGTCGGAGGGGCTTGGTGTGTCTGAGGAACAGCAGTCAGTGTGGCTGGAATGGAGTGAGCGGGTGGAATGGCAGCACGGTCCAAGCAGTGGGATTTCGATTTGATGGTGGAAGGAAGGGGTAAGGCTCTCACATGAAAGGAAATGGGAAGCCACTGGAGGATCTGAGCAGAAGAATGTAACCTGACTTACGTTTTTGTTTTTTGTTTGTTTTTGTTTGTTTGTTTTTTTGCGGTATGCGGGCCTCTCACTGTTGTGGCCTCTCCCGTTGCGGAGCACAGGCTCCGGACGTGCAGGCCCAGCGGCCATGGCTCACGGGCCCAGCCGCTCCGCGGCACGTGGGATCCTCCCAGACCGGGGCACGAACCCGTGTCCCCTGCATCGGCAGGCGGACTCTCAACCACTGCGCCACGAGGGAAGCCCCTGACTTACGTTTTAATAGGATCACTCTGGCTACTGTGTGGAGGACAGAATAGATTACAAGGGGTCAAAGGTGACTGAAAGGAGACCAGTTCAGTGGCACAGCATTAAGGCAGACAGGGTAGGCTAGTTTAGACTAGGGTGATAGTGGTGCAAGCGGTATGTGGTCAGAGTCTAGGTGTATTTTGAAGGAAGAGGCAACAGCATTTTCTGATGGATTAGACATGAATTGTGAGAGAGAGGAGTGGGATACCAAGAGTTGTGGGCAGAACCAGCTCAACAAAGGAGCTGCCGATATGAGTGCGCTTGCTTTAGAATTTCAAGAGCATTATATAAGGTGACGTTAACGAGTTCATTTTGTACCGCAGACCAGGCATTTGATAGAATAAAATCTCCTTCTATCCCTGATATAAGGTATTTCATGATTTTCACCCAGTTTTAATTCTGCAAAACTCACTAGTCAGAGGTCAATTTACGACAATGGAAGTTTTCAGTCAGAAAAGGTTTTATTATAAGAAACAATGCCATCAGATAAAAATGCAAAAAATTGTGCAATTATGGCAAAATGTTTAAAAATGTCTACACGTTTGCCCCCAAAGGACTACAGTACTTACTACATACCTGAGCACTGAACATTTAATGCCATTTTAAACTGCTTCACGTAGGGAATCTGATTCCTTGCAGGTCACGTCCACTTTTTCTCATGCACCAATGAAACCAGCTTGATGCTTAAGCATCAACTTTGTAGGATAACAGAAAACAAAGATGGATAATAAAGAATACAATTTCTACTTTCCTGAAACAGTTATACCACGTACAGTTTTCAGTGTGTAAAAAATATATAGGAAAGTGCTACATACTTTCTTCAAATGCAAAAACAAAGGTCAAGTGGGACTGGCATCTGTCACCCCATATTTTAATTCTGTACCCATTGTGCCTTTTACTTATATTCTCATCATACTATGCAAATGTACCTTAAATATCTAAACAAAGACCCACGCATATTACTAACCTTAGTTTTCTAGGACCTCTTCTGAAATCATTTGAAAAGTGGCAAAATATCCCAGCTATATAATTTAAACAAACAGTTCTTCATAGAAAATTCAATATATATTCTACTTCCGTAGCAAATTCTAAACCTTGGCTTTGACACACTATACTTAGACCACACCCTCAATATAGCAAAAGGATCAACTGTTGTGCAGATAAATAGAATAAATCGCCTGCAGAGTTAACCACAGTACATTGTACTCCTATGCATCACACGGCACATTGTAAATTAACTCAGTATTCTAATGTCATGGTTTCAAGTAACACGTTCTTCTAAATAAATACAGGAGATTGTCAAAAAGCGGCAGGAAGTCTTAGATATGCAACAAAGCTTTCGAAAATAAATTACATGAACATCTCTTATAAAACTTTGCTTTGTTTTTTTTTCCTCCCTTTGCAATGCAGCACAGTAAAGATGCTTCAAAATGCTCACAGAAATAGCCCCAAACCAGCAGGAAGACAAAGAAAAAATGGGGAGAAAAAACATAGGTGATTAGTTGACAAAGTTGATAATATCAAGGAGATTATAGACACACTACCAAGGCCAGCAAGAAGACAGCACGTATCCAGCTTCCCAAGACTAGATTTTTAAATGTGAATTCTCTAAATGCTGTCCACTTTAAATTCGGCTTCAGGAAACGTTCCCTACTTGTATAGGGCTATGACAAGCAGTTTGGAAAGTTTCTGAAAAACGAGGTATGTGATGCAAAGAGGCAATGTTTTAAATTTGTTTCACAGTATCACATTACCATTTGTGCAAGAGTTTTTAATACAAACCATGCCAGTTTGTTTTAACAGAATCAAAATGTTCCAGTTAAGGACAGACTCTGGGCTATACTTATATCCTTTATTAATTATTCCAGGCAGAGTAAAAAATAAGTTACTGATCCAAATAACTGCCTTATGTATAACACATGAGTTGATTTGTCCTCTGTTAATATTTCTAGCTAACTGTTAGAAATCCATCAGTTAAATATGAAAAACTATTTAGTACCTATAATGCTATGGTTCTATTCACTCACTATTTTCCTCCTCAGTCACCTTCAGCTAGAACAAGGTTTTCAATGCAAAATTATTCATAACTGTTAAGTGCAAAACTTTTTAAAAATGAGGTTTTATTTGTTATAGGTAACGTAAAAGCCATTAAGTGAGACTACTGCAGGAGTTTTATGTTTCTGGAAAACAGA
Organism: Kogia breviceps; assembly: GCF_026419965.1. NCBI lineage: Eukaryota > Metazoa > Chordata > Mammalia > Artiodactyla > Physeteridae > Kogia > Kogia breviceps. The sequence continues at coordinate 23,355,780 of NC_081319.1, forward strand.
ATTTTAAAAATAGGAGTAAAACTTCACATTACGCTCTGTGCAGAAGAGAAATAAGTTACCTTTCATTGTACTGATACTGAATGGACAGGTAGAGGATAGGAAAGGGGGTTAGGCGACAAAATGGCCCATGTTAGTGCAAAATGAGTATAATATTCTTTTCACTATTGTAAGATTGAATCCAGTTAGACCAATAACTGGCCATACCTTGCCATCATGCTAGTCGAGAACCCTGTGAAATCACAAGAGTTCAACAGGTAAAGGACTATGGCCATGAAACTAACATACCAGTTTGAAAGGTAAGCATAGGCTCAGACAATTTAAATCTACCTAACTATACACATGAATTAACTTATACTAGCACCAGCCACCTGTGATTTTGAGCCCTTTTCAGGATTTAAAAAAATGAGACAGTGTTAGCACTTGAAAAAATTGTCAACAGAAAACTGCTACTTTAAAATTTAAGCTTAACTTAAAGCAACATGGGAAATATAAAACAATCACACTGAAAGCTCTTTCTGAGACTGATCTGTTTTTCCTTCAATCTACTCTAATAACAGAACACATTTAAATCCAGTACACTTGCAAACAGTACACAAATATACATATATTCAGAGTGAGGGTCTCAGTTAGTGCGTCTCTGTGGTAGAGAGGTCACAGCTAAAGTCCTAGTGATATTGCCTCAGATTTTTACCCGTATTTAAAATAAAAAGTCACATCAAACTCTTTTGGATGTCTCTAACCCATAATTCCCTAACCACTCTTCTAAGAGTGCACAGTTGTCGATTCATCTGGTATCTCAGTGACTATTCATCAGAAAATTCTAGAATGATGTGATTACGTTTATACCAGAAAAAAAAAAATGCTGATAATTGCACTTTGTTACCTTTTGCTTACTGAAGTGAAAACATCACAAGGATGAAAAGAAATCCTCCTACACTCATCTTTAAGAGCACCCGTCTCCATGTATAAACTCTCTCAGCTTTCTTAAATACTGACAGCACTTCTCGTATCATTAAAAGACTAAGTTCCCTCGAGCACAAGGTGCCAGTGAGCTCACTAAGGCCTGCCATTCATTAAAGTACTTTCTGAAGACACTGAGGATAGAGTTTAGCAACAGCACATTCAAAATGCCGGCCAAGGTCCCAGAGCCGATCTGGGGTCTCATACACTTTCATCCACTGGTCAGTGATGTCATCATATTGGTAAAGGGAATTTTTTCTGCTGGTTCTGAAGACATGTTCTTCAACGGTCACTTGAGTAGCTCGAACAAATAAATGGAGTTTATTCTGGAAAAGTACCAGTTTAAGGTATGGGTTTATGGACTCATCACAAGGAAAGTCCTTCTTACGAGTCCATTTATTGAGCTCAATATCATAGGCTTCTACAGTAAACATCCGCTGATGATTTCCACAGGTTCCAGCTATGTAGTAGATCGAGTTCTTGTATACAGCTGCTAAGCCCTGGATTCTAGGCACAGTCATGGGGGTTAAGAAACCCCAGTAGTCTTTCTGAGGCTCATAGAAGAGGAAAAATTCTCCTAAAGAAAGAAAAAGGGAAAAAGAAAAAAGAAAAAACAATAATATGTACATTTACATGTCTCTTTTTGGTTGTATGTTCAAGACTCAAAGGTATAATTTTCCAAATATTTTACTTTCTAAAATATTTCTTTTATAATCTCCATAGATACATTAAATATTATGGTAGCTTAAAACATCTTCATTCCATGCACAACATAACATAACATTAGGGTGAACCTGAATTGGGATGTTCAAAATGGGGAAGTATGAGGCATTAGTTTGGCTTGATGGCAGTATAACAGTTAAGAGCTTGGTGTCATTTACTCTATCCAGTTGGGTATTTCAGAACATTTATTTGAAGCCAGCTCTAAAAAAAGAGCATTATTACTAATGGCTAACCAGTAAGATGAAAATATGTAGATAGCTTCAATCATGAGTAAGCCACTATAAATTTAAGTGCTAATTATTTAATTAGAAGATAGTACATAGAATTGTTCAGATTTGTGTCTATGGGCCACTAATGTGTTTACTTTAGCGTTGGTGTAATGCAAAGACAAATACTCAAGAGGAGGAAACATGACCTTAAGATGATAGAAAACATGCACATTATTTATGGGAATTGACTCTGAGTCGGTTTCAATTCTATTTTGACAATGAAAGGGTGTGCTGAGTCAGACTGCCAATACAAAAATGTCTAAAAGAATTAAACTAGTGAAGATTTATAAGAGCTTGGTAATTATGACATTTGTAGAAAATCCTTGATATGAAAATCTGAATCCTTTATGAACAGATTAAATGATACTCCAATAGCCACTGATAGTAGAGCATAAGCTTCTGACTATTCATGTCAAGTTTATTTATATAGAGAGGCTTTGTTTAGATTATAAGTACCTACTTCCAGATTGAGCTTCCCCTTGAAAACTGTTTTGAACTAGGTTAACTCCTACCAACAAATATAACTGCCTACTTAATCAAAGTGATGCTGTAATTTCAATTTTTCACAAAAGAGCTTGGTAAAGTCCTACGTTTTGCCTGCATATTACGTATGCTTATTGACTAACATATAACAGGATTCTTAATAAAGACAGGAATTAACACTTTCTACCATGTACTACCTCTCTACAAATTTCTTATAAAAAGGAAAGATAATACATTTTAAAAGTTGATTTTTAAAAGCTAAAGTCTTCTTAATAAATTAAAACCAGTGGTGGGCAATTAAGAAAACCCTCAGTGCCTCAGATTCCTCTTTTATAAAATACGATCTCAGATTAAACAATGTTCATTCCAGCCCTGAAATTCTATTAATTCATTGTTACTTTGCCTTACTATTTACATTAATACACAACTTTTACATGCCCTTTGGGAGTCATCTAATTAATTCTATCTCTATCAACTAACTGGTTAGCCAGTAAAACCAAAATATATAAAGAGAGAGCTTCATCATATTGGATGATATAACCTATTCAACCACGCCTGCTCGATTTTACATCCATTCAGGTACTCCATTTTTTGGCAAGACCAACAAACCTAAATCATGTCCATGCTTCTAGTCAACTAAAATAAGGCACTAGAGAGTACTACTCCCTCTGGAGAATTAACTTTACATTGAAGTTTAAACAAATGGGTTTACGCATTTCTAGGAAATTTTAAGTCAGATAAAGGATTAGAGCAAAGAATATTAAAAAAAAAAAAAACAGAATGGGCAAAGACCTAAAAAATCACCTGTGTCTACACAGAAGTTGCCTCCTTTTCCTTGTTTTATTTGAGTAGAGTAGTCAGTGTAAGGAAAACATTTATATATAAGCAGTTAAGAAACACAAAAGAATAAGGATGTTGGTACTGTCAACACTGCATTCAGCATTCAAGCAACTAAGATAAGAATCCAAACACAAGGAAAACAATAGTTAGCACAAATCAGAACCTTGAATCAAATACCTTATTTGCTCTTACTAAGTTCCTCTTTCTACTTCTACTAGACCATCTTTGCCAGGGTAATAGTCTTCAATCGTTTAAACAAAAATTTTTAGGCTAAGTATATTATCGTCCCTCTCATAATGTTAACAGTAAGAAAAAGGAGACATCTCAAAGTTTTTCAGTGAAAAAAACCTGAAAACAATGTTATGGATGACAACACTAACTGCAGTGAAATTAAAATCTTGAAGACTGTAATTGAAAACTCTCGGTAATTAAGTTTCATAACCTTTGCGATCGTAAGGCTTATACAAAATTCTTTGGCAACTGAATAGTACAACTGCAGTTGATGCTTTGTTCTTTTTTCTCTTTTAAACGAATCCAGTAAGTTCCATAAGAAAAGTAGGTGCTACATTTCTTGATTATATATTACTGAAGAGCAAAAAAGTCATGTATCAAGCTTGCTTTCTTGTTGGAAGTGTTAACAATGGCTCTGAAAGAGTTTTCCCCAAATCCTGAACTATTATTTATGAAAAAATATTTTCAAAAATACTTATTCCGCATGATGTGAAAACACAGTAAGAACATAAAACACAGGATCATTTTAGGAACCTGCCTTTTCTGATTGAAAAGTTTATTTTCTTTACTGGTCCTTTAAAGAACAGACTGTTCCAACAAATAGTTTATGATAAGAAAGCCAGAGGCATTCCTCAATGAACAGGAACAACTTATGTTTTACTATGAGTGGGTGAACCACAATTTGACCTGTTACCCTTTCATGAAGAACTAAATCACTTAGGCACCTACCCTGTAAAACATAGATCTTCTCTTTGTACTCCACAGCATTATGAAACTCCATAGCAACAGGCATGGCACAAACGGTCGTCCAGCAGTTCTCTCTGCTGTCGTAGCACTCCACAGATTTTAGTGAGTTTCTCCCATCGCCTTCATAAACTCGCCCTCCGATTGCATACATCTTACCACAGCAATACACCAGTTTGCAGCCTATTCTGGCTCGAAGCAAGGACGGCTTGGATAGCCACCTATTAGTGGAATGGTCATACATCCAGAAATCATTTTCTGCCTTGTGGTCGATGGATACCTCACTACTGCTTGGCCTGTACCCTCCTGCTATGTAAATATCATTATCTGGTGATACGAGAATCCCAACTTCTCTTAGATCATTTGGTGGTTTGCATAGTTTGAACACTCTTCCTGTGAATATATCTAGACAAGGCACTGTTTGCTTCTTTCCTGAGTGTTTGTGGGCAGCATCAAAACATATGATCATTTCCGATGCAGTCATTCCAAGTCTCTGTGTACAGCCATTGGTACTGGATGGTCCCTTTTCCACATAGCTTTTGGCTATAGCCTGTGCAAACTGAGGTGGAATTTTCTCTATAAAGGTGTCTTCCATCAGAGGAAAACGTATGCATTTGGCAAAAATTTCTGGAAGGTGCACTTCTCTTTCATTCTGTTCATGTTCAAACCACCTTACAATGCTCTCATAAACATGCTCTTCCCGGTCTACGTTTAAATCGTCACTGTCTAGGATACTTATCAGTTGGTCTTTCGTCAACTGAAGAAACTCTTGTTCTTTGGTGACACACAGGAACTTTTTACGAATGTATTCTTTAGACCGATCTCCGAGTTCCTGATGACCATAATGATCAGCAAAGATGAAGACTCCAATAGAATTCTGTGGGTCCAGATGACTGATCATGTACTTAGCACACTGGTCTTGGATGGAGGGAATCTGGAAGATGCTAGCTGCAGTGAACAAGGCTTGAACATTGGCCTCTGTCAGAACAACTCTGGAGGTATAGGCATAGTTCAACACTAAATCCATCGACTCAGCTTCAACACCGACGATTCGAACTTCTTTTTGAGTGCTTTCTGTAAGGCCGCTAGTGAACATGGATCTAGGAAGGAAAGAGTGGTGAATTTATGTGTGCTATAAATAAAAATTACTGTGGCAAATTTTTAAAAACATAAAGTTACCACAAAGATAACATTTTGAAACTGTAAAATATTTCCTAATGTGTTTCCCGATATCCTAAATATCAGGAAAACGGATAAAAGTTGATCATCTAGCAGAAGAATTTAGTCTGGCTAAATTTAAAAAACTCTATTCTCAGGACCAGTCAGTCCACTTTGTGCCAACTCTGAGAAAAGGAGCATATACCTAATTAAAGCACACCAGAAGGTGGCATGGAATATTCCGGGACATCTTATTTCCCTTGGAGCCCGATCGAGGCTTCTGGTCAAGATGCCTTAGGGACTTGAGATCTTCAATCACCAGGTCAGTCAGAAAGTTTAAGAATACCCATAGAGTGTCAATGTGACACATTAGCATATAGAGACTATCTCATAAAACTTCTCATGACCCAGTGGAAATTTACGAGGCAACCTGTGCTCAAAACATATCTTTAAAAATTTCAACTTAGAAAAAAAACAAGATGTTCTTCAGAAGTTCATATTTTCTATCTACTCGTTTTTAAAATAATTATCCTTTGAATGCTTCCTTAATGATTATAAAGAATATAAAGAACATCAATTCACTTATCCTTGGATATTTTGAAAACCTTTGCTTGACTCAAAGTTACCATATTTTTACCTATTTATATTTGTATATAAATAAAGATTACAGTAGGGTTAATATAATACCTACTTCTAAAGAGAGTTTAAGAATTAACTGATTCTCTGGAGAAGATAATGGTTTTCAAAATTCCAAACTTTTGTCTTTGAGACCAAGCTTTCTTTTCTTTTTTTTTCTTTTATATTATCTGTGCATTTATGGTACTTTCTTGGCCAAAACATTAAGTAGCCAAAAGCCTGGCTCTTTATTTAAAGTGCTAGTCATTTATAAACATCATTTGCCTTTCTTTCCCCTCCTTTAAGATTTCTTTCTAGTCTGTTCTTAAAATTAAATAAAAAAATAAAATCAAAAGGTCTTTTAAAATCCTCTTGAGAAAAGGACTGTGTGCCCTAGGATGCTTAATAGATGCCTGTTGAAGACACCGACCTAACACTGCCGATAAACTTCATCATTCAGATCCGGACCCCTCCTATTTTATTTTTAAGTGTGATGTTATGAAAAAACATATCCTTGAATGGGAAGTTTTCCGGTCACTTTTAAAGTTTTCATCAAAAACATGAAATTAATTCAAAAATGCAATATGGAATATTGGAGGTATACAAGGGTATCTGGACCCAGCTTGTTGCCTGGACTAACCATCCTTTGAGTCCTGTTTTTACCTCTACTATGTAAACTTTAAGTTTAATATCATGCAGAATTTTTTTTTTCTTAAATGACTAGAAACTAGATGTACCATTGTATGAGCTGGTTTTCAATTCCGGTGCTGAAAAACTCAGTTATACAGTTCCCAATTAAAAAGAAAAATAAAGCCCTTCATCAGGCAAAGATTAACTCCCAAAGGAGAATATTACCACATAGCCCTATTATCATGGGAGCTACTACTGACTTGAATAAGCTGGTCTCACACACAGGAGCAGCGTGACACTCAAGTTCTCTGTTCTAATAGGTTCTTTATGTAAACTCGATATGAAGTAGGCGTACTTCCCCACACAAAACCCTGAGCAGCAAGAAGTTTCTATTAATCGTACGAATTTTACTTCTGACAAGTCGCTGGGAGCAGGAAACAGCCATGCCAGATTTCAAGCTATTCTATTCTTCCACCAGTGATGCAAGACTTAGAAACTATTAAGTATGTCTTTCTACAACTCACATAAGGAGCAACAATGGTACCAAGAAAGTTCTATACAAACAGCTCTAGCAAGAGAGAAGAACCTAATCCTTAAGTCTTCTTGCCAAATATCTTCATTTGAATTCACATATCTTATGCTTAGAAAGTTTTTCAAGCATTTCCTTAACTACTTGGAAATTAAGAAAATCTGTAGCATACTTCTTTCCAAGTGATTTGTCAGGTCTTCAAAACTAATTTTAAGTATGATAGTTAAATTATATAAGCCAGAATATAGAATTACAGTGAGATATAGACATTTTCACTTTATTTCTTTTTACTATTCAAATCTAATATACAGTGAACACTTCCGTATATTAAACTTTAAAGAGAACCCACCCTTGTTCCTTAAACGTCATACAGTGACTAAGAAGCCTGGCTCTGGAATCAAACCCAGCCTCTGCCACTTACTAGTTAGATAGATGATTTAGGCAGGTCACTTAACCTCCTTGAGCCTCAGTTTTTTCACACGTAAAATGGGAATAACAACTATGTAGAGACAGGATTGTAAAGATTGCATAAAACAGTGTATGTAGAGTGAGGCTTGCCCAGAGCTTGATAAGCAGTAATTGTGACAAATATTTAAACACATAAATGACCTAACCTCATCGAATGGATAGCCTAGATAAATGAATCTCACCAGCAGTTTCCATTAGAGGCCCAACTTCATACCTTCTGTGTATACCAGTTTCTTCTTTTTTCTTTCCAGCTCACTGCCTCGTTATGGTTAATACTTAATAGTCCAATGACCTACCCTACGCAAGTCTAAATGGTTACATCACGAGCAGCAAACTGAAGTGACTATATTTAACACAGTATTCTGAGAAAGAGGAACCAGAAACTACTGTCTGGAACACTACACTGCTATATGCCCTAAAAAGGTTGAGAAAATTATTTCACAGTCATTTCATGCACCATTTTTGAATACAGAAAGGCTTAAAGTGAGCACTTGAAACAAAAGGAGAAGTTAAACTACTCAAACAGGAAATTGCCTTTATCACTGATCTTAGAGTATGAAATTATTTTTTAGACCCAAGTTTTGAAATTTTACTTTACAAAGTTTTATGATGTATAAAGATGAATATAAATGAAAATGAAAACTTAGCTTAAAAATACTTCTGGAAATCTTAAGAAATAATCACTAGTCTGGGGCCTAAGACACATAGAAACTGTATTTCATTCATTTTCATTTCACTGCTCTTATCCCCAGGGCATTAAAACAATCCATTAAGTGGGTAATTTGTTTTAAACTCTAAAAGAGTTAATGTGCACGAAAGAAATCCTGGATAAATTTTTGGAACAAATTTCAGATTAGCACTGTCCAATATAACTGTCAGTGATGGAAAGGTTCTGTATCTGGGCTGTACAATGTGGCAGCCACTACCTACATGTGGCTCCTGAGCACTTTAAATGTGGTTAGTGTACATGAGGAAGTGAATTTTTAATTTTATTTAATTTTAGGTTAGTGAAGTTTAAATAGCCACATGCGGCTAGTGGCTGCCATATTGGACAGTGCAATTTTAGATTTTCTGAAACATACAAACAAAAACATGTTCACTAACTTAAAAAACAACCACCTGAATTCTAGAAGAAGCTGTCAAATTTTAAAAGGGGCGGGGGGGGCGCTTAATAAAATAGGGCCTGTTATTTATTCTCAGGAAACAAAATGCATTGGTTTCATCTCATTCTTGCATCTCCGTATAAAAATCAAGTGGGCAATACTGAGGGAGAAAGGGAACTTGGTGAAGATATCAATAGAGGTTTCCACCATCATCATACCTGAAGTAAGGACTGATTGCAGCAAGAACGTTTCTATGACAGGAAAATGTTTTCCCGTGATCCACTTCCACTACAATGTCTGTCAGCTGTCCTTCATCGTACATTGTTTTGAGTTGCTTTAGAATACTGCAAGCATGGAAGGGGTCCATGGCATCGTTGGCTGTGTCTGAAGATGGAATCCCATTCGGTGTTGGGGAAGACTTACTTAAATCTAGGAGGAGAAAAATCGTACAACCACAAGAAGTTCGGAGCCAGTTTCGGCGTCGCGGGTTTTATTTTTTGTTTTTTGGTTTGGGTGGTTTTTTTTTTTTTTTTTTTTTTTTTTTTTTCTTGGTGTGTGTGGGATGGGGCGGGGAGTTGTTTCTTCGCTTGGCTTGTTTTTCCCCCGCTACAGAAATGCATATATGTACACAGACACCCCCAGTGGGACCGCGAGGTAGGATCTGGGAAAGAGCGAGCTGCGATGCAAGTTCACACACCAGCCTGCTCCTCTGGGAGCCCGGCGAGCCCGAAGCCCCGTGCTCGCAGAGGAACCGTGCGGGCAGAACAGGCGAGGTGTCTGCGGCGACTCCGCCGACAGCCAGAACGTCCCAGCTGAGAGCGAAGGGCAGGAGTCTCACGAGGGAAGCTCGATGGATGGCGGCCGCCAGTGCCCCGTCAACCGCCTTGAGAACAGGTCGGAGCGGCGGCGGGTACCCGGCCTCCCATCCCTGTCCGGCCGGACCGCCCACCTCCCTCCACGCCATTCATCCTCCCTCCCCTCATCCCTGTCCACCTCTCCATCCTTCTCTCCGGCTCCTCATCGCCACCGCCTCAGTTCGCAGCCTGAGCCTCGTCCCCGGCCCACCTCCCCTCCACACCTCCCAAGCCACCACACGACCCACCTGCCGACGCGGCCATTTCTCGACGGGGCCCGGGCTCCAGCTATTTAAAGAGGAAATGTCATTTCGCTTCTCTCTCTCCCGGGTTCCGGCTCTTCTAAGCCGCCCCTAGCCAATGGGGTGGCCTATGCATCCGGCTCCGCCCCTAAGCTCTGAACTCCGGGCGCCGATTGGCCACGAGGAGCGCACAGGTGAGTCGGGAAATGTAGTTTTATTGCCCCCGCTCCCGCGTGGTCCGGGTAGGGCGGAGGCCCAAGCCGGGGATTTCTATTGGCTGGTCCGGGAGGAGGCGGAGCGCAGGGAGCCGGCCAGCCTGTGTCTGTGGAGCGCGCAGTGCCTGCAGGGAGAGGTAGTCTTCTGGCTGAGGAGAGCTGTCATTCTGAGAGGCTGGGGTAGGGGAAGCTCTTGAAGTGCAAATTTCCCCATTTTAGGCCTGTCTCCAGGCCCCCGGATCTTTTTTTTGTTTTTCCCACCTTGTTCTTCGTTTCCTAAGTCTCCTGCCAATGACTAGCTTCCGGTATGAAAGCGGGGGTCCGCGTGAGGGCTGTGAAACCCGAAAAATTTGGAAATGGACAAGAAGGCTGTTGTCCAAAAATGCGAAGGAAATCTGACACCCCACCCCGAAGAAAAATATCAGTAGGCCGAAAAGCAAGCCATCTCTGATGAATCACCTGTGACACCCAATTGAAATAGCATCGCCTTGGCCGAGTGCTCCGGTTGCCACAGATTAACTTGGTCTGGTTACAACGGCTGCTCAGGATCTTTAACTCCCACTCAATGCCTTGCTTTTCTCGAGCACCCAGGGAACACCTGTTCCACTTTTAAGAGTACAAGAACATTATAAAGGCATTCAGACGCTTTCCTTTTTGCTTCTGGTAAATGGAGTGGTTAAGATACTAAGTAGACTGGGATTTCCTTTGACGAAATACTGCAAAGTGCCCTGAGTCTGGAGCCAGGGACAATTATTGAATCCCTGGCTCTTTACTTCTTAATGTGGATAAGACCCTTAGATAAGACCCTTTAATTCTTGGACACTTAGCTCCTTCACCTGTAGTGTGTGAATAATAATTCCTATTCTATCTGCCTCATAGGCTGCAAGCCTTTTGAAAAAAAGGAGAAATTTTACTGTTGACATGTTTTGATTTTCTTGTCTCGTGTTTGCAGCATGTAACAGGGTGGCTGGCACATTATAGATACTTAATATTTTAAAAATAAATGTAAGACACAAGTGAGCTAACATTGGAAATGCTATTTCTAAATGTTTAAAATGTAAGGAAGTCTTAACAGTGAATAGGAAGGAAGTTTTAGTAGAGATATAGTTAGCCAATGAGCATAGCTTTTCTAACCCTGAAAAGATCAAACAACTGAATTTCCTGATGAAGGATCTTGGAATTTGTGATTGTGAAACAGAGAGAATGGTGAAAAACAATCCAATTCTGTCCGTTAGGTCTGCTGAATAATTTAGATGTCAAAAGTATTATAATTCTGTGCAAGTTAACAAGAATTGGTGTTTCCTCGGGGCTAGGATATGTGGACATTGATATGCACTTATAAATTCATGTTATGAAAACCCTATCTGCACAGTTCTGCATGGATGAAATTGATTTAACTTTTGTTATTCAGAACTTTAAATTTCCATTTTTTATGAGCCAAACGCTGTTGCTTTCTACCTTATGGAAATATTGGGAGTTTCACTCACAGTATTCATGGTATTAAGAAAAAAAATGGCATCAATCCTTATGGTTGCCAGATTTTAGCAAATAAAAACACAGGACACACAATACTAGGGACATACTTAGAGTAAAATATCACTTGTTATTTGAATCTAATTTAATTGGGTGTTCTATATTTTACCTGGCAACCTTTTCAAACCTGTTAAAATAGGGGTTTTATTGTTTGTGTTTTGTTTTTGGTAGCCACCTGTCTAAGACTTAAGAAATTTGGCCAATTTTGTTTTTCATTTAATTCTCACCTAATTAACAAAGAGACTTGGCAATCTTGTTTAGTTTTTTTTTTTTTAAGTTTCCTGGTTCTTTGATCCCCAAGAATTTCTGAATTTGGAGGTGGGAAGAATACAAAGAACAAAAGCCAATTTAAATATAAATAGGGGAAAAATGAAGATTTATAATTACAAGGGTGCCATTTATATGACACTGTACATAGACTCCATTCTACTGGGCAAATGACATTACATGATAAAGATTCCATCATCATTACAAATACACTCTTTAAAAATACAGAATAAGTGAGAAGATGTAAAAATTGAGCCAATGGTCCCACAATATTCATTCTCAATGATTTATAAGACTACAAAGGAGATTTTATTTCAGGGTTGATACTAAACAGCCAAAGACTACAGCTTGTTTTCAAATAGTTCTAATTTGAAATTTAGTAAGAACTCACTGCTAATCTAGAAAGGCAGCAGCAAGAGTAAACCAGTTTTCTTCTTCACGTATTAGGTACTATATTGTCCTCTGAACCAATCTTCTCAAATAGTTACAGTTTAAAGTAAATTTTAGTAAGGATGAAAATTGAAAAAGCAAACCGGAATAGTTGAAGGACCCATATTTAGTTCAAAGTAGACATTTAGAGCTTTATTATTTTAATGTTTCTTACCTAGGAAGCAAAGGCAAAGAAGATTGCTATAACCATGGTTGTTTGAGAGTAGAAAAGTTTTCACATTTAAATGCTAAAAAGATGAAGGGTTATGAAAGCAGCAAATTTAGAAAATGAGAAAAATGCACAGTTGCCTTGGTTTTTTTCTGCCTCCACTTCAAGAGAACGACTTTAGCAATTATCAGCTGAGCCCAGGCTCCTGTTGATAATAATACCACACAACACAAGAATGATAGCAACTCTGATGAAGAAAGTGTAAAAGAAAATAGGAATTCACTTCTGCAAATCTGTTCTGCAGTTTTCCAATTTCCCTGTTCAGTATGGCTTCAGGCTGTGAAATTGACCAGAGCTACATAAAATGAAAGTAAAGAGAAAATACCTGCGACTCTTTTAACACTTTAGCAAATGACATCCTTATGGTATATTTATTCTTTTCAGGCTACAGCTACAGCAAAGTATGACATTTTTCCTTTCTAAAGACTTTTGTGTTGGCTGGATTAATGCCTGCTGTACAGCAACAGAAATGATTATTTGAATATAAATTTGATATAATATTACATATTGAAAAAGGATTTTAGGGGGTAATTTCTAGAACCTTATATATTGTATATGATTTAGTTTCTTTGGAATACAAAACTCTAAATAGATACTAACATTCAGGTTTACTGATTAAACATTACTGGCCTTGGTTGTATTTTAATTTTTATTCCCTCTAAGGTGATGTGAGGATTCAACATGGTAATAACTAGAAGATTGCATTTTGTGAATCACCGAATTTAATCATACTGGAGGATGTTAAAACACATTAATTTGTCTTTTAAGTATTTGAAATTTAGCATATATGTGAAAAAAAAGAGACTGTAAAATTTGCAGCAGGGATATTCAATTCCTCAGAAATATTTATTGCCTCCATACTCTACCCTGAATCTACTTTCTGGGCAGGCATTGTATAAAGCAATGTTCCTGATACCAAAAAAATAGGTATAGATGATAGAGATAGAGTTAGCAATTCAGATAGAGACTGAATGTGTTCCTGAAAAATTGATGTGGAAACCTGTTCCCCAGTGTGATGGATTTGGAGGTGGGACCTTTGGAATGTGATTAGATGATGAGGGTGAAGCCCTCATGAATGGGATTAGTGCCCTTATAAAAGAGACCCCAGAGAATTTCACCATGTGAGGACACAGTGAAAAAACAGACATCTGTGAACCAGGAAGCAAGTCCTCACTGGAAACCAAATCTGCCATTGCCTTGAGCTTTGATTTTCCAGCCTCCAGAATTGTGAGGCATGAATTTCAGTTGTTTATAAGCCACCCAGTCCATGGTATTCTGTTATAGCAGCTTGAATAGACTAAGGTGTATATATGGATGGATGGATGGACAGAGAGATAGATAGGTAGATACAAATGATATAAGGTGGTATATTCTCTCTGTGTGTGTCTCTTTCTGTCTTTCTCTGTCTCTGTCTCTCTGTCTCTGTCTCTGTCTCTCTGTCTCTGTCTCTCTCTCTGTCTCTCTCTCTGTCTCTCTCTCTCTCTCTCTCTCTCTCTCTCTCTATATATATATATATATATATATATATATATATATATATATATATTTCCTAACCTCAAGGATCTTACGGTTCTTATGATTCATCCATGGAGATAAAACACATTCACATAATAATTAAAAATCGAGGGTTGAGGGCAGCCCCTAGTTAGCAGAAAATGAGTATTTAAAAAAGCTAATGTTGAGGACTTCAGAAGAGAGAAAAGTTTCTGTTCAGCTGGTGTGGGATTTAAGCTAGGCATGAAAAGATACACCATAGAAACAGTCATAAAAGCAGTAGAGTATGTTCTTACCTATTTGCTTTATCTTGGCTTGACCTGGAAAGCAAAGCATTAACACATTCATACTTCAGTATTGATGGGGATTCATTCAGGACTTGAACAAGGAAGGGAAGTTAATGGCTATGTGTTACTTACATTATTTCACTTAATTTCATGTTTTAATTAAGCTTTATAAGAACAGTGTTACAAATGAAGAGGCTAAAACTTGGAGAATTTAAATACCTTGCCCATAGGCATATAGAGATCTATGGCTCCAAAGCCAACTTTCTTTTGATTACAGTATATAAAGGTCCCTGGGAATAAGACAGAGTATTGAAAATGAGAGGTTGTAGGACTTTTTTCTCCATTAAACATGTCTTGTTCTATGTCAAACACATGGTCAATTGGTATCTACTAATATCTATCATGAATGGACAATACTATTGGTATAGGTTTGAGATATTTTTATGCACCAAGAAAAGGGGAAAAAGGAAAAGCTAGAAAGGTAATAGTCATACTGTTAAGTAATTTGACTTTGTCAGACTAAATTGATAGTTTTTGATGTATAGTAATTTAGCATTTTTTAATCTTTCCACTAAATAATTAAATGAAATGGCATATATATATATGACACACACCATGGTTATATATACATGGTTAATTATACATATACAAATGGTTAATCATATATATAATTATATATCATATATGTCATGTATATACATGATTAACAATTGATACTTGTCAAGCTGACCATACTTCACTATTCTCCTACAAGACTGAGTTATTGTACGAGAATGGAGACCCTGAATAGAATTACTCCACTGGACCCTTTACAATATTTAAACTTAGAATGCCAAAGCAGCTATGAAAATATGGGACATCAACACCCTTCCTTGTATGAAGATTTAGTTTATAACCCAAATGGAACTAATAGAATTAAACAATGATTGTTGTTCCTTTCTAACCTCAATCATGATCCAAATATTTTTAAGCTCGTGGTATCACTAAAAAACCTGAAGAGAAGAAACATCAGTGTCTTCAGCATTTAGACATAGGAACCTAGATTCATGGAGAACAGGCATAAGGTATTAGGAAAGAAGTATATTAAACACAGCAGAGAGAACACAGACAATGAGGAGTTGATGGTACTTTAATCCCTAAAATAATCAAATAGTTATAAAGCAAATCTGCTGGCATACCACAATAATTGCAGAGATATTTAATTTTTATTTCTGGTTAGTCTATCACAGGATTTCTTCATCTCAGCAGTATTGATATTTGCAGCCAGATAATTCTTTGTCATGCCGGGCGCGGGGGGGAGTGGGGAGGAGTTTGTCCTGTGCATTATCAAATACTACTCAACAGCATCCGTGGTCTCTACGCACCAGATGCCAGTAGCACCTCCCACCAAGACTTGACAACCAAAGATGTCCCCAGAGATGGTCAGATGTTCCATAGGGGAAAATCATCCCCAGTTGAGAACCAGTGTTCTACAATATGCTCCTGTCTGTTCTGTGCCCTCCTGCTTTGTTAACAGCTCTATTACACTTTACATCAATCTACTATGTTTGTTATTTAAAACTGTTTTGTTTATCTTCCTTTGAAATATTCATTGCAAGGATTTGAGTTAATCATTTTGTGTGTTCATAACACAATATTATCTTTGGTCCAGAAGTCCCATCTCTTGTGTTATAGATGTACTACTTCCTTTACCCCCCATTCTCTACTCCCATCCTCTCTTACTTCATATACGACCATTATAATGGTTTGATGTGGATCCTTGTGTATATATCTGTTCTTGTAAAATATGTATTGAGGTTCTATATATCCTTGTGGTTTATATAATGGTATTATGCTATGGATCTCTTCTGTTTCTTAGTTATTTCACTCAGTACTATGTTTTTAAGGTTTGTATATATTGCTTTGTGTCGATCTGGTCAGTTCTTCCTCTTTACTTTCCCATCAACTACCTCAGTGTCTGATATATATTAGGTGCTGAATAAATGTTCACATAATTAATTGCATAAGTGCATATGTCAAATGGTGAATGGGTGTAGTAGACAGAATAGTGGCTGTCCAAAGATGTCCGTGTTCTGATCCCCAGAATCTGTGAATGTATTACCTTATAAAGCAAAAGAGACTGCAGATGTGCTTAAATTAAGAATTTCGAGATGGGGAGATGATCCTGGATTATCCAGGTGGACCCAGTGTCATCACAAGGATCCCTATAAGGGGAAAAAATAGGGTCAAAGCCAGAAAAAGGAGACGTGATGACAGCAACAGAGGGTGAGTGATGTGCTTTGAAGATGAGTAAGGGAGTGTGAGCCAAGGAATGCAGGTGGCCTCGAGTAGTTAGCAAAGGCAAGGTAATGGATTTTCCCCTAGAGCCTACATGAGGCAGGCTGTCCTGCCAACACTTTGGTCTTAGGATTTCTGACATCCAGGACTGTAAGATAATTTCTGTTGTGTTAAGCCACTAAGCTTGTGGTAATTTGTTACAGCAGCGATAACACAGGAAAGTAACACAGTGGATGAATTAATACATGGATGAGTGTGCAAAGCTTTCCAACAGTTGAACTCTTCTCTTCCTCCTTTTTTCTCCACTAAGTGTTTAATATTCATAAAAGTAGAATCTCAAAATATAAAGGACCTCAAATAAGTAATACTGTAAAGGGAAGACTTATAAAGGGAAAATTATGAGGTAAACTATCACCCCAAGTCTATCTGTTAACTAGATAGTCAGCGTGACTGCACTGGGGGCTCACTGGGTCATCTTGTAAGGAGAGTGAGATTCAAATTGGATGAGGGCTTTAATACCTGGGAAGTATGGTTCCTTCGGGGCCATCTTTGGAGCATAGCTGCTTTACTGGGTTTCGGTCTTAAACAGGTTACTATGATAGAGACATCAAGCCTCATAATTGTGGCAGGATGCTTTCTATGGATCTGGAACCAAAATTATAACACTCAGTACATTAAATGTGACACAAAGCCAAAGATGTGTTACATGTAGCTTTCTTGCATGGCCAGATCCATCCCTAAGAAAGAAATGTATTCACTTAAATACATAAGTTTGATCAATTCAGTTACCATAATCCACAGAGAAGTATCAGGTTTTAATGGATCTTGCTTCATTTCAAATATATGGCTATTTTTTCCAGCCATTTCTTAAGTTCTCCTTGTTAGAGCACATGTAGCCCTAACTTGTGGGGCATATGTCTGCACATGCACCAGGATGTGGTTTTCTAGGGAATCAGAGTGAGAATCATTCTTTAGCAGGTAGATTATCATAGCTGTCAAGAAGCACAGGCTGTGAGATGAGACTGCCCCAATGCAAATTCTTGTTGAACAACTTTCTAGCTGTGACCTCAAACAAACGAATAACTTCTTGAAGGCTTTGTTTCCTCAGCTCCAAAATTGGGCTAATAAGAGCATTTACCTCAGAGAACTGTTATAAGGGACAAAGGAGATAATTTATGTAGATTAATGCAAATTATTTAGTCCATTGACTTGCACAAAGAAAGCACTCAGTGAATATTAGTTAGGAGGAGGAGGAGGAGGAGGACTCTGATAGTGAAAGTTCAGTTTACTTTTCCAGATAATTATGGCAATTAATTTTTTATTCTTCATGGAATATTAACCAGTTTTACAGCTTAATCAAAGTTAAACTTGATCAGGAACCTGAGATGCAGCTATTTTCCTAACTCAGGGCTCACCATCAGTGACCTCTAGCCTTGCTAAGGCTGAGAGAAGAGGAACCAAGGCATCCTCATAGGTGCTCTGAATCTAAATGTCCATGACATTAAAACCAGCATGCATATATTAGAATAGGCTAAAATAAGCTGTGGTAACAAAACAATCCCATACTTCCAGGAGTGTAAGTCACCAAAATTTTACTTTTTACTCTTGCTTATGTCCAACCCAGGCCAGCAAAAGGCTCTGGTCACTCAGAGACCCAGACTGATGCAGGGACCACCGTCATACATGGTGAGGGTCGCCATGTCAGACAGAAAGCAAGCATGTGGTGAATTATGCACTGGCTCTTCAAGTTTCCACCTGGAGAGACAGGCACCACTTTTCTTCCCATTTCACTGGCCAAGAAAGTCAGGTGGCCACCCCTCACTGCAAATAGGACGGGAAGTTCAATTCTACCATTCTCAATAGGAAGAAAACCAGAAATATTTGGGAATCGGCATCAACGACAAACATACTCTACGAAGATTCCGCTAGCCACTTTTAGTGATATGGGAGTAAACAAAACCTAGAACCTACTCTCAGCAACCTGGCAGATAAGAGGCAATCTGTGCATAAGCATGTATGACTTTAAAATTACTTAGCAGTTGCTAAGATTACTTTACCCCAATCATGTGGCAAAAGTAAACCAAAGCCACTGATGGCAGGACTGCTGTGCCAGGGTGAATTTGACCCCCCAGGGGATATTTTTGGTTGTTATCTTTTAGAGTGTGGGCGTTGCTACTGGCACCTAGCAGCTTAGAGGCGGGGGGTGGGGGGGGACTGCTAAGTACCCTACAATTCACAGGACAGCTCCCCACAAAAAGTAATTATCTGACCCCAAATGTCAATAGTGCTGACATTGAGAAACTCTGGGTTGTTGTGATATTCACACTTTGTCACACATACTTCTAAATCCACCAAAATGAAAATTATACCTTTGAAATGTCTTCAGTTGAGACTGTGCACACCAATGCTCATGACAGGACACCTGAGTATACTCCACCATCGTACATTTCACATCCAGGTATATGGTATTTTTATCCAGAAGTGCGAATCTGGTACAACCCTTTTGAAATACACATAGGAGAGTTGACTGTGTTTTCGATTTTTTTCATAAGGACTTTGAAATTCAAATTTGAAACGATTCTCTTCAAAACAGACAGTACCACAAATATATTGGCCAACTTGATTAAGCAAGGTTTAGTCCCAATGAGAAAAAAAAAAAAGTGGCATGACATAATTAGACGCTGACTGTGGATAATAAGATGAGGGCTATGGTGAGACCTTCTTGCCAGAAACACCTTTCTCTAAGAAGAGTCTAGCATGATAAGAGCAGTCAGGAAGTGATCAATGGTTAGAGACCAAGGAAAGGGGGTGTGGGAAAGCTCCATGGTACCAACAGAGTTTGTGAGACCAGCTTTGTCAGACACAAATGAATGCAGAGACAAGGAAGGCAGCGGAAGGAATTGTTATAATACTTAAAGGTCAGGAGCTGTAAGTCAACTACACCAAGGGAATTTTGACCTCCCAGCATCAACCTGTGTTTGAATTTGGGTTTAAAGTTGGATCCCAGGTGGCAAGTTTTGTTTCCTAGTCTGAGCCTCAAGCCTGAGGCTTGCGGAATGACTGGCTCCAGAACGGATGATGTGATGCCTGGCAAAAGGAGATCTGTGGGTTGTTCATCTGTGGATCAAAAAGCAAACCCTGGCCCAGCGGTGTGTTAATCCTAACGGCTGAGAGGGAGCCAGTACAATCATTTAAACGAATGCATCCAGCGTGGGGTCGCAGAAATAGTTTAAGGAAGCTTCAACTATGTTTAGAATGGACCAAATCAATGAATTGCTGATTTTTCCACCTGTGTTAGCCCACTGACTCCTCAGGGGGTTGAAGCCTGTAGTACAAATAGAATCCAAACACTTTTTAAATTTTTATTTATTTTTGACTGTGTTGGTTCTTCACTGCTGCACGCGGGCTTTCTCTAGTTGTGGGGAGCGGGGGGGGGCTATTCTTCATTGCGGTGCGCGGGCTTCTCATTGCGGTGGCTTCTCTTGTTGCGGAGCACGGGCTCTAGGCTCACAAGCTTCAGTAGTTGTGGCACGCGGACCCAGTAGTTGTGGCTCGCAGTCTCTAGATCACAGGCTCAGTAGTTGTGGTGCACAGGCTTAGTTGCTCTGCAGGATGTGGAATCTTCCCGGACCAGGGTTCGAACCCGTGTCCCCTGCATTAGCAGGCGGATTCCTAACTACTGCGCCACCAGGGAAGTCCCCCAAACACTTTCTTAATGATTCAGGTCAAAGGAGCAGGCCTAAACTCAGTTTGGAGTCCCTTCATTTACCGGGTTCCTGCAGTCATATGGGAAATTTAATTGCTCTGCAAATTCTTCATTAAAAAATTGGTCCCTTTCACACCTGTCCTTGGTAAAGATCAGCATTTTCTTCCTTTCATCCTCTGGTTTCTGTTCATTGAGTAAATGCTTTTGTTCTAAGAGAATATAAGTTCAAGTCTTTAGAATATAGGTTCAAGCCTTTGTTCTAAGAGAATATAGGTTGAAGGTTCATTATTCCTGCAACATATTTTCAAATGCTTTGGCATAAATAGTCAGTATAAAAGTATACGCATACAGCAAGGACCTACAGTATAGCACAGGGAACTATACTCAATATTTTGTAATAACCTATAAGGGAAAAGAATCTGAAAAAGTATATATATATATATATATATCTGAATCAGTGTACTGTATACCTGAAACTAACACGCCATTATAAATCAACTATACTTCAATTAAAAATAAATAAATAAATAAATGTATGCACCCACAGGAATAAAGCAAAAGTGGCAAAATGTTAACGTTTTGGTGAATCAAAGTGAAGCATTTATGGGAATTTACTGTTCTACTCTTGCAGACTTACACTTTTTCAAATAAAAAAGTAGAAACAAACAAAGACAACCCCTGATATGTGAGGTAGTAGAAAGAAGGAGGTTCTACTATCAAAGTATGAAATCTTAAAATGAGATGGCAATCAAAATTGTTTTGAATTTTTCCTTAAAGAAAATGTGGTAGACATAAGGCGGTAGCGTGAGTCATTGAGAAAGAGTATTTGGACATGATGGCACGCACTATTTACATCTTTGTTAAATGAAGTGCATGATGCTTCTCTCCTCAGGGTGTTTTTCCATCAGTGATGATGCATGATTCCAGATTTAGCCACACAATGTCAGCTGACGCCTCTGGTTACCAAAAAAGAAAAAGAAAAAAGGAGAGAGGGGCGTAATCAGGATGGTGACAATAAAGGTATGCTTTTTCACAATGACTTAGTCTGAGTTGACTGATTCATCAGGACTGGGCTCTAAGCTGCTTGGCTAACTAGTCCCATATTGTGCTGGGAGAAAAAAAAATGCTTCAGTGGCACTCAGTGCTTATGAGACCTAATAGTTCATTGTAGTGGATCGTACCTTGGAGACCTCTGCTGCTTCGGACTGAGCTGCAGTCTTCCCAAAATTCCTATGTCAAAGCCCCTCCCCCCCAGTATGATGGTATGTGGAGATGGGGCGTTTGGGAGGTAATCAGGTTTAGGTGCATTCATGAGAGTGGGGACCTCATGATGGGACTAGTGCCCTTTTAAGAAGAGACACCAGAGAGCTTACTCTCTTTCTCCCCTCCATGTGAGGACACAGTGACAAAGCAGATAAATTCAAAATAATGTGTAAGTGATAACATATGGCTAGAATTATGTAGTATTTATTTATTTATTTATTTTGGCTGCACTGGGTCTTAGTTGCAGCGCACAAGATCTTTGTTGCGTCATGCAGGATCTTTAGCTGTGTCATGCACACTTCTTAGTTGTAGCATGCAGACTCTTAGTTGCGGCATGCATGCAGGATGATCTAGTTCCCCGACCAGGGATCAAACCCGCGTCTCCTGCATTGGGAGCACGAAGCCTTATCCACTCGACCACCAGGGAAGTCCCGGTTATAATTATTCAGAACATAATATACCTTGCTAATATGAATTAATTGTTCTGTAGACTTCAGTAATAAAAGAAAATTAATTGCACATGTGGGCTCTTTATTTATTTATTTATTTAACATCTTTATCGGAGTATAATTGCTTTACAACGGTGTGTTCGTTTCTGCTTTATAACAAAGTGAATCAGTTACACATATACATATGTTCCCACATCTCTTCCCTCTTGCGTCTCCCTCCCTCCCACCCTCCCTATTCCACCCCTCTAGGTGGTCACAAAGCTCCGAGCTGATCTTCCTGTGCTATGCAGCTTCTTCCATGTGGGCTCTTTAAAAGACCCCACATGCCAGCAACGAAGATCCCGCGTGCCGCAACTAAGACCCAGGGCAGCCAAATAAGTTAATAAATATATATATATGTATATATATTTTAAAGTATACGGGAGGATGTGTGTAGGTTATATGTAAATACTACTCTCATTTTAAAAAAAAGTTAAAACTGGAACTATTATATTACGTGCAGAAGGGGTGACTTGCATAGGATATTATACATGTACACACGTATATCAGCCAGTACAGAAAGGTAGGAACAGTTTTATCTTTTGAATCTTTTGCTATATTGTATTACCAAGAAGATGGTGATAAATAAAATTACAATATAAACTAAAGTCACGCCACAGTATATTTTAACAGTTTCACTTTAGAAAAACATAACACCATTTGGCTACATAGGAAGAATAACACTGTATGCTAAATTTCATAAAAAGGCTGAATATCTCCATGTTATTCTAAGAATTGTCAGTTCTATGCCTATTTCTTGTACTAGAGGGGGAAAGAAAAGGAGTATTAAAGATAACAGCAATAAACATCTTTCAAATGATTTCTTAAGAAAATGATTTTAATTACTATAAGATTCTCAGTTTATGATTGAAGTAGTTTTCATATTATGTTTTATTTTACACTGAACTATGCAACTTATCAGTATATCTTCCAACCCAATTTCAACCTTCCCTACATCTCTGAAGCTGCCATTGAATAGGTCCTGACTCTACCTAATGGATAATGGTCTGAAATGGATGGATAGATTAAGGAATGAGGTCAGATATTGTCAACTGGGGAAAAAAAAAAACAAAAAACAAAACACAACATAAGAGCTGTGAGTTATGTTTTATTGGGGGCAAAATGAGGACTCTAGCCTGGGAGACAGCCTCTCAGATAGCTCTGAGGAACTGCTCCAAACAGGTAAGAGGGAAGGTCAGTATACTTGTTATTTTAGTGAAGGGGGTACGTGCAGTCAAGCACACACTTTGACAGGTTACTGCTAGTCACAAGAATATTGCTGCAAGTCACGAGGAGCATATGTCTTCATTAATGATTTTAGGGCTTTTCTAGATATGAGAAGATGCAAGAATTGGGGCTCATAATATCTCCTGAAAAATATCTAACTGTCTGAAGGCCTGTTCTGCCAGTTTTTCCCAGAGCCCAGAGCATCTCATTCCTGATCTCCACTCTGAACTCCTTTAGGGCGTGTTGAATGTCAGCGACTACAGTGGCTAGCGACGTAATCCTCGTAGAGGGAGATGGCGAGTGATTATTTTTCACCCACAATATAAAACTTCCGTTGCATTTTCACTTGCCACACAGAGTAATCAAGTGGATTCAGTGGGTTTAGGCATAGATTAAGCAAGAAATTTAAACACCTAATTGAAATAGTCTCTCCTACTTTGTCATACGTTGTCACCGAATTATCCCAATGTTTTGCCCTACTGCGATATATACATTAATTATATGTATAAACGATATATGTGAGATATAACTCATATTTTATGTCAAGACAAGAAAAATTTAAACAAAAAACTCTTCTCTGCTCTTTGGCCTCCTCCCTCCCCCAAATGCATTGTGCGTCTGCATTATGCATCAACCAAACCTTCCCCACTGGGAGCTGCTCAACCATAAAGAGCAATATTCTCCTAGTGTCAATAATATGACTCCTGAAAGATAATATTCCTTCTTGATCTCATAAGGGGTCACGTGGTGCTTAGATCTGGATTGTGTAAACTGTCAATTATATGTAATGTATAGTCCTCTATCTCAAAAAACACATAACTGTGCCTTGACTCCTAACAGGTGGAACAGTTCTCAGAGCTTTCTGAGATGTTCTTCCTGGATTATAATCCTCAAATTTGGCTTGTATAAAATTTTCCATTCCTTTCTTAGATCAATTGATTAATTTTTTTGTCAACATATACGTATATATATTACATGTATATGAAAGCTTGAATAGATTTATAACAAATATTTTTAATAAATTTGATTGATATGTCTTTTGCCATATTTGTGGGTACATACTAGTTAATTATTTTATCTTTCCAGAAACTTCAACCTTTTTCATTACAAAGTGACATTCCATATTTTAGTATGAAATTTTTAGTATTTCGTGTTAAAGTCTATTTTGTTGGATATTAAGAAAGCCACATGGGTTTCTTTTTTTTTTTTAATAAGTTTATTTTATTTATTTATTTTTGGCTGCTTGCATCTTTGTTGCTGTGCGTGGGCTTTCTTTAGTTGCGGTGAGCGGGGACTCTTCTTCGTTTCAGGGGGTGGGCTTCTCATTGCGGTGGCTTCTCTTGTTGCACAGCACGGGCTCTGGGCGCGCGGGGCTTCAGTAGCTGTGGCACGCAGGCTAAGTAGTTGTGGCACAAAGGCTCTAGAGCGCAAGCTCAGCAGTTGTGGAGCGCGGGCTTTGTTGCTCCGCGGCATGTGGGATATTCCCGGACCAGGGCTGGAACGCGTGTCCCACGCATGGGCAGACGATTCCCAACCACTGCACCACCAAGGAAGCCCACATGGGTTTCTTTTTAACTAGTATTTACATGGTCTTTTTCTTCCTTTCTCTTTCTTTCCTTATATTTAAGTTGGTACATATTTTTAATATAAATAGGACATTTTAAAATATTTTAAAAGTTAAATTAATATAATATTTATATAGTTAAATATTATATGTAGATATTATATTTAATGTTTTAATATAATAATTTATATAAATTTTTAATATTTTAAATTATTTTAATAACCTGAAAAACTTTAAGTTAGAACAGTTTAGTTCTTCTAGATTTAAAGTAATTACTAGGGAGTGCTACTGGCATCTAGTAGATGTAGGCCCGGATGCTTCTACATATCCTACTCTAAGCAGACAGGGTAGGGAGTCTCCAGAGGAAAAGAGCCAGATACAGCTTTCTGAGTAAGAGAGGCCTTTTTAGGCCCTAGCCATTTGTAATCTAAGCCTGCCCACATGGTTGTCCTTGAATACGTCTCAGTAATAATGACCTTAAGGGTCAAGGGCAAGAGAAGGAACAATAGCAAAGATAATAAATCAGATAATAAAGACTCCCAGTCCCACAGCGCCCAATGGTAAAGATTATCCTGAAGCACTTTTTTGAGCTGTTTGGCAGACTTTAAACCCCCTCAGGTGCTCAACCACTAGATCAATTGGAACCTAAGGAATGAGGATGTTGACCTTTTCTGACCCTCCTGACTCCAATCAACTAAAGCTTGGACTCTGTTGA
Organism: Kogia breviceps; assembly: GCF_026419965.1. Classification (NCBI taxonomy): domain Eukaryota; kingdom Metazoa; phylum Chordata; class Mammalia; order Artiodactyla; family Physeteridae; genus Kogia; species Kogia breviceps. Next base: position 23,381,323 of record NC_081319.1, read on the forward strand.
CCTTTGCCCTCATTCTGTGCTCAATTCTTCTCAGCTCAAGCTCCTTCGTGAACATGCTGGTACCTTAATTTAAATCTTCCTCAATTTTGCTGTTTGCAGAGACCCTGCTTGGGAAGGGTCGCCGGTGTTCTCCCTTCTTGCTGCAAGTAATAAATCCTCCTTCTCCCACTCTTTGGCTTGGTTGTGTTTTTGGTGGCTCGACACCCACCAAGAGGTGAACCCAGTTTTCAGGTAACGACACCATGCTCAGGACAGCCTCCCACAACAAAGAATTATCTGGCCCCAAATGTCAAAAGTGCTGGAGATGGAGAAACTCTGGATTAGAGAGCATTCGTTGATCCCCCAAACATGGAAAAGCTATGTGACCCCAAATACTCATTCCTACTTGACTGATAATATCAAATGACTGGAAAAAAGTATTCATGTCCACCTTTAGAAAAACTATTAAGTCAGTTGTGATGCGGGCCTGTAAGGGAACATTGTACAACCAATGAACGTTATATAAAGGTTAACTTAAAAAATGGAAATGCTAATCATATAATGTTGAGTAGATAAGTTGAATTTGCTGATGTTAGTGCAGTGCGCTCTGATAATAAACATGGGAAAATATGTCTAAGATAAAAATACTGTGAATAAACTCACCAGAATGCTATTATTATTCCTGTGTTAGGGTGGTGAGATCATAGAAGATTTTCAAAAACTATTTTTCTCTATTGAAGATGAGTATATAGATTTTAAGAATAATTTTCCTAAAGATTTACGTCTCTCAAAGTTGTTCTTGTCCTCATTTCTCTTTCTAATGTAGGATCTAGATCTATTCCAAATTTGTGGAATTAATTAGATAATTAAGAGGAACCTCAGAACTACAAGGAATGATTAAAGAAGGCATCTGAGGGCTTCCCTGATGGTGCAGTGGTTGAGAATCTGCCTGCTAATGCAGGGGACACGGGTTCGAGCCCTGGTCTGGGAGGATCCCACATGCCGCAGAGCAACTAGGCCCGTGAGCCACAACTGCTGAGCCTGTGCATCTGGAGCCTGTGCTCCACAACAAGAGACGCCGCGATAGTGAGAGGCCCGCGCACCCCGATGAAGAGTGGCCCCAGCTCACCGCAACTAGAGAGCCCTCGCACAGAAACGAAGACGCAACACAGCCAAAAAAAATAAATTAATTAATAAACTCCTACCCCCAACATCTTCTTTAAAAAAAAAAAAGAAGGCATCTGACACATCCTACGAAGAAAAGGAGGATTCCCAAAGATATGAAAGAAAAAAAGGCGTGAAGGTAACTGCGACGTGATAACATTATTTTATGGGCTTGGAATGAGGAAAGCGTGCTCTGTTTTACATCTAGCTGTGGAGAAGCAAACAGCTCTAAGAAAAGGAACACCCTGGGTGGGCATAACTGTCCAGCAATGCTGTGAGCAGATTTCCGTGGGTTCTCAGAGTACAAAATGCAGAAATGTGTTGCAGTGGAAAGTTCCGAGACCTGGGTCCTTGCTCTGACTGAAAGAGCTCAGCAACCTCCCGCATATGGCTCCATCTGTCTGAACAGGATTCGAAAATGAGGACTGTGTCATCTCTGTGTCTTTCCCAGCTCTGCAATTCATTCATTCAGCAGATTCTTATTGAGCATGCACTGCATTCTAGGCACTGCTCTAGGTACTTGTGGAGGTAAAAACAAAACAGAATAAAATGAAACAAAATCGGAATAGGACATGCTTCCCAATCCCCAAATAAGCATGTGAACCCTATTTTAGGGGTGCGGATAGGAGCAAGACAACAGTCGAAAGGCTTTGTTTTGAAGTCACCTTTACAAATAGGTACGTGAAATATACTTAAAAAAAATAACCATGTCCCTTACTAAGACAGTCCATTAGTGCTGATACTATGTTCAGTAAATTAAAAAGCAGTTACAGAATTTTGGTCTCTGCTTAAGAGAACAAATGTTCTAAGGATTCAAGTGAGATAATTAATATGAAACAAAAAATGGTATGATGACCTAGTTGAGAGAGAAATACCCTGTATCTTGAATTTAGATCCTTTATTAGATCTTGGCTCTATCCCTTCCCTGTTATCATTATTTCCATGTTCATTCCCCAAATGGACAAGAGTGTCATTCTAACATTCTCAAATTACCTTCTCATAAGAGGGAGTGAAGAATGTTCACAGTCTGGCCGAGACTTCCTACTAGGTGCCAAAACCCAAACCTTTATTTAAGGTTGACATAAGGCTAGACCAAGACACCCACTAGTCAAATACCATAATGTAAACTTGGCCAGTGACATGCTTAGTGCTTTAAGTCAGTCTGTAAGTTTTAGAATTCTAACATAGTTTCCTTTTCTCCATTTATTACTAAGTCCTTCTATATTCCTATACCTTCTCTCAATAAAAAAAAAAAAAAGCAGCTAACACGTACCAGACATTTGCTGCATGCCAAGAACTTTGCAAAGTACCTTACATACATTATGTGATTTTTAGTCTTCACCCAAATGCTATGAGATAGACACTGAAAGTAGATAAGAAATTAAGAAGTAGCTAAAAGTAACATAGTAGTAGTAACAGGGAACATACACGGTAAGGTAGCCATGTATATAGTTTTGAAATTATGTCACTTAAAAATATAACCTTTCACTTACTGTACAACATCTGAAATCATGGCAATCACTCCTGTAGTGGATGGGCTGCTACACTGCCGAGATCCCCACTTCAGGACTTAATTCACCTGCTTGCTGGGAGTGAAATGGGCTGACAGACCTCAGATCAGTGTCTCTCCGGAGATCACCTCATCTGAAGAGAGCTGCCCTACCCAAGACCATACGCCCTTCCCTCCAAGGACTGGTTACAACAGGCGGATGAAAGCCCGAACATTGGACGACCTAGAAGAGCCATCTCAGCTTCGCAGCATCCTGGAGGGTTGATTGGGGACTTCCTACAACGGCATCCTTCCCTTCTTGTAAGTATTGATTCTGACACCATTCCTTAACAAACCTCTCAAATGTTCATCTCCACCCAGAGTCTGCCTCCCAGGAACTAAATCCAACCCAACCCAACCCAAAATGTGTCAAGAATCCCATAATTTCAAAGCTTGGTCAGCCAAGTGATTATAAACTGGGTGAATGAATGAATGAATGAATGAACTAGCTACAAGGAAGCCCCTCTGTGGCCAGTAGATAGAAATGCCCTCCATCCTTTGCCTGGGTCAGTCTTAGATTATCTGAGGGCTTAAGGAACATATTCCTTGCATAAAACGTATTCACAGCGCTAAGTGCCTTACATGAGCAATCTCGTTTTATTCTTCTAACAACCCTATGAGGCAGATACTATTTTGTTCCCATTTTGAATGTGAGGAAACTGAGGATTAGAGTGGTTAATATCATGTCAAAGGTAAGTAAGTGGGATGCAGAGCTGGAATATGAATGCATATCTTTCTGACCCTAGAACCTGTGTTCTAAAGCTGCCTTGCTATAGTATCTCACTGGCTAGTGTATCTTGGTTTCCTCCACAGTTCCTTATGCATAGAAATAAATTAATGCTTTTTCCTTGATTTGTTGATTTGGCAGTACTTAAAACAGGCCTTTCCATAAGGGTGGTCAAGCATTTGAAAATGACCTTAAGCTGACTTGAACTGTGCACATAAACTCTACTCTGTTGCTCTGCCTTATAGGGATTTAACTGGCTACCTAATAAGGTGGGGAACCCCAATTCCTTATTTGTATCTGAGGCCACAGGCTAGGAACCAGCACATAGTACACTAAGCTGCATTTGCTGGTTGAATGAATGAATAAATTAATGAATAAGAAAAACTTCTTCATTTCAAAATTTTAACAGAGAGGGGAAGAATGCTCCTTTACATTTTACAGAGGATTATTGTGTGTGCAGATTTGCCAATCAATATTTTAGTAGACTGACCTTATGTGTCACCAGAAGAATAATTACTAAGCACACAGAAAACTGATGTTCAATTTTGAACTGAGACGAGTAGTAAATGTCGATTAGTACTGTACAGAATCATAGGTTTTAATCAGTTCAACTCAATACATGTTGACCTTATATATAAGATAACGTGAAGATCCAAACTTGATATCAAGGAAATTACACTGTAAAATTATGAGGATGCACACACACAGATCTTTAATACAGATAACATGTGATAAATGCTAGAAGGCACACAAATAAAGGACTGTGGGAGGAGCCATGAGAAGGAGACGGATTTGGTAAGGGAGAGGAGATAAAGCCTTCATTTTGTAGACTGCCTGAAACACACTTCTGAACAGTTACTCCCCTACTCAAGAACTTTCAAGAGCTCCCTGTTGCCTACAAATACAGCGAAAACCCCTTGACATGGCCTTGAAGACCCTGGTTTGCTAGGCCACCATCCTCTAAGTGTAGGGTCATCATTCATCCTGGTTTTCCCGGACTTACCTATTTTAGTATTGAGAGTCCTGCTTCCCTGGAGAGCACCTCAGTCCCAGGCAAACCAGGACAGGTGGTCACCCTAACAACACATTTCAGTGTTTGATGAAGCCAAAGTGAGCCTCTCTCAGGTGCCTGCAAACTTCCCCTGCTTTCTCACTTCCAAGTTTTTCTCCTTGCCCCATTTCCTTTTTCCAGCCTTGTATTCCAATCCACCTCATAATTCAAGAACCATATTCAGTATCTCCATCACTAAGTCTTGATGATATTACCTGTGTTAATACCACTACTACTAATAATAGCTAACCTTTATTAAAATTTCTGTAGCATTTTAAGTGGATCTTCGTATTAATCTTCACCCTCGATCACGTAAGTTCTACAGTTATCCCTATTTTACAGAAGCATAAAGTGACGTTCAGAGAGAATATTGTAATTCATCCAAAGTGATATAGCTGACAAGTGGCAAGGTGGAGATTTAACTCAGATCTAACACAGCACTCCATGCTTCTCATCACAACGGTACACATCGTCTCCCTTCCTAGATTCTTCCTGTGTGAAATTAACACCATCTGTAAAATAAATGCTTCTTTGGCCACTTAACACTGCAATGCACTAGGAGCAATGTCCACTTGACTTGTTTCAGCTCCCATGCTAGGAGCTGCTTGATACCAGGAGATAAGTCCAAGTCATTTCTTAATCCCCAAGAGTATGAAAGAGACATAAGAATATGTTACATGAGAGACTAGATGTGTGGACAAGTGGAAGAGATTTTTAAAGTGAGCCTTAAAGAAAAAGTAGGTTTTAGATGGAGAGGATATGCCAAGCAAAGTGAATACTAATACTAATTATTATTACTAAGAATATCTGGTCACTTCTTACTCTGCATCAGGCCGTATGGCATCCCATGCTCATAAATAATCTATGGAGAGAATTGCTCTTACGATCCTTGTTTTTCCTGTGGGGAAATCGAGGCTCAGAAAAATGAAACTAGTTGCCCGAAGTTACATAGCTGGTAAACGGCAGAGGCAGATTTCAGAATCACCCTTATGTGACTCCCTAGCAAGAGCTGTGGATTCTGAAGAGAGGGGAGAAATTACAGGGTGTGCGGGCAAAAGCGCCAAGTCAGCTGGTTTAGATGAAGCACGGAGGGCACGAAGAGAATGTTAATAACAATAAGAATGATATGGGGCTTCCCTGGTGGCGCTGTGGTTGAGAGTCCGCCTGCCGATGCAGAGGACACGGGTTCGTGCCCCGGTCTGGGAAGATCCCACATGCCGCGGAGCGGCTGGGTCCGTGAGCCATGGCCACTGCGCCTGCGCGTCCGGAGCCTGTGCTCCGCAACGGGAGAGGCCACAGCAGTGAGAGGCCCGCGTACCGCAAAAAAAACAACAACAACAACAAAAAAAAAAAAAACAATAAGAATGATAACGTTGGTTGGTCCTTGTTTTATCAACCCCTTGCATTCCCTGTGGCATTTGATGGTGGGTGCACCCAGAGTTCACGTTTATTGAGCACGTTATTGACAAAGTGCTTTTCACGGATCACCTCTCTCGTTTACTCCTCACAACAACCCTTTAAATAGGTATTGTTATCCTCATGTTTTTTTTTGTTGTTTTTTTTTGCGGTACGCGGACCGCACGAACCCGCGTCCCCTGCATCAGCAGGCGGACTCTCAACCACTGCGCCACCAGGGAAGCCCTATCCTCATTTTTGAAACAAAGGTAATGAGGCTTAGAGGACTTGGGTGGCTACTGAAGCTTGATGCCTAGAAAAACATCTTCCAGGTTTGTGACCACTGCCGAAAGCTGATCCCAACAACGGCATCCCAGCACACACCGCACCCGCGCGCCTCCCCCACGTGCGCCTTCCAATCAAGCTTCTCTAAGAGGTTTCAGCTGAAGCCCATTCCAGCAGGCGGCGTTCCAGAGAGCAGGAACCGTCTCCACTCTTCCCCCGGAGATTCGGCATTTGTAAGTAATTCAGCGTTTTTTAGGGGGGAAGGGGTCCCCAACTGCCCTCTGGGTGTGTTCCTCTTACTGAGGCGGCCCTGTGTGGTGACACGTGATGTGCTAGACGGAGGAAAAGGGCGGTCTGGCTAGGTCCCCTCAATGCTGGCTTAATCCCCACCAGCCAAATAAGATGCACTGAAAGTTGCCAAGAGTACTGTTTAGCTCACAGCAGTGTCCCGTTGGTGAAGAGGCCGCTGTTGGAAACTCTGGTCAGCCGAAAGGCTTCTCTTTGAGACCAAAGAGAAGGTGAGGGTGAGGCCTCAGCTCGGATTAGAGCTGGTGGAAGAGGCTGGCCGCCTACCCGACTGTCTTCTGCCACGTAAGCGCTGCTCTCGCGATGAAAGGTCGCACTTTTGTTTTTTGATGTTGTTCTCTCTTCTGTGGGCTAGGAATCTAGTTATGTGTTGCAAGGTGTATTCTTTGTGGTACATGAAAGGCTCGTCATCTCCCGGTGCTTTCCACTTCTTTTGAAATTTGGCAACGTCTTGATCTTTTGGAAGATGAGTTTTGATACTCCAGTGCGTGGAGAAATAAAAGTAAACCGAGGTGGGTTGCGGATATCTTGGTATGACTATGAATTTCTTGGAATCAGTTTCAGTTTTAGAGTCAGCCCTTTGACGATACGAGGCAGGCTTCTTTAGTAGAATTTCGCCTGTTGTCCCTGTCCTCTGGCTTCTCAGAAATTGGTCCTTTTATACAGTAAGTATTTGGTTTGACAAAAATGAAGTTGGAAAGCTCCAGAGCAATTTTTGAACTTTGGCCTTCAGTCTTAGAAACCAGGTTTAGTGAACATTCTGAGGGAAAAGATGATGCTCTGCACTTTAGAACTTCCTTGGGAGAAATAATGAGAATATAGCCGTTGTTCCTGTGTGCAGATACAGAAAAGCCCTTAACTTCCTGGTTTTATTTTCCTGGAGTCTCCTCTAGCTTCTGGGTGTTGTGTGTGTTATTCAAGTTTCTGGAGGCTTGTTTCCTTGACTTTTGAGCTTTGCAAAAGAAAAGGTTTCTCTATATGATTACTGTTATTTATTCGTATTTATTCAGGAACTATGCCTATAAAGTTACAAATGTGTTGGAATGTAAATAGCGAAAGCACTATATAAATCCTTATATTTGAATTCATTTTTTCAAAGTCGTTTTAAATGGGTTCAGTTAACTTACTATTACAATGAACTATTTTATGCACAAGCTTAAATTTATAGTAGCTTTAAAGATATCTTTGGGATTTTCACCTCACTTTGCTGTCTTGACTATAAACTCCTTGAAATATCCTAGTGCCTTTTCTGGTTACCCCACAGACCACAATGGGTTTGAGAGTCTGATTGAAACAGAAAATCCTAATGGGCTATTGATTTTCGAATGTTAACAAATGTCACTTCTTACAAGTGGAAACAATTTTATTGAACAACTTTATTGAAACAGATGGTTATCTGTAGTATGGGGGGGGAAGCTTCCCAAATTATTAAAATTTGGTATTGAAGAAAATTTTAAAACCACATGCATATGTCTCCAGAAAGTTAATCTAAAAATGATAGCCTTCATAGATTCTAGTAGGGTCAACAGCAGTTGTAGTTTCAAGGATTCCGGCAGATTATGCTGAGTACTACATAAATGACTACAGCTGGAAAGGATATTCAATCTATGTTGGGGCAATGTCATCGTGTAATTTCTCTTCCTATGGATGTATGGTGATTTTTATTAGGTGCATATTGTATTTATAAGAACAGTAATTTTTAATTTATAAGTACATTGAAGATAAATTGTTTTATAGAACCATTTGATACATTTGTATTAAAAGACAAAAATATATATGAATTTATTTGGGATTCGTTTTTTTCTTATCGAACGCATTCACCTGTTTGCTATGTGGGGTTATTGCATGCACTGCCTCAGTTCAGCATGGCCCTAAAGAAACAGCCCCCAAATAAATGATGATGGTAGTATTGATAATAAGAGAGGTTTACTAGAGGCGTGGCACTCTGCCATAGTACCAGTGTGTATTATCTCATTTAATTTGCGCTCAATCCTATGAGGTGGTATTGTTAATCTCTACTTGACCGATGCAGATTGAGCTTTTTTGACTTCAGTACTTGCAGGTGGTGAGGAAACATTTAAATGAGGGCGATGCATTCATTCCCAGGACGTTCTGGATCGTTATGTTCTCTTTCATTTGACTTGCCTTTTCACCTTATGGTTAGAAACTCAGTGAATTAGAGCAGGTGATGATGAAGCCAGTCACTGTTTGGATCCTTAACTAGTTATTTTTTTGGTCTGTTTTCATTATTTCCTGAAGACCTGGAGTCTGTGCTTAACTGGAGAGAGTTAGGATGTGGCCAACATTGGCTCAGGGTTTCCTCAGGCAACAATCAGCTGCCTGCTGACCGCCTCTAGTCCCTCACATTACCTCCGTGGTCCCTGATGTCATTGGCCTTGTGCCCCTGCTTTATTCCAAGTTCTCCCGAAAGCAAGTGAACTAAGCAGCAAATATTTGTCTATGAGAGGTGTTGAATGTGTTAAACTCTGGTATCTAATACATGTAGTTCATGTGATTTGTTCCTCTACTTATTGTTTGAAGATAATGAAAATTATATAAGATAACATTTTTAAATGGTCATGGAATGCTGGAAGCACATGTGTGAACTCTAAAACTTGGATTCGAAACGACTTTGAGATAAATAGTATTCTCCCTTCCAACCTTAAGTAAAGCAGACATTTTGAAGAGTTTAATTTGCCCTCAATATCGAGGGAAACACAAGGTTGCAGACACGTGTGGACCCTGCCCCCCATCCCCACGGGTACACGTATGCACACATAGGCCGCATTCCAATCTGGATTCTGATACTTATTTGAAATAGGACCTTAAACCACCTGAGTTTTCTCATCAATATAATAAGGGAATTTGGTTGAAGTTCCCTTCGTACAACAAGGTGCTATTAATCTGAAGTTCTGACGTCTGTTTTCTTTCTTTTTACATCTCAAGTAGAAGAGGCAGCAAGTTTCTTTTCCTCATCAGAATTTTAGATGATGAGCAAAATGCTAAACCTTCTTCCAAGGAAGGTCGTGTTAAGATGAACTATAATAAATTCAGATACTCAGAGTTAAATCTACTGGGTTTAAAAAAGCACCATCGGTGCCGGAAGAGTATGGGTGTCGTTCTTCATAACGTCACATACAAGATCAAGTCTTCTGGGCTTCCCTGGTGGCGCAGTGGTTGAGAGTCCGCCTGCCGATGCAGGGGACGCGGGTTCGTGCCCCGGTCCGGGAGGATCCCGCGTGCCGCGGAGCGCCTGGTCCCGTGATCCATGGCCGCTGAGCCTGTGCGTCCGGAGCCTGCGCTCCGCAATGGGAGAGGCCACATCAGTGAAAAAAAGATCAAGTCTTCTACCTAGTGTCTTAAAAATATAGTTAAAAGAAAAACCCTAAATAAGTTTTAATATGCATGAACACTTCCAATGAAGATTAATATTTTACTTTACCCAACAACCCCGGTAACAAAAAAATTGTGTCATTCTATAAACTACTGGTAATTGCCTTAACTGCATTTGATTTTAATTCCATGAACTTGGTTTTTCTATACCTAAGAGGAAATAGCTTAGAGTGTATGTACTTTATTCTTTGCTTTCTGTGAGCTTTGTTGTTTTGAATATAAAATCTAGTTTTCCCTAAGGCAGTAAAAATGTTACTCCTTTTTTTTTTTTAATGTTTTAAGTTGTAAGGAAATTGGATGAACACTGAGAATAGGCTAGGAACTTGACAACAAAATTCCATATACACTTATTCTCAATAGAGATCACTTCATTAACTAACAAAATTATTTTAGCTTTTGTTTTGCAGTGAATTTTTTATTAAATAACTTGTTAAATTGAATAGAGGAAAAGGGTTTTTCGCCGTCAGATTTTTATGGCCAGTATTAGGTGAATGGAAAATCAAGGAATAAGGAATGCAAATAAGGGAGAAAACAGAATGATCTGTATACCTATAAATTGTCAGTCTTTTGCAGACGTTATTCCAGTTAGTCTTGAGAAGAATTCTCTATGGCGGGTTTCACAATTCCTGTTTTGCTGAAAAATAGGTATGCTACAATGTGGTCACAAGCTCACTGCTAGGCAGGATCTGATTTCAGGTTTGTCTGGCTCCAAACCTTGAGAGCTTTCTCTTTCACCATCTTGTGTGGAAGAAATATATTTTTGTGCAATTATTATTTCCTGTCTGTCTTCCCCATTAGACTGTATAAACTCCTTGAGAACAGAGATGGAATTTGCCTCGTTCACTGCCCTGTTCTCTGTCCTGTGCAGTTCCTGAATCTTGAGTAAGCGCTCAAGAAATATGAACTGAATGAACAAACTGGAAATGCTCTAGAAACATAAATCATACAAACTTATTTCACTTCCTGTATTTTGAAACACTTATTTTTCGGCCACTAGTCTTTGTTTACTAGGGAGAATAGCTGTAGGTGTTTCGTGTTCAAGATGGATTTTAGTGAACATATTGAGAGGAATATGTGACTAGAATTTAAAATAATTATCTTCCCTCTAGATCCTGAATTTTTAAAATGAAATATCAATAGCAAAGTGTGTTACAACATCCCTTATTAAAAAGCTTTACAAATAAGACCTGCTGAACCAGTCTGTTCTGATTGGATCTCATCAGATTAACTCCTAATAAAGTAATTTGCAACAGAATGTCTTCCCAAAATGGAGCATTAACTACCTGGTAATTGTTTTGTTGGCGTTACCCCTGAAACCAGGTGTCTTGTTTAGTCTTAGTGAACAAAATCAGTTAAGTGGAATTACTCACCATTCTGAATGCACTTATTTTATAAACATTGCACATATGCCAGTGCCTTCAGGTCGGAAGCTGTGTTCATTATACAAAGGTTCTTGAACTCTCTTTGGATAAAATACTGTGACATCTTCTTTTGTTATTTCAAGCTCATTCATTTTATAGTAATTAGCTCAGGGACTTAGTGTCTCAGTAAACATATTCCTTTTTGTGTGTTTGGGTACTTTTAAGATGAAGATTCTTGAAATCAACTGATTAAATATATGCAAGATTAAAATGATCTTCCTAGATTCTTTTTAAATGCAAAATAACTTTACAAATTATCACCTTAAAGTTCTTCTGTAAATAGATCTTGTTTTGTGGTCAACAGCATTTCCTTTTTCTAACTACTGGACCACCCTTCATAAACTTCTGAAACTGACAGTTGTGCTTTTCTCTGAGAATTGCTGGTTTCTATTTTATGCTTAATGCAAGCAGCGGAAAGACAGAGTACTGAAATTTGGATGATACCCATGTAATAATTACATTTTAGTGTTTCAGTTTGACATTAATTAGCTTTGCAGTGCTATAGTATTTTATACAAATGTACACAGAGAAAACTGAACGAATTTTGTTAAAACCATGGTTCACATTATGTTGAGAAGAATAAACAAATTTTACTCCAGCCTTCAGAAAGAAGTGATTTTATTCCATACCTTTCATGTGAGATCTTATTAATACTATTCACTCTGTATTTCTAATACACAACTGTTAAAATATTTTCTTTTTCCCTTTTAATTCTAGATTAGAACACTGAAAATAACAATTTTAGACCCTAATTGTGTCAGTTTTGCTAATTTTTGTTAATCTCAAACACCATAAAGATAATGTATACCCACTATAATCTACTTTTAAAAATTCTTATTTGAGCTGTAGAGTTTTAGAGATGTCACCTTTGATCTTACATGTTGATCTTACATGTTAATCTTTCTCTTAGTCTTCTATTTTCATAGGTTCCTCATCTTTATTTTATCTTTTTGCTTATATAAAAATAATTCATCTTTGCTGCTAACCCTTTTTTAACTTAATTCAGGGTGTTTTATGTTCCAGGTCAATTTTGGAACCATTATGGCCTGACGTACTTCTTGTCACTATTTTTAATAGTATTTTCATTAAATGTTATTTTTCACTGCCGTTTTAGCCCATCTTTTCTTCCTAGATGTATTCCCGGATGTATATATGGCACATCCCATTATTTGGCATGACTAGATAGTACTGGTTAGAAACTTTCCTACCAGGCAAAGTATATATATTTTTTCCATTCCATAGATGGTGGTGGGACAGTCTAAGAAATTCCTCCCTCCCTCGCTCCCTCCTTCCCTCCTTCCATCAAATAGGATAGAGCATCTTAAACTTACCAGGCCCTGTGCAAGAGCTAAGGATCCAAGGTGAATAGTATACCTTCAGTCCTGGTCCCCCAAATGTCCTGCAGTTAGTCATTGCAGGCTGTCACAGATGCAGGTAAAAAGGATGGCAAGTGATAAGAACTGTGACAACAAGGCATTGAAGGAGCTCTGGGTTCTGAGGGAGACAAGGGACCAACCCTGTTGACTCTAGCCATGGAAGAGTTGGGGGCAGATGAAAATCCAGCCTTTGCTTTGAGAAAGCAGAGGACTCTACCAGGTAGAAAGGTGGGAAAGAACATTGTGAGGAGGGCTTTGCCAGCAGCAGCTCTGAACCTTGGAGGTCACGCTGTGTCAGAAAGGCTGGACCCTGCTCAGCAGCTTCTCTATCACTTCCTGGCTCTCAATGCTTGGAAAAGCCACTTAACATGTTGGAGCCTCGGTGTCCTTGTTGATCGTGTAGATTAAATGAAATATCCACCAAACTCCAGGCACAGCGAGTGACACATCGTAGATGCTCATTAATTTTGGTTTCTTCTGCTATTTGGGTGTTCAGGGATGATCAGGAGCTCCATGAAGCTGGAACAGAGACAGATGATTGGTGAGGAACAAGTGAGTGACCAAAGGTAAAGCTAGAAAGATAGGCTGGAGGCAGGATTGTGAAGAGTCATCTATTTCGTGCTTCTGTTTTATCTTAACATCAGTAAACGTTAATGAAGTAGCAGGAGACTGATGTGATCAGAGCTCTTGTTAAAATTGGACTTCTTGAGGCATTCTGGAAAACCGACTGGGAGAAAATATTGCATGTTCCTGCCATCTGTCTGGAATCCACTGAGAATCCATGTGAGGGGTCAGCCAGAGATGGTGAGAAGGGGGTTCCAGCTACTTAGAAGGGGAAAAAGGTTGCTGGGACAGCATATGGTGATGGCCTGACTCACACTGTATCCCAAGAGGGACTGACCTGGGAGGAGTAGCTGTGGGGTGGTCCCTGAGGCCTTGGGAGCCTCATCATAGTTCTGAACTAAGACACAAGGTATCTACCTCCAAAAGGGCCATCATCCTCTGGAGAAGGAGCCCCTGCTTGAGCAATGCCCAGGGTCAGAAAATCAGGATTAGCCCATCCTCCTACACTGTTTGCCTGGCTACCACTACCCCCAGGGAATAAAGAGTTCTCCTTTTCTTTCATCTTCCAGATCTTATTACTTGTGCTTCTTGATGGCCAGCTCTAATTTAGAACTATATGGGGACAGAGATTGTGGATACACAGTCCCTGACGTCTTCTCTGTGAAACAGAAGAGACCTTTGAAAGATGGTAGTGGTTGATTCCCTATTAAACACCGTATTAAAATAGGGTGACAAAGTTGTGGGAAGGTGGTTATTTTATACCAAGCTGACAACAGACGCTCATTCCTTTGCAGGTAGCAACTAGAGGAAACCCACAGTACTGAAGATAATATGTGTGTCCCTCTCTACCTCATTCCTTTTTGAGTGAGGCCATAAAGGTGACGTTTGATATTACTAAGTTGAATGATAAAATGTGTTCTAGCACTCGTTTGAAATAAGTTGTAATCTTCTCTTAATCAGCTTTTCATAAATTCTGAAAACCACAAGGTCAGAAGGAAAACAGGGATACTGTCTACTCCTTACGTGAACTCTCAAAGAGTTAAAACATCTTTTTATGAGGATAAGTCTTAATACATGTGAAGCAATAGTGTTTAGTATAGATTTTCTGTAACTGTTAGGAAACGTCATACCGAGAGGCACAGAGAAATAAACATCTGGATGAAGAGCTATCATATTTGGAGCTCAAAAGAATAGAAAAACACCTGCGTTTTTTAGACTATAAAATGGTAAACTGTGGTATCTCTTTTTTGCCTGCAGTTCACACAGGGAAACGGAAACCACTCTTTGTATTGCAGGTATAAAAGATGTGAGATAGGAGTTAGGGACTAATACAAAATTTAGAAGCTCTGGGGAGTAAAGGTCAAAGACACCACTACTGAAGGCAGGAGAGCCCACGCAGAGATGTTGACCAAAAGCTTCAAAGCAGGTGCGAGCCTGCTATTAAGGAGGCAAAATAACTGTTAATGAAGTAAACTAGTTGACAGTGCAGCGAACTAGCTATTAATGAGATAAGATACTAGCATTGAGCTAGTATCATGGAAGACCCACTGCAACAGGAACAGTGGTATTCTGCTAATTCTGAAATAATCGCAGGGACCCTCTATTTTTAGATTATTTTGTTATCGTGTTTAATAGGAAATATCTCCAAGGCCTCCTCTTGGATTGCTTATAACTGTCCTTGCATTTGGACATAACTACCCTAAGAGGTCAGGAATGGCTAAAATGTTTCTCTAGCATGGCAGCTTAAGATCACCAGTGGCTTCCTGGCCGACTGTGTTGAGAAGGATTCTGAGCTGCATTTGAGCTCAGCATGGAAGACTGCTTGGTTTGATGTACAGTGGTTCCTATGGTGTAGAAGGGGCTACTCTGACTTGCCTTCTACGTATTTGCCCTCTGTGGCTTCCCATTTTAATCTCCCTACCTTCCAAGTAGAAATGATTCTTTCCTGCTAGGTTCTAGGTGACATGCTAATTTAACATCTTTGTTCCTATGTCTGCAGTATGGTAGACTGCATATTAATATGTGTATGTGCCTGTAAAACACAAAATATAATATGATTTCCAAGACAAATAAGAGATTGCTTTGTTTCTTAGATCTTTGAAATCTTTTCTTCTCTTGCACACATGGCAAATCCTACCGATTCCAACAGGGACCCCTGGGATCATATCAAGATGGCTGAGTAAAGGTCTCGCCCCCTGTGACACTCCGTCTGATGAAAGTGGAGTCAATTTCAAACACAGAATATTATTACATTTGAGGCCGGGATCTCTTACCCTCCCCATGCTGACATTTATTATCTGCTAAAATCACAGCAAGCTGCAATACCAAAGTGGCTGATTGGAGTTACTTAGTAAATAACATTTGATGAAAAGAAAATTAGGTGGTAAAGAGACCCTTGAGAAATTAGAAAATAGCCTTCTAGGCTTTCAACCTATTTATCATTTGCGAAGGCACTGAATAATACAGCACGCCTAAGAACCAGCGACAACCTGCTTCGCATTGCCTGAAATACTGAATCCAGTAGTGGAGCAATCCAGCTTGAGGAATTGTTCAAAGTTGAGTCAAAATAAGCTTTGATTAAGGAAGTAAAAAAAAAAAAGAAAAAGCTAATCTTCAAGTTTAACAGAAAGGCTTAAAAGAGCCATTACAAACAACATGAATTATTCAGGCTGGGGATATTGTGACTTGCCTTTTATACACAAAAGGTTCGAATGTCTGATCTCAAGCCCAGTGCTAATAAATTGATTTATACCAGTTGAGCCATGCTTGGACGAGGAAAAAAGATGAGCCTGTTTTCCTTAGTGCCCTGACTCACAATATGTAGTGAACTTTGAGCTCCTGGCACTTTTGGTACTGGGTTAAGATAGGGGAGGAGAGGCCTCGTGCAACAGACTTTTGTTGGGGCAAATAAATTCTTCTGGAAATGTTACCCCTGAATCACTTCTACATATAACCTCGGGCACCCAAATGGAACAAACCAGTAAAATTGCACCTGTGTGCTGCTTCAAGTACATATCAGGATAGGTGAAAAATACTGTCACTAGATCTTGGTATTAAACCTTTTTTCATTAGAGCAAATAACAACAGGCCTCCTATAGCTTTTCTGCTGTAAAACCCCATCTTTTCCAGGAAGATTTCCCTAATTTCCCCCCCCAGGTATCCCTTGTTCTAAGTTCTCATAACACTTTGTACATCCTTCTCTGTACTGTTCTGAGAGGCACCGTGTAAGTAAACAGAGCATGAGCTGTGAAATCAACCCCAACTCCAACTGGGCAAGTTACCTGTCTTCTCTGCATCTCAAGTTTCTTTGTCTGTATAAAGGCTTTATGTGAGGATTTATGGGATACTGGCAGTTGCCCAATAAATGAGAGTATTTTTCTAGTAATCGAACTAAGAGGTCTTAGGAACAGGGTGTACATCTCACACAGGATACCTCCAGCTATGTGACTGGCACATAGGAGGTGACATTTTTTGAGTGAATGATCTGTGTGGCTCACATGTCATTCCAGGGAACTCGTTGTTCTTTTCAGTGTGTTTCCATATAACTTTAGGCATTCTTCTCTCAAATCCTTCTTTGCAGTATATTTCAGTTTGTTTACATGTCCTGTTGATTCCCACAAGTAGCTTCCCGAGGCCTTATTCTTTTATGGCCGTTGTATCTGATACACTACAAGTCAGCAGGACTGGTTAGCTGAGTGAGAGAAGGGAGGATGGATAAATGAGGGATTGGATGGTTAGAGGGAAAGCCTAAAAGCTAAAGACATTCTACTACTAAATGCAACTTGTATTTTTTATAGTAGTTTAATGTCTGTGCTCACTGCTCCTTTATGTATGTGCCACTATCTTCTTTATCCATTTATCAAACATGTACTGAATACCAATGTGCCGGGTAACATGCTGGGGAATACAGAGAAGAATCAGGGAGAGAGGGAAGGAGGTGGGGAGGGAGGGGGAGAGGGAGAGAAGGATTGCCCAGGGATGGATACCCTTCTCCAGGAAAGGTAGAATGCGGGATACAATAGAACAGATTATAAATTCAAATGATGTTACTCCAACTGTGAAATGTTTACTGGGTTCTCAGGGCTTCTCTCTTCAAATCAAACTCCTTTCTCTAAACTCATGACTCTCCATGATTTCTGCCTTAATCTCTTCTTCCATTCTGTTCTAGCCAGTTCAGCTAAGTCTCCTCCTCCTGAAACATGGCCTCTTTGCCTCTTTCATCCTATGAAAACGCTCCCCAACCCTTTACCTCCACCTGACATAATCTCCACATCTTTTAAAGGCCACCCCCAAAGCCACTTCTTCCTTGGAGCCTCCCCTGAGTCCCCCAACCCAAAGTAATCTTTCTTTCCTTTAAATGCTTTAAGGACTGGCTACTTGTTGTTGACAGCAGAAATGAAAGTAGAAAAGATATTTAAGTTTTTTAAACTGAGATGAGTAGGATACTTGAGTCAATAAGCAGAAAGGAGGTATAGGGGCAGACTGGGTTTACCGAGAGGTGGTGGCTTTGACAAGATTCCTCACCAGAGCTGGGGGCTCCTATCTGGAGCTCAGGAAAGGCCATGCCAATGGCATGGATTTGGGTCTCATGAAGAGAGGTGAAAATGGAAATTTGAGGTGAATCGGATTGACAAGAAGGCATAGCAGGAAACTGAGCAGAGACTTGAGGAACAGCTATGTTTAAAGGTTAAAAAAGGAGAGAAACCTCCGAAAGAAATTGGGAGGGAGCTCTCTGCCACATAGAAGAGAAAACAGCTTATAGAGAAACCAAAGGAGGAATTCAAGAAGAAGTTAGGTAAAATGGAAGATGTAAAGCAAGTGAAAGATGAGGATACCATCTACTTTCTGGGCAGTCAGTCATCTGTGTCCCTGAGGCTTAGGACATGTGCAAATTTATATTGTCATATGACAGTATAATCACCGTTGGGTCATTGTTGCAACACAGCCTTAAGGCCATAGTAAAGAAAGAGCAAGTGTTGACTGGAAGAAGCTCTCAAAGGGCAGCTCAGTCCAGAATTTTATGTGCCCAAATTAATATTTCTTAGAAGAATATTTTGGAGTTTCTTAGAGAAATTCATCAATGCTAAATGGAAAAGAATTTATCATGAGGATATGAGATTTCTTCATTAATTCTTTATCTATGCTAGGTTTCTAGTGAATGCAGATGAGCATGTTCCAGATTTCACTGAATTACTAATAAATATGGATTATTAATATGGATCATATATACAAGATAAATTAAGTCAATGACTGCAAGTAACTCTTTAAAGCTAAGATGTTGCAAGGTTGAAAAGAGAAAAAAAAATGGAAATAGAGGGGAAAGAAACCTCGTTCTAGGTTAAACATCTGATTGACAAGTGTTACATTAAAATTACGTAAGTGAGTCAGCTGAGTGAGTCATCCACCCAGAGAGCTTCTGAAAGTCTCACCAATAAGTGTCCGAATTTGAACATCTAATTGTTTACTCTTGTAACTTTGCTGTGAGATAATTGCCTGCAGAAGCGTAAAGAATGATGTTAGTGAGAGAAGGACAAAAATGGACTTTAATCCACAGGTTTCTATCCTGTTCTCAAATGCAGAAGGGTAGCCCCTTCCCTCACTGACCACCAAAGCCAGTGGTGTAAAGTCTGAAACAGAGATTCAAAGCCCCAAGGTAGAACAGACAGTAGGTATGAGAGATGGATATTGACGTGACACTGCCTGGGTAAGCCACAGACTCTTCTGATGAGGGCCCTAGAGGTTAAAAACAGTGATGATACACATGAAAAGATGCCCCACATCACTAATCATTAAGGAAATGCAAATCCAACCCGCAGTGAGATACCACCTCACACCCATTAAGATGGATACTGTCAAAAACAAAACAAAACAAAACAACAGACAGTAACAAGTGTTGGTGAGAGGGTGGGAAAAATCGGAATCCTTGTGCACTGTTGGTGAGAATGTAATGGTGCAACCACTATAGAAAACAATACAGCACTTCCTCAAAAGGTTAAAAATAGAACTGCTCTCTGATCCCAGAATTCCATTTCTGTCTATTGATAGATGAATAGAAGTTTTGAAATGTGATATATACATATCATGAAATATTATTCAGCCTTAAAAAGGAGGGAAGTTCTGACACATGGATGAAGAACCTTGAGGATATTACATTAAATAAGCCAGTTGCAGAAAGACAAGTAGAGATGTGATTCCACTTATAAGAGGTACCTAAGGTAGTCAAATTCATAAAGAATAGTGGTTGTGAGGAACTGGGGAGAAGGGGGAATGGGGAGTTACTATTTAATGGATAAAGAGTTTCAGTTTTGCAAGATCAAAAGTGTTCTGGAGATGGATCGCACACCAGTGTGAAAGTACTTAATACTGCTGAACTGTACACTTAAAAATGGTTAAGATGGTAAATTTTATGTTGTCCGTTTTATCACCATTTTAAAAAACTTTTAAATGGTGATAATACGTATATGCATTCCTTTAACCTGCTATTTGAGTGTCTCCTGAGGGTCAGGTATTGGAGAACACAGTCAGTAACTCAGCATACAAAAAGCCTACCCCTATGGATGTGACATTGTAGGGAAGGAAGACAAACAAAATAAATGAAATATACAGTATTAGGTGGAGAAAAATGCTCTGGAGGAAATAGGGGATAAGAAGCGTCAGAAATTGGGGGGGGGGTGGATTGGGAAGACCTAATCTCCAGGGTAACATCTGAGCAGTAGGGGTGAGACAGGGAGATGACAGGAGGGAAGGTAGTTCCCACAGAAGGAACAGCCACTGCCAAGGTGGGAACCTGTCTGCTGTGTGGCAGGGGCTACCGGGAGGTCACTGTGTTTGGAACTGAACGAGAGCGGAGGTGAGGGCTATAGGGGACGAGCAGACTGGCAAGGAGACTAAGGCCAAAGAGAGACGTCAGTGCCTTGGATGAAGGAGGTAAGAGCAGAGAGAATAAGAAAGGGTCCTCTTTAGAGTCACAGGGTTTGTTGATGGATCAGGTGGAAAAGTGTGCAAAAAAGAGAGGAGTCGAGAAGGACTGTAACACAGTGGTTCTCAACCAGGAGTGCTTTGGCCCCCAAGGGGACATATCTCAATATCTGGAGGCGGTTTTGGTTGTCACAGTTGGGGAGAGGACACACTTGGCTGCTGCCATCTAGTGGGTGGAGGCCAGCGATGCTGTAACGCTAGTAGAAGGCACAGGACATGCCGCCGCAACGAAGAATTGTCTGGTCCGAAATGTCAGTGCATTGAGAAATCCTGCTCTAGGGTGTTTGACCTAAACAGTCAGACTAAATGACAAAGAAACCTAGACTAAGGGGATTGACTTGAGGTCAGACGCCAGACTGGGAAACAAGGAGAATACTTATACCTAACTTTTATTAATATGCACAATACCTCAGGGACAGTGAGTAACACATCGGATGATCCCATCTAATTGTCAGAATAGTGCTGTGAGGGATGTTTTGACATCCCCCGATACATAGACAGGAACATAGATGGTTTAACCACTTGTAGTGCAGTTAAATCCAGAGAAACTTGGATTCAGTCAAGGTCTGTGGACTCTGCAACTCAGAGCCCTTACTGTATGTCACAGAGGCTTCCTAAATTCACCGTGTTTCCAAGTAAAGCCAACCAGCAGAGGCAGTGCACTCAAAAGGCATATGTGCATATATGTACACACACACGTGTTTGTTTTTTTTTTCCAAAACATGAGTCCAGCAACCTGAAATAATAACCTGCACTGAATTGATGCAATTAAGGTGCCAGATAACACTTTGAGCTGCCAAAAACAGTGAGAAGGGTGAGATTCCCAGCATCAGAGACCCGTCACCTGGCAGCTGGCTTTCCTACTTAAAGAGCAGGTGGTGGAAAGATTTCAGACCTCCTCTCAGTGTCTGTCTTTCTGGCCTCGCAGTGGACCTCCTGACTCGCCAAAGCCTATAGCCACCAGGGTGATTTTTAGATTTGCAAGAGAAATGATGAACAAACAAGTTGATTTCTCAGGAACTCAGACATCTTTGTGTGTGTGTGTGTGTGTGTGTGTGTGTGTGTGTGTGTGTGTGTGTGTGTAGGGGTGGGTGTTGGTGGTGGTGTTTGTTGACTTCGCAGTGGTGGCAACTGGAAATGGGTCGGAAGAGAGGAGAGGGCAGCGAGGTTTAGCATTAGACTGACAGTGAAGGTCAGATGACCGTGCGTAATGTGTAACCAGCCTCCAGGCTGGAAAACAAAGGCCAAGGCAGTCCCTTCCGCATGCAGTGACAAAGAGGGCAGCGTTTCTGTTTGTCTACATTTCCACTCCTTCCCAGGACTTCTGAACCATGTTTAGCAAGAAGTGAAACGAAATGGCAGGCAAGAAAGAAACGTTGCACCCTCTCCTTCTCTACCACTACGCCATTTGCTTTCGGACTACTGACTTTTTCTTAATTATTTCTCTCTTTTGCTTTTCCATACATGTTTTGAATGCTAAGTGATATTTGGCAGATAGGGCTGGCTTTTAGCCTCTGAGTGAAACTCTCAGGATCATCCTAGATCAGCGATGGATTTGCTTTTTGCACTCCCTCCCTGCCAGTACCCGGCATGTAGGAGACACTGTATAAATACGACAAATTTAATAAGCCCACCTAACTCTATGTACTTTAAGGCTCACGTGGCATCTCCCCTCCTCCAAGGTGCCTTTGAGGACCTCTCCATTCACACAGATCTCTTCCCCTGAATCCCACGATACCTACTGGCTGTGCTGCTCATTCATTCAGGAAAAAAATGGTTTTTTTGAGCACTAAATATGTGCTCGTTACTGTGTTAGGAGCTGAGGATGCAGCAGTGACAGACAAACATCCCTCCCCTCCTAGAGCTGACTTTCCAGTCTATCATATTATTAAATATGTCTCCAAACACTGGTTACATTTTTGTGTACTTATTTGCCTCTACAAGTAGACTGTAAATTTTTTTTAAAGCATAGATTTAAATTCATTTTTTTGGTACCCTGTGCTTTGAATACTAGATCTTTGGAAGTGTAGGAGCTCATTAAATGTTTGTTTCAGAATTCGGGACCAGAGGCATTCTCAAATCCTTCCAGTGATAGACTTACAGGAAATCCATAGTTGGTGGTACCCACTCCGGGTGGGTGATGATTTCCACTAATTAGCAAGTTAAATTACCCACCAAGGGTGGGTTCATGAAATAAGTAGCATCTTCTCTAGCTTTAGAGAACACCATGGCTAGAGGGGAAAAATTTCACGATGAGATGAGCATCACGAGTTAATGGCGGACCAAGTTTGTGCTTATCATTCGTGTTTTTCATCTCTTGTAAACTCTATAAGCTAGTTCTGTATCTGAAAAGTAGAGATTTGCCAAGTGGGCTGTGATGTTACTCATGTCCCAGGAGATCACGTGTGGTGCAAGGACAAGTTGCTGTGATTATCATGGCCAGTTACTCGTGGCTTTCAGCAGAGGGAAGCCAGTGGTTACACAGTGGTTCAGGCAGCTTCTTGCGTGGAGAACGCTTGGTCTAAGAGCTTCTGTTTTAGAAAAACAGAACCGTTTGGGAAGCCCAAATCTCAGTGGGACCTTGTTAGCATCTGTCTCTGAGATGTCAGTTAGGAGAAGGGTTGCAAGGGAGAGCCACCACTACCATCCAAAACAAAAGTCTCCATGTATCTGCTGATACTTTAGTTAGGGCATTGTTTTTTTACCCTAATTAAAGAAAGCTTTACAATGCACCTATCCCTATGAAAAGTCATAATCAGCTCTAAAAGGAAAAACAACTCCTTATGAAATCTCCTGCAGACTTTAAAGGCTTCATTTGTACCTAAGACCAGACCACCCTAGATGAATCCATGTTTTGTAATCTGCTCCCATTTGTATAAAGAAGAAATATCTTAAATGCCAAGTTCGTCTCATATCAGAGATTTCTACTTTTTAGTTATTTGATATGTATTTTCTGTTTAAAATAAATCTAAATATGTATCAAGTGATGGGAATTGTAAGGTTACATTTTTAGTCCTACAAAGTATATTTAATGTCAAGTTTGGGCAAATGACAATATGCAGGGTTTATTTAGCTATAATCTTCCTTTTCATTAGTACCTTATCCAGTTTTGCTTCGGATATCGCCAGCGAGTAAACTCTCATTTTCCACTTCATCTGCCTCATAAGAACATATTCAACTTTAATTTAGCTCTAAAGTGGTTTTTGAACGCTGGCCCAGTGTTAGGTGCTATGGAGGAACACCAAAATAAGATGAGAACTCTATTTTTTGAGAGAAACTCCTATAGTGACTTAATACAACTGGAATCCCCAGTAGCTGTACAAACTACAGTTAACCCTTGAACAGCATGGGTTTAAACAATGCAGGTCCACGTAGGAGCGGATTTTCTTCCACTAGTCAACAGGCAGTTCTACGCTGTCTGCATCTGCGTTGGTTGAATCCGCAAATGCGGAAGCACAGATTCAGAGATAGAGAGGGCCAACTATAAGTTACAGGTGGATTTTCCACTGCTTGGAGGGTCACGCCCCAACTCCCTCATTGTTCAAGGGTCAACTGTATATTATAGCGGCTGTCATTACAGAGAAATAATCATACTCAAAACTGATCCGAGGTTACAAAACAAGTTGCCTAACCTTTGTACGCTGATTTATTTTCAGGTTAAACTGTTTTGAATGGGTACATATGTAAGATTATTTTTTTTCAGAAGGTGTCTCCTCTTAGTTCCCGTTCCTGTGGCAGTTTGCCCATACTTTGGCTTTTGCACTTATCATATAGTACTGTGATTGTTTATTAAATAAATGTGTTAAATTAGTTGTTCAGTCTCTTCCTCCAGACACTAAACTCCTCCAGGCCGGAGGCCATCTCTCTCCTTCCTGCTCGCTTTTTGCATCCACAGTACCTAGCACCGTAGCTGGCACAAAGGAACATTCAGCGCATTTTTATCGAGTATGTACTTCAAATGTCCTGAGTTCATACCTATCAATAAGAGCTCTGATCATAACTCACTTCTTTCTCACTACAAGGACAGAGTTAGAATGCAAAGATCTTTTTCCTACTTATTAAATCAGGATTAGGTTTTTGAATAAGAATTGGTTGCTTTATGTGTGTTGCATAGAGTTACTCTAAGTGAAAATAGAATTTTCTCGACTTATCTTCATACATTCAAAATAGAATGTCTAGCCCACATCTATTTTATATTTTCCTTGTAGTTTTTTCTCATCTCTTTTTTTTCTCATCTCTTTCTCAGTATTTCATATGTATAATCCTTTCTTATTCTCCTTCATATGGCTGCCTTAAGCTACACTGCCTTTATGAGTATATTTGTATTCAGAGGCTCCAGTGGTAAATAATTTCCGCGGGATGAAGCTCTTTAATCCTGTTTTATATCTGAAAGGCATGCTCAACACTATCTTCTGCCATCTCTTGAGATTCCACTTTCCTAACATTATACTCCTGAGACTGAATGGAAATTTTCAAAACCTAGAGTTCAAAGTTAAGTATCAAATTCAAACAAAGCCCAGACAATCCAGGCTGAGACTGATTTGTGTGGCCATAAGCAGCAACAATCTTCCAGCGGCTATTGGTATAATAACTATGATTACAGCTTAGCAAAGTCAAGTTTCTCTCCTCTGGCCTCAAGCACTTGGAACTGTTTTTCACACACAGAATTTTTCGAGAATGTAACATTCACAATAAAAGCCACCAGAACATGATAGCAGGTATCCATGTAACTACTAGGTAGCAAAACAGTAGGTAGGATGCAATTTGAGAATAAATTCAGTTATGAATCAAAATCCTGTTACTGAGACATTAAACCAGCATCTCGGTGGAAACCTGCTGAGTACAGCTAGTAGAGGAAGCTTCTAGTCACCAGCTCCTAACTTTCATGACCAACATGCCGAAGTCAAGTGGTCTTTTCTAAGCCTTTTTTTTTTTTTTTTTTTTGGTCCATGAAATACAGAGATGAAAAAATAATTGTGATTTGTTAGTAAATATAATGAAAATTTAAAAATAAAAATAAATCGAGCAGGTAAGACACCCTTCAGCTGCTGGTTTACTGAAACTTCCAGCTAAGCGTTAATTCTAAAATCACTGATGGACCAAGACACAAGCACCCTCAGTACCTATTAGATTTTAAAAATACTTTTGGGGAAATTGGGTCTTTCTTCTTATGCTCTTAGGAAGCATATCTGGGTGACTGACTAGCATAACTGAAAGATCTGCAAGCACTTTATCTGCCTCATTTCTGGGGGTTATTAATTAATTAACCTATATCTCGGTTTTTTATTTAGAATCTCCAGTGCTATAATGGTAATGAATTAGTTCACACCCTTGTTTCCGGACCATGTGGCAAGTTAGAATTAAAGTCACCTGCCCTTCACTGTAATCAGTACAGATAAATGCAGGAATTACCTGCCATAAGGAGCCAGCTTTCATTCCTGAAAGTCCAGGATGAGATGTAGACCAAATAACTGTGAATCTACAAGATCAACTTATTCTAGTCCTACAGCCCCTTAGTCAGCCCTTAAACTATAAATACAATGGAAAGAAGGAAATAAAAATCCAGATAAAATAAATATTTAATAAGGACTTTGAGGAACATAAAATAAACAGACTGATTTTTTTTCAGAAAGGCTTGCTATAATACTCTGACTTGCAATGTGCAGATTCCATTTCCTCAGAAGTTTGGATCATCTTTATAATTAGAGATGGAAGAAAATAAGCCATTTCTGTAAGTCCGATCCTAGACATAATAGGACTTATTAACTATTTTTCTCCGAAAGGGGCTTGCACAGTCCACAGACTGTTGGTCTTTGCTCAAAATGCATCCTGTGGAAAGGACTCTGCTGCCCTCTACTGTCACTAAAAGTAGGGGACACAAAGGAACAGAAAACATTAGCTGCTGTGAATGAGGACCTCTGATGGGAACCTCTCATCACCCGAAGGCAGGCAAGTCAACGCCCCTTCTGAGGGAAAAGACCCTTGTAAAGATCCTTGAGCTGCAAGCCAGTCCAGTCCTTCAACCTAACTGAAGGATGTGATACAAACAAAGAGGGAGCTAAGGCAGCTTTGAAATGCCAAGCCCAGGAGATGAAATCATCCATCTAGGTGAGCAAACTATTTTTTTTTTAATTGGGCATTATCCCAAAAGTAGGTTATAAGAAAACACAAAAACTAATTCCACCCATCCATCCATGTGTTTGCACAGTAATACAATAGAACAGCAGAGGACACAATACCAGTTTAACATGCTTTGAAGAAAAATAAAACAGAGTAAGGGCATATAGAGTGGTAGAAATACACAGAGTAGTTAGGGGATATTCCTCTGAAGAAGTGAAGAATGAAATGAAGAAGCAAGCCATGGTAAAATGTGGGGCAAGAACGTTCTAGGCTGAGGAGACAGCCACTGCAAAGGCCCTGTGGTAGGAACATGTTGGGGGTGTTTTAGGAAGAACAAGGCTGATAACTGAAGTGTGGTAACTGGGAAAGTGAGAATGAGGCTAGAGAAGGTGGCAGAGTTCAAATTGTCAAGGTCAACACTAATAATCATACAGTGTGAGCCACATAAGCAATTTTTAAAAACATCTTTATTTGAGTATAACTGTTTTACAATAGTGTGTTAGTTTCTCCTTTACAACAAAGTGAATCAGTTATACATATACATATGTTCCCATAACTCTTCCCTCTTGTGTCACCCTCCCTCCCACCCTCCCTATCCCACCCCTCTAGGTGGTCACAAAGCACAGAGGTGAACTCCCTGTGCTATGCTGCAGCTTCCCACTAGCTATCTAATTTTGGTAGTGTGTATATGTCCCTGCCACTCTCTCACATCGTCACAGCTTACCCTTCCCCCTCCCCATATCCTCAAGTCCATGCTCTAGTAGGTCTGTGTTTTATTCCCATCCTACCACTAATCTCTTCATGACATTTTTTTTTTAGATTCCATATATATGTGTTAGCATACGGTATTTGTTTTTCTCTTTCTGACTTACTTCACTCTGTATGACAGTCTCTAGGCCCATTCACCTCACTGCAAACAACTCAGTTTCATTTCTTTTTATGGCTGAGTAATATTCCATTGTATATATGTGCCACATCTTCCTTATCCATTCATCTGTTGATGGACACTTAGGTTGCTTCCATGTCCTGGCTATAGTAAATAGAGCTGCAATAAACATTTTGGTACATGACTCTTTTTGAATTATGGTTTTCTCAGGGTATATGCCTAGTAGTTGGATTGCTGGGTCATATGGTAGTTCTATTTTCAGTTCTTTAAGGAACCTCCATACTGTTCTCCATAGTAGCTGTATCAATTTACATTCCCACCAACAGTGCAAGAGTGTTCCCTTTTCTCCACACCCTCTCCAGCATTTATTGTTTCTAGAGTTTTTGATGATGGCCAATCTGGCTGGTGTGAGATGATATCTCATTGTAGTTTTGATTTGCATTTCTCTGATGATTCATGATGTTGAGCATTCTTTCATGTGTTTGTTGGCAATCTGTATATCTTCTTTGGAGAAATGTCTATTTAGTTCTTCTGCCCATTTTTGGATTGGGTTGTTTGTTTTTTTGTTATTGAGCTACCTGAGTTGCTTATAAATTTTGGATATTAATCCTTTGTCAGTTGCCCACATAAGCAATTTTAAAGTTCCCAGTAGCCATGTTAAAAAAGAATAAAAAGAAATAGATGAAATCAATTTTAATTATTTTATTTAACCCAGTATATCTAAAATATTATGTAATCAATATAAGAAACAGAGATATTTTATTTTTTTCTGTACTATATCTTTCAAATTCAATGTGTATCTTAAACTTACATCACACCTCATTTGAACTAGCTACAGGTCAAGTGCTCAATAGTCAAGTGTAGCTATCGCTCCATTTAAAAATTTTTGTTTTATTCTGGGTATGTTTACATTCTTTCCGTATTTAAGGTCATTTTCTTACCTTTTGGAAGTGACCCAGTGGTGATCACCAAATGATTTCAATAGAATTCAGTGGAGAATAAATGAGCAGGAAGCCTTGCAGCTGAAAGGGACTCTCAGCTAACCTTGAATCAGCAAGCTGGGTTTATTTCAGTTGTTTTACTTTGAGAACAAGGTGGGTGGAATTTAGTCAAGCATGATATTGGAATGTTTAGATAGGAATAAATTTTTTATTGAAATAGACTTGACATGTAATATTATGTTAGTTTCAAGTGTACTGCGTAGTGATTTGACTTTTCACACATTACAAAATCACTATAGTAAGTCTAGTAACCATCTGTCCCCGTACCAAGTTATCATATTATTATTGACCATATTCCTTATTCTGTATATTATATCCCTGTGGCTTATTTATTTTATAACTGGAGGTTTGCACCTCTTAATCCCCTTCATCTCTTTCTCCTGGTCCCCCTACTCCCCACCCACACCTCTGGCAACCACCTGTTTGTTCTTTGTATCTTCAAGTCTCTTTTCATTTTGTTTTATTAGATTCCACATATAAGTGAGATCAAATGGTATTTGTCTTTCTCTTTCTGACTTATTTCACTCAGATGATATCCTCTAGATCCATCCACGTTGTCAGAAATGACAAGATTTCATTTTTTAATAGATGAGTAATATTCCATTGTATGTATAGACGACAACTTTTTTATCAGTTTATCTCCTGATGGACACTTAGGTTGCTTCCATGTCTTGGCTATTGTAAATAATGTTGCAGTGAACATTGGGGTGCACATATCTTTTAAATTAGTGTTTTTGTTTTCTTTGGATAAATACCCAGAAGTCAGATTTCTGGATAATATGGTAGTACTATTTTTAACTTTTTGAGGCACCTCCATACTGTTTTCTGTAGTGGCTGCACTAATTAACAATCTCACCAACAGTGCACAGGGTTTCCCTTTTCTTCATATTCTTAGCAACTCTTGTTAATTGCCGTCTTTTTAGTGATACCCATTCTGACAGGTGTGAGGTGGTCATTGTGGTTTTGATTTGCATTTCCCTGATGATTAGTGATGTTGAGCATCTTTTCACGTGCCTTTTGGCTACTGTCTATCTTCTTTGGAAGAACATCTCTTCAGATCCTCTACCCATTTTTTAATTGGGCTGTTTATTTTTCTGATGTTGAGTTATATGAGTTCTTTGTTTATTTTGGATGTTAACTTCTTATCAGATATATTGTTTGCAGATATCTTCTTTCACTCAGTATGCTGCCTTTTCATTTGTTGATGGTTTCCTTCACTGTGCAAAAGGTTTTTAGTTTGATGTAGTGCCATTTCTTTATTTTTGTTTTTGCTTCCCTTTCCTAAAGAGGCAGATCCAAAAAAATATTGGTAAGACCAGTGTCAAAGACCATACTGCCTATGTGTTCTTCTGGGAGCTTTATGGTTTCAGGGGTTACATTTAAGACTTGAATCCATTTTTTGTCTATTTTTGTATGTAAGTGAAAGAAAGTAGTCTGGTTTCATTGTTTTGCATGTAGCTCTTTAGTTTTCTCAGCACCATTTATCAGAAAGGTTGTCTTTTCCCTCATTGAATATTCTTGCCTCCTTTGTCATAGATTAATTGACCATATATGCATGGATTTATTTTCTAGGCTCTCTGTCCTATTCCACTGAACTATGTGTTGGTTTTTGTGCCTGTACCATACTGTTTTGATTATCACATCTCTGTAGTATAGTTTGAAACCAAGGAGTGTGGTACCTCCAGCTTTTTTTTTTTTTTTTTAGTTTTAGTTTTGGCCGCATTGGGTCCTCGTTGCTGCACGCAGGCTTTCCCTAGTTGCAGCAAGCGGGGGCTCCTCTTCTTTGCAGTGCGTGGACTTCTCATTGCGGTGGCTTCTCTTGTTGCAGAGGACAGGCTCTAGGCACATGGGCTTCAGTAGTTGTGGCTCGTGGGCTCTAGAGCAGGCTCAGTAGTTGTGGTGCATGGGCTCAGTTGCTCTGCAGCATGTGGGATCTTCCCGGACCAGGGCTTGAACCTATGTCCCCTGCATTGGCAGGCAGATTCTTAAGCACTGCACCACCAGGGAAGCCGTCCAGCTTTATTTTTGTTTCTCAAGATTGCTTTGCCTTTCCAAGGTCTTTTGTGGTTTCATACAAATTTTAGAATTATTTTTCTAGTTCTGTGAAAAATGACTTTGGTATTTTGACAGAGATTAAATTGAATCTGTAGATTGCCTTGGGTAGCATGTTCATTTTAACAATATTCATTCTTCCAGTCCATGAGCATGGTGTATCTTTCAATTTGTTTGTGTCATGTTCAGTTTCTTTCATCAATGTCTTGTAGTTTTCAGAGTACAATTCTTTAACTTCCTGGCTTAGATTTAGTCCTAGGTATTTTATTCTTTTAGATGCAATTGTAAATGGGATTGTTTTCTTAATTTCTCTGACCATTATTAGTGTATAGAAATGCAACAGATTTCTGTATATTAATTTTGTATTCTGCAACTTTACTGAATTCATTTATTAGTTCTACTAGGTTTTTGGTGGTATCTTTAGGACTTTGTACATGTAGTATCATGTCATCGACAAACAGTAACAGGTGGTTTACTTCTTCCTTGCCAATTTGGATTTCTTTTATTTATTTTTCTTGTCTGATGGCTAGGATTTCCAACAGTACATTGAATAAAAGTGGTGAGAGTCGGAATCTTTGTTTTGTTCCTGATCTTAAAGGAAATGCTTTCAGCTTTTTACCACTGAATATGATGTTAGCCGTGGGCTTGTCATATATGACCTTTGTTAGGTTGAAGTATGTTCCCTCAATACCCATTTTGCTGAGAGTTTTATCATAAATGGATGTTGAATTTTGTCAAACTTTTTCTGCCATTATTGAAAGGATTATATGATTTTTATTCTCCAATATGTTAATGTGGTGTATCACATTGATTGATTTGTGGATATTGAAAAATCTTTGCATCCTTGCAATAAATCCCACTTGATCATGGTGTATGATACTTTTAATATATTGTTGAATTTGGTTTATTTAATATTTTGTTGAGGATTTTTGCATCTATGTTCATCAGTGATATTGGCCTGTAATTTTCTTTTTTTGTGATATCTTTATCTGGTTTTGGTATCAGGGTGATACTGGCCTTGTAGAATGAGATCAGAAGTATTCCTTCCTCTGCACTTGTTGGAATAGTTTGAAAAAGATAGGTATTAACTTTTCTCTAAATGTTTGGTAGAATTCCCCTGTGAATCCATCTGGTCTTGGACTTCTGTTTGTTGAAACTTGTTTTATTACTGATTCAATTTCATTACTGGTAACTGGTCTGTTCATATTTTCTATTTTTTCCCGGTTCAGTATTGGGAGATGGTACATTTCTAGGAATTTGTCCATTGCTTCTAGATTGTCCATTTTATTGGCATATAATTGTTCATAGTAGTCTTTATGCTCCTTTGTATTTCTGTGGTGTTGGTCCTAACTCCTCCTTTTTTGTTTTTTGTTTTATTGATTTGGGCCCTGCTTTTCTTTTCTTTTTTTTTATTTTATGAGTCTGACCAAAGGTTTATCAATTTTGTTTATTTTTTTCAAAAAATCAGCTATTAGTTTATTGATCTTTTCTATTGTTTTTTACTCTCTATTTCATATATTTCCTCTGTGATCTTTATTTCTTTCTTTCTACTAACTTTGGATTTTGTTTGGTTTTCTTTTTCTAGTTCCTTTAGGTTTAAGGTTAGGTTGTTTATTTGAGACTTTTCTTCTTTCCTGAGTTAGGCTTGAATTGCTATCAACTTTCCTCTTAGAACTGCTTTTGCTACATCCCATAGATTTTTGGATCATTGTGTTTTTATTTTCATTTGTCTCCAGGTACTTTTTTACTTTTCTCTTTGATTTCCTCAATGATCCGTTGGCTGTTTAGTAGCATATTGCTTAGCCTCCACTTGTTTGTGTTTTTTGTACTTTCTTTCCTTCTAGTTGATTTCTGGTCTCATAGCGTTGTGGTCAGAATAGACGCTTGATGTTATTTGTGTTGTTAGATTTATTGAGATTTGTTTTGTGGCCTAACCTGTGCTGTATCCTGGAGAATGTTCAGAGTGAACTTTAAAAGAATGTATATTTGGCCACTTTGGGATGGAATGATATATATATAGATAGATATATAGATATATATATATAAAGTCCATCTGATCTAGTGTGTCATTTAAGGCCAATGTTTCCTTGTTGACTTTCTGTCTGGATGATCCGTTCATTGACATAAGTGAGGTGTTATAAAGTCCCCTACTATTATTGTGTTACTGTCAATTTCTCCCTTTATGTTAATGATTTGTTTTATGTATTGATATTTAGATGTTCCTATGTTGGGTTCATATATGTTTACACACTGTTATATCTTCTTGTTGAATTGATCCCTTGATTACAATGTAATGTCTGAGATTGCCTCTTGCAACAGTCTTTGTTTTAAAGTCTGTTTTGTCATATAAGTATTGGTACCCCAGCTTGCCATTTTCATGGATTACCTTTTTCCATCCCCTCACTATTAGCATCTTTATATCTGAAGTGAGTCTCTTGTTTGTAGCACACATTCCTCTCTTGCTTCATTTTGCCAAATTCTCTAGTTTTGTTTCTGTGTATTAGGTGGGTCTGTTATGTCTCAATCTTGGGAAAGTGGCCTTATGTAGGAGATGTCCTATGGTATCCAGCAGCATGCTATCCTTTGGTCACCAGAGCTATGTGCTCTAGGGGTGCCCCCTACGTGTGCCCTGTGCACCCCTGTGCTGTGATGGGCTGACTCTGTGTGTGCACTGGTAGGCAGGGCTGGCCCCTGGCCAGGCAGGCTACAGTGCCCTGCTTTGTGAAATGCCTGTAGGCCCGCTAGAGACGGGGCAGGCCTCACATGCAGCCTGGGAGCATGTGGCTGCTACAGGCCCACTGGTACACAGAGTAGGCTCCCCACACGGTCAGCACACAGCTGCAGGGCCAGGTCCCTGACAGGGCTGGCCACATGGTCTGGTTGTGCACAGCTGCAGTAGGCTCATTCTGACATATTTCAAAATGTCTGCTCCCTCCCTCTGTCTTACAGGTCTTCACTGTGAGAACCTAGTAGAGCTCCTGGAGGTAAAACTCACAAAAATGTGCCTCCCTCTCTGTCAAGACTGGACCCCCCCCACCACCAGAGTTTGTAGCTCTCAGAGTTGGCCACATTGAGCCTTCAGCAATTCATCCATTCCAGTTCAGGTTTTCCTGTCCCAGCACTGGTTCCCAAGGAGGTACTGCTTATGGAGTTTTCTGACCATAAATTTCAGTACATTATGCCTCTCTGTATCTACCTGTCTGCTTTTACAATTTTGGCAGCAGTGTTTTCCCCTGCAATCTCAGTTCTCTGATGGATCTAAGAAGAATTGATGACTTTCAGTTTGTTCAGCTTTATACTAGCTGCTAGAAAGGAGTGACAACTTCCAACCTCCTTAGATGCCAAACCAGAAACCAAAAGTCACCAGGGAAAATTTTAGCCTCTGACACCGACAGCTACAGCTGCAGTGAAAAAAACCTAATTCATAGTCAGGTTAACATAAAGCCACATGATAGAGGCCCTGTTACCTCAATTCCTTTCACCCAATATGTCATGTCTGACTTTCAATAAAAAAAGCATACTAAATGATATAATGTGAAATCCTTGGAGATCAGATTTTCTCTCCACGTTTACAGTTTTGTTTTTGTTGTTTGCTGTCATTGTCTGTCAATGGAAATAATCAATAAGCCATCTATAATAGGAATAGAAAGAATTTTATTCAAGCCAAATTGAGGACTATGTCCCAGAAGACACAGATTCAAGAAGCGCTTGAATTGTGTTCCACCAAACTACAAAGTGGGGGAGGCTTATATAGGCAAAACCCACAAAGTTATGCAAGTTGTTTTTCAAGAATTAGGATTGTTTTTCTCCTTCTGACTTACTTCACTCTGTACGACAGACTCCAGGTCCATCCACACTTGCCATCTCCAGTGTCATCACAGTAGAACAAGCTCACCAAAATGGCTGCTGCCAGCATTTCTGACCTCATGGGGAGTGCCGGTTGACTCTTGCCTTTTGGAGAGGCTCCTTAAGATCAGCAAGTGGGTGTGACCTAGGCTCCTTTCAAACTACTGCCTCTGTGCTGGGACTTGGCGCTTGTGAGATTTTGTATGCATCCTTTAATAGTGGGGTCTCTGTTTCATAGAGCTGTCTTGCTCTCTTGAATGTAATCCCTGCTTATTTTCAAAGCCAGACATTCTGGGGCTTCATCTTTGCAGTGCTGTACCCCCGTGGCTGGGGATCCTGATGTAGGCCTTGGACCCCTACTTCCTGGGGAAGAGCTCTGCAGTTGTGGTATTGCTCCCATTTGTGAATCACCAGCCCCAGGATGTGGGTCCTGATTAGACCACATCTCTGCCACTCCTACCTGTCATATTGTGACTCCTTTGTATCTTTAGTTGTGGAAAATATTTTCCCCTAATCTTTAGGTTTTTCTCATAGATAGTTTGTTTTTTTTTCTTTTTTGCGGTACACGGGCCTGTCGCTGCTGTGGCCTCTCCCGTTGCGGAGCACAGGCTCCTGACGCGCAGGCTCAGCGGCCATGGCTCACGGGCCCAGCCGCTCCACAGCATGTGGGATCCTCTCAGACCGGGGCACGAACCCGTGTCCCCCGCATCGGCAGGCGGACTCTCAACCGCTGCACCACCAGAGCAGCCCGATAGCTGCTCTTTAAGCAGCGATACATTTGGTGTGCCCTTGGGAGGAGATGAGTACAAGGTCTTCCTACTCCACTGCCTTGGGCTGACTTTGAAGGAATAAACTATGCCTAGAGTTCAGTAGAGGTCATTTATGGACCATTGAGTAGAGAGGGCCAGAAAAATGTAAAAGAGTGGGATAACCCCTCTCCCCCACCACACACACACACACACATACACACACACACACACACACACACACACACACACACACACCCATATGGACCATTGAGTAGAGAGGGCCAGGAAAATGTAAAAGAGTGGGATAACCCCTCTCCCCCACAACACACACACACACACACACACACACACACACACACACACACGGACCATTGAGTAGAGACGGCCAGAAAAATGTAAAAGAGTGGGATAACCCCTCTCCCCCACAACACACACACACACACACACACACACACACACACACACACACACACACACACACACACACACGGACCATTGAGTAGAGACGGCCAGAAAAATGTAAAAGAGTGGGATAACCCCTCTCCCCCCACCCCCCACACACACCCATGCTTCAGCCAGCCCAGTTCTATCAGAGGGTATGAGCTTATATGCAGGATTCTGACTCCTGACTTTGCTACTTAATAGCTTTGTGACTTCGAGTGGGTTACTTAGCTTTTGTGCCTCCGTTTTCTTATTTGCAATGTAAGGTGGTTGTGAGGAATAAATGAGTTAACGTCAGAAGCTTAGAACAGTGCTTGGTGTATAATAAATGTTGAAAAATGATAGCTATCTGTGTGGGACATCTCTTGCCCGTCACTGTAAAATCCTCTCAGCCCTGAATCTTATCTCAACCCAGCCACCACTTGTGACAGCTCTGTGCAGGCTTTTTTTTTGGCTCTACAGCATACAGGGTGCTCATTCCCTGAGCAAGGATTGAACCCGTGCCCCCTGCATTGGGAGCACACTCTTAATCACTGGGCCACCAGGGAAGTCCTTTGCAGGCTGTGACAGGCTTTAGCCAGGTACAGTGGCACAGCTCTCCACTGGGGCCATAGCCGTGTACCTTTTGCTTTCAGCCCTTGGGCTTCCTGGAAGCCACAGCATGGGAAACCCTTGGCAACTTGCTTGGCACTCACAATTTTCTCATCCCGGAAATGCAAAGGAGTTAATCTAGTAGACCATCTTTGACCAAGGAGAAAGGGAGACAAAAGAGAAATATTTCCTTTTTTGCCTCTAGGTAGGCCGTTCTAAAACATGTTTTATGAGATTTCCAGAAGGTTTTATGGAATTAAGCACCAGTTGCCTGCAGAGAAGGCCAAGGCCTTATATAAACTTCCTTCCTTCCTGTTTTCCTCCTGCTCTGCTATACTCTTGCTCACTGGGATCACATTCCCAAATAACCCACATTCACTTGAACCTTTGTCTTAGGCTTTGCTTTCAGGGGAACGCAGGATAAGACACTGTTACTTTTAATTTTCTTAGCTGTGACTTTAAAAATGCTTATCCAGTTATTCATACGATATGTCCATTTCCAGGATGGCCTTGACTCTTGTCCTTAGGACCTTGACCCTCTTTTCTCTGGCATCTCCAGTCTCACTCCTTTTATTGGTTCCTTCTGCAAACCCCCTCCATCCTGCAGAGACCTTCCCCCTCACACCGCTGCCCAAGTTCTTGATAGAGGAGTCTGCTTTTGCGGCTTTCATTTGCTCAACTATCATTCATTCATTCATCTCCTCCCCCTCTCTAAAGCCATTGTCACAACTGACCTGTCAAATGACAACTCCAGTCACTCAGAAGAAGTAAAGTGGAACTATTCAGCTGTGGCAGGATGAGTTATTGTGTAAACCATAATCCATTCCACGGAGGGTTTTGTGAATAATGGGAATAAATATGATCATATTAATTAACATGTAATGAGCACTTATGATACTCCAGGAACACTGCTAAATGATGTATATTCATTCTCATTTAATACTCAAAACAAGCCAATGAAGTAGGAATGATTATTGTTCCTGTATTGTAGTTGAGAAAATAGATTCAGAGAAGTTGCCTTTTCAGAAAACACACAGCTAGCCCATGCAGAGCCAGGACTTAACTCCAGGTCTCTCTTCCTAGATGCACAGCTCTTACTCCGCTAAGACCCTCTTTAGCTCTGACCTGTGTGCCTGACCTTGTGCTAATGCTGTCTGTACTCCTCAGCACTGTGAGATGTAGATTTCCTTTCACTGGTTTAAAAAGCAAGAGTGAAAGGAATCCCATTATATAGTGACAGAAAGTAAATTAGAGGTTACTTAGGGTTCTGAGTTAAGGAAAAATGGGGAGTGGCTGCCAGTGGGTACAGGGTTTCGTTTGGGGTGTTGAAAAATGTTCTAAAATTGATGATGGTGGGGCTTCCCTGGTGGCTCAGTGGTTGAGAATCTGCCTGCCGATGCAGGGGACACGGGTTCGTGCCCCGGTCCGGGAAGATCCCACATGCCGCGGAGCGGCTGGGCCCGTGAGCCATGGCCGCCGAGCCTGCGCGTCTCTGAAACGGGAGAGGCCACGGCAGTGAGAGGCCCGCATACCACAAAAAAAAAAAAAAAAAAAAAAAAAATTGATGATGGTGATTGTTGCAAAGCTCTGTGAACATGCTTTTAAAAAACCCTGAATTCTACACTTAAAATGTGTGAATTGCCAGATCTAGATTCTATCTCAATAAAGCTGTGATTAAAAAAAAAAAAAAGAATCCCACTAGAGTATTTACCTTATTTATTGGACAGCCAAATACAGCACATGTGTAGGAACCAGTCAGTAATGCCACTGCTATTTCTCAAATTCACAACCAGTGAGTTTTCGTAAAACGGTGCTTGGTTCTCACTTGCACGCACTTGTGGGGCGGAGGATTTGGGGCTCCAGAAGGTGTTCCTTTTCAGATCATTGCTGATCAGGCACAGGGACACTGAGACCCATTAGTGAGGAAGCCTGCAAGCAGCGCTGGGTGCAGCCAGACTCTTCTGCCTTTAAAGGGAAACGTAAGAAAGAGCATCAGCATCTGAAAGAAAGCAGCACTGGATCCTGAGAATGCCTGCCATTGATGGTAGTGGCCTTACCTAGGGGACCACATCCAGATGTCCCAGGCAGTTTCTTTTTTTTTTTTTTTTTTTTTTGTGTGTGTGTGTGTGGTACGTGGGCCTCTCACTGTTGTGGCCTGTCCCGTTGTGGAGCACAGGCTCCGGACACGCAGGCTCAGCGGCCATGGCTCACGGGCCCAGCAGCTCCGCGGCATGTGGGATCTTCCCGGACCGGGGCACGAACCCGTGTCCCCTGCATTGGCAGGCGGATTCTCAACCACTGCGCCACCAGGGAAGCCCTCCCAGGCAGTTTCGACGACCACTTTGCCTCCAATATATGCTCATTGTCTTAACTCCCAACAACAAAAGGGACAAGAAAAACAAATGAAGCTAGCTGAGTTCCATGACCAACACGCTGTTCATTCCTTTCAGGAGATATTGACTGTAGGTTAGCTGCACGGTAGGGAAAACGCCTTTCAGCTTTGAAAAACTTAGACTCAAAATGAGCCTCAGCTCACCCGAGGGAGGGACATCAAGCAAAAGAAAGACGACTAGCTTGGCAAGACCATTAACTCTCAGGTTCTACCAGCCCTGTTACTTCAGTATCTTGATTAATTTCTCCCTGAACATTGGAGCGGAGGCGAATTTCCTACTTCTCTCCACCTGTGACCTTATTAACTAACGATCGCTTAGGGGTGCCTTCTGTCCTAAACAACTGCCATCCTCAGCAGGTTTTTCCTGATCCACAAAACTAGAGCCGATGCCTGTACCAACACAGAGGGGCTTATGGATCTCCCCGAAGGAACTATTTCTCAGCCTTTTCCCACTTACCTAGCTTGCGGAGAAGAATCCCGGAACTGTAGGTGGTTTTCTCCCCATTTCCGAATCCTAAGGAGAAACGCTTTCTACACAGAAAAGAATGCCTTGTAAATCTATACGATAAAAGACCAGAGAAAGGATAAAGGGAAAATTGTGGGAGGGAAAAGCTGGATAGTCTAGGGAGAAATGGGAGTGTCCTGAGGCGTGCAAGATGCGGGAGGGGCGGGGTGAGGGAAAAAGTGAGGAGAGGAGGGGAGGCTCTGTAGTATTACCGAGGCCACCCCTATATTCCTGAACTGTGAAAGATACCAGTAAGGGGTTTGACCTCAAAGACTCTTTGGGTCGTGGGTCTATTGTCTCTGTTTAACACACTGCCCTGAGACTCACCACATGGGTGAAGAATTCTCTCTGGTTGTTCCCACTGAGAGGACCCCTTAGATCTGTTTTTAAAAAGCAGTTGGTAGTGCATTTAGACAGTGAGCAGAGGGTTTTAGAATACGGGGGGCAAAAAATAAGGACATTGTACTTTACCTAAAGGGAAGCATACTTTCTCCTTGGTTAACAAGAATCAGATTTTTTAAATCAGTAAGATTGGACAGAACTAGTAACAGCTTGCTTTATAAAGTGCTAACTAAATGGAAAAAACTTTGAAAATAGAGGTGGGTAAGTAGATGAAGGTATTTTTTGCCGAAGAGTGTGGGATTCCTCATTACACAGGAATTCTAAAAGTCCTTCTGTTCCTATTTTCTTTTGAGAAAATAGAGAAAAGAGCTCTTGGGGAAAGGGAAGGTCTGAACAAATCCTTGACCCACTTCTTAGCTGTGGGACTCAAGGCAGGCCAGTTTACCTCACTAATCTTCCCTTTTTTTTAAAAATGGATAATAAAGAAAAATATTTCACCTGGCTTTCCCACAACACTATTACTGTGTGTAATTATTACATGTATCTTCTATATATAAATATCCTTATTATATGTAAAGAGGAAGGAACAAATAGTAGCATTGAGTGCTCCTAAGTAAGGAACTTTAAGTATCCTCATTTTATAGATTGGCAAGTTGGCTCTCAGAAAGCTCACTGAGTGATGCCTGCTCAAATACCTAGGAAGTTCCAGGACTAGGGTTCAAACCCAGTCTGTTTCCTTTTAAAGTCTCTCTTCTTCCTGTGGTCACTGTTCCTTTTATTAAGCAGTGAAGTATTCTACATGGAACAGTGTTATTTAGATCACCAAATTTTCACTTGACAGTTTCTTCCTTTTCAGACGGCAGTTTTGTGTTATAATCAGGAGTTTTGTTTCTTCAGACATCTTACTGAAGTTTTCAAGGCTTTGCACCATTTACCACTAGCTGAAGTAGTCCAGATGACAATTCCAGTGGATCTTTGCCTATCTCTTAGCAGCTCAAAGTTAACCTTCTCTTCTGTAACTGAAAGTACAGTAAATGAATGACTATCTTTGTTCAAACTCAACCTGAGTTTTCAGTGTGAAGCAACTGACTGCAGAGTAATAGTATATTTATATGAACTAATTTAAGAATTTCTTTGTTCCTCTTTTCCTTATTCTTCTCAGTAAGAAAGACAAAAGAATATTCTGTTATTGTAAGTAGTGCTGCAATGAACATTGGGGTGCATGTAGACAATGGAAGCAACCCAGTTGTCCATCACCAGATGAATGGGTGAAGAAGATGTGATACATATATACAATGGAATATTACTCAGCCACCAAAAAAGAATGAAATAATGCCATTTGCAGCAACTTGGTTGGACTTAAAGATTATCATACTAAGTGAAGTAAGCCAGACAGAGAAAGGCAAATATCATATGATACCACTTATGTGTAGAATCTAAAAAAAAGATACAAATGAACTTATGTACAAAATAGAAACAGACCCACAGATATGGAAAACAAACTTATGGTTACCAAAGGGTAAGGGGGTGGGAGGGATAAATTAGGAGTTTGGGATTAACAGACACACTACTGTATATAAAACAAATTACCAACAAGGACCTACAGTATAGCACAGAAAACTGTACTCAATATTTTATAATAACCTATAAGGGAAAAGAACCTGGAAGAATATGTATGTATGTGTATAACTGAATCACTTTGCTGTACACCTGAAACTAAGACAACATTGTACATCAACTATACTCCAATAAAAAATATAAATCAGTTAAATTCATTTTAAACCAAAAATTTAAAAAAAAAGGAATATTTGGTTAGGGAAAAAAGCCCTTATTTGGCCCTAGGTAACAAGTTGCCTTCTCTAGGCATATCCACACATGAGTTCTACAAGTTAAGCATGAAAAACTACTGATAAAAAAGGTTGATAATTATTCTGTCCATCGCAGGATGTTATCTACCAGCAGTTCAACCTCAGTTAATAAGCAGACAAAGTTCAGATTCCTTCACAGCTAATTTAAGTATACCATTAATAAGTGAAAACATATTTAAATGAAAATACCCAGAAGATTTAAAAGAAGAAAAAAGGAGGGAGGTGGAAAAACTTTAAAGAGGACCAGAAGGAAATGCATCCGTAATTTCTCTGTCAGGTAACACTTTCTCAAACTGGCCTGAATGCCAAAGATGAAATAGAAATTTCTTTATCAAACGAGAATGTGAAAGAGGGCTGACCTTTGATCAAGTGTCCATTTGTAGTTTTGACAAGGAAATTTGCATGAAAAAAAAAGTACTCTGGACACTTACTACATGAAAAGTTAAGTTGCAGCAATGTAAAGGAAGCCAGAGGTCAAACTTCTTAACAACCTGTCACATAAAAGCTGGATTCCTTCCACTGTGCACGTGGGATGTTTTACAAGTTGCAACGGGTTTTTAAGGAGGACAGATGTGATATTTTTGTTCTGTGCTTCAACAGGAAGTACTTTCCATCTTTTTAGGCCTGAGTTTGAGCTACTAATTTTTCATCTCACACGTATTACCGATTGGGATGGAGAAAAGCAAAAACAGTAACATAAACATCGTCAACCCTCTAATTTGCATTCAGTAATTATTCTGCAAGATAATTCGTTGTAAGCCTATCAGTTTCTTTTTAGCGTCCCCTGTAAAATGCTATCAGAAGACCACGAGCTGTCTTTTAAGAGTTAACTAAAAATGATTGTGTATTATATAATGATCTGAGTGGATATAAGATTATTTATATATAAATCATTGTGGTACAGATATATGATTTTTCTTTTAATTCAGAGGATTTGTCTAATAGTTGGTAATGAACCTGTTTGTAAAGAGATCCTCAGCGTGAAGTCCAGCTAAAGTGCTAACTCAAAATAATGGAAATGACGCAGTGCAAGACCCCTGCCCTGACTTCTCACCCT
The DNA here is from genome assembly GCF_026419965.1 of Kogia breviceps. Lineage (NCBI taxonomy): Eukaryota > Metazoa > Chordata > Mammalia > Artiodactyla > Physeteridae > Kogia > Kogia breviceps. The sequence goes on from NC_081319.1 coordinate 23,423,361, forward strand.
ATGCATTTTTTCATTCAGCCACATTATAGCGTTTTAAAAACTGTATTTCAGGCACGTAATAGGCACTTAGTACATATTTGTAGAATGACAGAATATTGTGTACAATATTGATAGTTATTTGGAAAAAGCAATCAACGGAAGAAAATTCTACTTTTGTCCTTCTAATAGAGCTCTTCACTGGATGGAATTCATTTTTGCTTTGAGGAGACAAATAGAATTATGATGAATTGTATGGGCTTTAGAATCTCACATCTTACTGCAAATCCCAGATAAATCTTAACAACTTGTCACCAACTTGGAAATGTTCTGTAAGTGACAGCTGAATAGCTTTTCAGTTTTATGAATGATTCCACATAAGTTCTCCGCAAAACTCCCATCCTTATCACAAGCATCTTCTGAGTCATGCCTTTAGATATGTGCGTTTGTTTATATGTCTCCCATCCATGTTAACACAAGGGAGTCTTTTTTCAGTTGGCATTGCTTATTGGTCCTGGTTCCTGGTGGTATGCACCACAGCACTGACCTTAGCTGCTTTAGATGGTATGCCTGACAATTCTATGTCTTCAGAGCTGACTTCTCTCTGTAAATAGACCGATACTGTTGACAGTTGTCCACGGGAGGGGGTTTGAGTGGATCATCTCAAGGTCAATACCATCTTTTATCAAGAGCTAAGATAAATATCTAGCTCCTAATTGTTGGTTTATTTCTGCTATAAACTTCACTATGCAAAACACTTTTCCTTTCTTTAATATTCTCTCCAAAATACATAGGACACCTTAAAAGTATCTTTAAGCATGTGATAACCAGTTTCTTCACATAGCCTTTGGCTTTTTTTCTTCTTCTTCTTTGGGTCTACTTAACCTAAGAAGTCAAAAAAGGAGAAAGCAGGGAAATGGAATCTGAAATTAGAGTTAGTGATCTAGGCCTACAGCTCTCCATTCATGAAATATTTATTTCATACTTATCCTTGGTAGCTTGTTATCCTAGTGTTTTGAAAATCAGTAATCCATAATTTAGGAGTCCAGGTGAGCTGACCTTACAAAGGCCAACATCTGGCAGAGAACAATAGGGAAAATGCTTGAATGTACTTCCTTGATTTTAACTAAGAGAGTGAAAAACCTGGATGTCTGGTCTTCGTCCAACAATTCTGACCCTCTGTTGATGAGCTTATACTACACATTGAACACTTTGCAAAATAAGACCTCTTATGGTTTTCATAAAGATCCTTAAAATCTTAGTTCCATTGAAGAACATTTGCAGGGCCAGTATTGATCACACCTGGTGAATGTTGCTCATTATGACCACATTGAAAAATTCTTAGAAATACTCATTTCTGCAATGAGTAATTACTCTGAACTCAGATATTGAATATTATTTTCTGGAAAATAATTCTGGATCAATGATTCTACATAAAGCATAAATATGCCTATATCTCTCAGTGTGAAAGAAATAGGAGGAAAGCAGACTAAACTCCACACCATCAATATATTTGGCCTGACATGTCTGCTACAGGTTTTCTTGAAAATAGTGTTACTGAGAGAGAATTCACATGCCCAACAAATCACCCTTTTAAAGCGTACAGTTCAGTGGTTTTTTTTAGTATGTTCACAGAGTTGTACATTATTTTATTTCAGGAAATTTTCAGCAGCTCAAAAAATATTCTTGTTATTTTCAAGATTGTTTTGGCTCTTCTGGGTTCCTAAAATTTTCATCTGAATTTTAGGATCATCTTCTTCATCTCTGCAAAAGTAGCAGCTGGGATTTTGATAGGGGATTATGTTGAGTTTGTAATGCCATGTTAACCATATTAAGTCTTCCGATCCATAAGCATAGGATGTCTTTACATTTACTTAGGTCTTCTTTAATTTCTCTCAAAAAAGTTCTACAGTTTTTGGTAATAAATTTGATACTTCTTTTGTACTTATTATTTAGTATTTTATTATTTTTGGTACTACTGTAAATGTAATTGTCTTCTTCTTTTTTTTTTTTTTTGCGTTACGCGGGCCTCTCACTGTTGTGGCCTCTCCCGTCGCGGAGCACAGGCTCCGGATGCGCAGGCCCAGCGGCCATGGCTCACGGGCCCAGCCGCTCCACGGCATGTGGGATCTTCCCGGACCGGGGCACGAACCCGTGTCCTCTGCATCGGCAGGCGGGCTCTCAACCACTGCGCCACCAGGGAAGCCCATTGTCTTCTTAATTTTATTTTAGAATTGTTGATTACTAGAGTATCGAAATATAATTGATTTTTTAAGTTGATCTTGTATCCTGTACCTTTTCTGAACTCACTCATTAGATCTAATGTCTGTCAGTTTTTGCTTCCCTGTATTTTGAGGCTCTGTAGTTAGATGCATATATTTTTATAATTGTTATGTATTTCTGATGGATTGATTATTATAAAATGTCCTTTGTCTCTACTAACATTTATTGGTCATAAAGTACTTTTTCTCATATTAACCACTGCTATGTTCTCTAATACTATAGCCACAACAGTGTTTGGTTATTGTTTGCATGGCATATCTTTTTCTGTCCTTTGCTTTCAACCTATTCAAGTCTTTGAATCTAGACAGCATGTAGTTGGATCACCATTTTTTAATCCAGTCTTCCAGTTTCTTCCTTTTGATTGGAGTCATTTATATATAATAAAATTACTGATATGATAGGATTTATACCTGCCATTTTGCTGTTTACTCTCCACATGTCTTATATCCTTTTATACTCCTCTGTTCCTCCATTACTGACTTCTTTCATGTTAAATAGGTATTTTCTAGTGTACTATTTTCATTCCTTTTTTTGTTTCTTTTATTATATATTTTGAGTTATTTTCTTAGTGGTTGCCCTGAGGATTAAAATTAACGTCTTAACTTTAAAAATCTAGTTTGGATTAATACCAATTTAATTTGAATAGCGTAGAAAATTTTGTTCCTACATAGGTCCATTTCCTCCCTGCTCCTTTGTGCTATTTCTGTAATACGAATTACATCTTTATACGTTGTAAGCCCATCATGATAGTGTTATAATTATTACTTTTATTCAGTTGTCTTTTAAATCAGGAGAAGGAAAGTGCTACAAATAAAAAATTCATCATGTGTTCTTTTACATTTACCTATATAGTTACGTTTTCTGGTTCTGTTTCTTCACGTGGTTACACATTACTGTCTGGTATCCTTTCATTTCAGTATTAAATACTCCCTTTAGTATTTTTGGAGGTCAAGTCTGCTAGCAAGGAATTCTGGCATTTAAAAAATCTGATGTCTTAATTTATTCTTTGTTTTTGAAGGATAATTTTGTTAGATACGGAATTCTTGGTGGAGAGTCTTTTTCTCTCAGAACTCTGAGTATGTCATCCCACTGCCATCTGGTCTCCATGCTTTCGCTGTTAATCTTATAGAGGATCTATTGCGTTTACATGATGGATCACTTTTTTCTTACTACTTTCAAGATTCTCTCTTTGTTATTGGCTTTTGACTGTTTGATTGTGATGTCCCAAGTGTGGATCTCTTTGAGTTTATCTTACTGAAATTTTGTTAAGCTTCTGAAGTGTATAGATTAGTGTTCTTTATCAAATTTCGGAAGTTTTCAGTGATTATTTCTTCACATATTCTTTATGCCCCTTTCTTTCTCTCCTTTCTTCCAGGGGTTCCCACTCTGCATATATTGGTGCATGTGATATTGTGCTAACAGGTCTCTGAGACATTGTTGATTTTTCTTTATTCTTTTTTACTTCTCTTCCTTGACTGGATAATCTCAACTGACCTATCCTCAAGTTTGCTCATTCTTTTTTCTGCCAACTTATATCTACTGTTAAACCCCTCTAGTGAATTTTTCATTTGTAATTGTACTTTACAACTCCAGAATTTCTATTTGTTTCTTTTAAATAATTTCTGTCTCCTTATTGATAATCTCTGTTTTGTAGACATTATACACATATTTTGTTTTAGGTCTTTAGATACTGTGTTCTTAAATTCTCTGGATTGAATGGTTTAAAGTTTTGTCTAGTACATCTAATATACTTCCACAAGGATAGTTTCTAGTGGTTGCTTCTTTCTCCCTTGTATAGGCTATACTTTTTGTTTCTTCATTCATATGTCTCATATCTTTTTTTGTTGAAGAGTGAATATCTTAAGTAATGTAATGTCGCAACTCTTGTAATCAGAGTCCCCTTTTTCTGGGTTTCTCGTTGTTCCTTTTTGTTGTTGTCCTTGCTGTTTGTTTAGTGACTTTCCTAAACTAATTCTGTAAAGTTTATATTTTTTGTCACGTGTGGTCACTAAAATCTTAGCTCAGCTTAACAGTCAGCTAATGATTAGATAGAAATTTTCTTAAATTGTTTGGACAAATAAGTCTCTCAGACTTCGCAGTAAGGGTTTTCTGTGCTTGTGGGGGCATGCCTTAAGTGCTCTAGCATGCAGTTCACAACCCTGCTTTAGGGTTTACTTCTTGCTTGTGCAGAGTCTCAAGAGCAGCTGGAGGTGAAATAGAGTCTTGTCAGGCCTTTTCTTGGCATACGTACAGGCTTACACATGCATGTGGTCTTTTAGGCCCCCTGGAATTATATTGGAGCATTTCACATTTCTTCATGGACATCTCATTTCCCTGCTTTTCCTTTCAAGTTTTTTGGTCAGTCCTTTTTTTTTTGTCCCAACTGATAGTCTCACCTCAGACAGCTGTGGTGTTAAACAACTACCACTGATTACTTTCAACAAATGCCACAGGGAAAAGGCTGTTTGCACTGAGCAAGCCGTGAGTATGGTCAAATACAAGCCCTGAAAACGGGGGTTCTTAGGGAGCATCCAGGCAGGTCAAAAGAGGAAACTTCTCTAGGAATGAGGCTTCTGGGGAGCTCTAAACTTACCCTATCCTCCGCCTGGCTACTGATTTTCAAAGCTTCCCTAGTTGTGAGACTGTTGCTTTTCAAGGCTAGCGTGGAACTGGGGTGAGGGGGGTGAAATGAAGGAGAGATAAAATGCTACAAAGCTCACTGTTCTTACTGAGCATCTACCATTCTTCTTGTATAATACTCCTTGAGTTGTGGCAAGCCTTTGGTTAATTTCCAGAGTTCTGATAAAGTTGATGATGACAATTTTTGCCATTGTTCTTTTCTGGATGAACAATTTATAGATTTTTATGGATGAGCAGATTTTCAGAGGCCCTTACTTTCTGTCATTCTGGAAGTTCTTCATACAGGTTAATTTTAAATGGAGAATCAAAGCACCTACATTTTGTGTTAACAAAATTATTCAGGTGTCTTTTACAGTCTCAATCCAGTTGGCCCAAAAGATCCATTCCCAGGCCCCAAAAAGAAAGTGATTCATGAGGACCCAGGCCCTTCTCTGACAGAATAAGACCAATTCTTATTGGATGAAGAAAGGACTTAGTTGTGAGTAGAAAGCTTAGTGACCACTAATGATAGTACAGCATAGGGAAGTTGTCTGAACGCTTCCTAATATTCAACCTGCGTGTCCCCATAGGGGAAAAAAATGTTCTTTAGCAAGTGTAACTCTGGATAGAAAGATTTTCAAAGTATTCAATCTTTGGCACATGTTTACTTTCTGTGCCTGCGTTTTAATAAGAAAATCATCATACCTGGAAAAAAGGTATGAATAGTAACTCATAGGGAATTTGGCATCTTTTGAAGAGAAAGAATACATTTTGTCTTCATGTAAAGTGCAAAGAAAGTGACTGTGAAAAGCTATTAATTTAAGTTGTTGTGGAGATATTTCTAAAGAAAATAAGGTGAAAATGTGACTACCGAGACTCCTATTTATGGATCAGTATAAAAGTTGGTCCAGTATTTGGGGGATTGAGGTTTTCTCTAAAAGAAAATTGTATTTTTTGTATTCACAAGCAACCACAAGTTTCTTGAAGAGTAGCCAGCATTTTGTTTAAGTGGAACAGAAAGTAAATGACCTGAATGACTCTGAGGGGAAACAGGGAGTAAGAATCAAAGTAGTAACATTCACAGTACAAAAAAGTAGAATAGTCCGTCCTATTGAAAAGTGTGACAAAAACCTGAATAGCCAAAAAGGGTTATAAATCACTGTATATAGATCAGTGTCACTGAAGAATTCTGTTGATTGTAGAACCATGAAAATACCTGAAATAGAAACCTGAATGTGTTTCCAAGTTGGGAGGCTTTGTAGCAGCTTCTAAAAGAGGAAAGCATTAAAAAAATAGAGAGAGAGCGCTATCTATGACCTATTTATTTTTTTAAATAAAAAATAACAAAGAAGGAATAGATTTGATTCAGCCAGTGGTATTCAGAGCTAAAGTGGGCCATTACAGAGGATGGTGGGGGGGCATCAGTGGTATGCGATGCTCCAAACATAAGGAACTAAGTGGCTATAACACCTGGTTATCCTTTGCTGACTTCCAATCCAGCATCTTTTATGATGCTCTAATTATAGAGCTCACTGCTAATGGTTGAAGAATACAACTATTTGAGTTATTTGGAATACTTCAGGACAGTGCCATTTACCAAAAAGCATATAGTGTTCCCAAATACCTTGAAACTAAAACAGGACTGCTGAGAAACAGATATATTTTTATAAGCCCAAATGACTTTTCCCTCTTATTCCACCCACCATTCTCTCTGGATTGCTAGGAGTCTGCTCTCTTGTCTTTAACAGGGTTATTTTGCACATATTATTATTGTTTATTTGTTTATTTCTTTTTAAATTTCTGTTCCATGTTTTATCCCTTTATGCATTTTAAATGTATTTGATTTACAGCCTCTGTCATATTATAGCTTTTATGATTCTAATCCTTCTGGGGTTTTTTGTTACTGTTTTTGTTTGTTTGCTGAGTCTTGCTCATGGTAGATCGTTTCTCTTATTTTTTTTTAATGTATGGTTGTGTATTCATTCTAAATAGGGCTAGTTTTGGGGCTTCCCTGGTGGCGCAGTGGTTGAGAATCCGCCTGCCGATGCAGGAGACACGGGTTCGTGCCCTGGTCCGGGAAGATCCCACATGCTGCGGAGCGGCTGGGCCCGTGAGCCATAGCCGCTGAGCCTGCGCGTCCGCAGCCTGTGCTCCGCAATGGGAGAGGCCACAACGGTGAGAGGCCTGCATACCGCAAAAAAAAAAAAAAAAAAAAAAAAAAGATAAATAGGGCTAGTTTTGTGTATGTAAATGCCATGTGACCTGAGTAATTGACGTGCCCTTTCAGAGTGGGTTTTATGGTCCCTTCTCAGGCAAGGATACCACTGGGCCATACCAGTTTCTGTTACTTTCTCAGTTGGTGAGGGGTATGTGTTCCACTTACGTAGTGTACAGTTTGTCTCTAAATTTAGGAGAAGTGTAAGTTCAGAGATGGTTTCTTTTCCAGCTTTATTGAGATATAATTGATTATAACATGGTATAGGTTTGATACAGGTATATATTGTGAAAGGTTTACCACAATCAGTGTTAACACATCTTTCACCTCACATAATTGCCATTTTATTGTTGTTGTTGTTATGATAAAAGCTCTACGTTTTTTTGAAGGCTCTACTTTTATAGCTCTTCTCTTGTAGCAACTTTCAAGTACACAGTACAGTATTGATCACTATAATTATCATGCTGTACATTTGATCCCTGGGCAAGTTCAGAGTTTTGATTTATCCCAGGAAATTTTAATATAACTTTTTACCAGTCAAAGCCAAGATAGAGAAATAATCTCCCGTATCACTTCCCTGAGCTAATGGGTAGAGATTATTTATCCTATTTGCACTGGAGTTATACTCTTTGAGAGCCCAGCTTCATGCAGGGTCTTGGTTTTCTCTCCCCAACATATTGGGCCCTAAAATTTCTTTTCTGTTTTTATGGCATAAAGAGCTGCTAGCAATCCAGAAAGCTCTCAGAGTTGGAGCAAGGTCAGCTCACTTGCCTGGTGCTTTGATTCTCTAAAGTCTGTTTTGTTGTTTATTCTGTCCCTTGGGGATTTGCCTTTCCTTCTTACAATATCGACCATATACTAACTAACAGTCTTGGTTCAGGCTGCTCTAACAAAATATGAGATAGATTGGGTGGCTTAAACAACAGACATGTATTTCTCACAGTTCTGGAGGCTGGGAAGTCCAAGATCAAGGTGCCACCAGATTCAGTGTCTAGTGAGGGTCCTCTTCCTGGTTTGCAGACAGCCACTCTCTCATTGTGTCCTTACATGGTGGAAAGAAAGAACCTTAGTCTCTTCCCCTTCTTATTAGGACATGAACCACATTACGAGGGCTCTACCCTCATGACTTCATCTAAACCTAATTATCCATCAAGAGGTCCCACCTGCAGTTGCCATCACATGAATTAGGGCTCCAACAAATGGATTTGAAGATGCATTCAGTCCAGAGCACAAATTATATAATATTTTATTTACTTTATTTAGACACACTAGCTGAGTGTATACTATCTTGCCAGAACTATAACTTCCTGAGTTCCCACTTTTTTCTTCTCATGCCAATGGCAGCATATTTGTATTTAGATGGGTGTCTTTAGTTCTAACTGGGGATTCCCAGAGTATCCACATCCTTTGTGTAAGATTGAGGGGGACATTAATCTTCTTCCCCTTTAGATGGTTCATTCTTTTTTTTTTTTTTTTTTTCTTTTTTCGGTATGCGGGCCTCTCACTGTTGTGGCCTCTCCCGTTGCGGAGCACAGGCTCCGGACGCGCAGGCCTAGCGGCCATGGCTCATGGGCTTAGTTGCTCCGCAGCATGTGGGATCTTCCCGGACCAGGGCACGAACCCGTGTCTCCTGTATTGGCAGGCAGATTCTCAACCACTGCGCCACCAGGGAAGCCCTGTTCATTCTTATTTTAAAATCACATCTTCAGGAAGTTGAGTGAGGCTACAAAATACAAGAACAAAATACAAAGATTAATTATATTTCTGTCCACCAGCAATGGATAATCCAAAAATGAAGTTAAGAAAACAGTTCCATTTTCAATAGCATAAAAAGAAATAAAATGATTAGGAATACATTTACGAAAAGGAATGCAAAACTTATACACGGAAAGGTATAATATCTCATTCAAAGAAATTAAAATATCTAAAGAAGTGGAAAGAAATTCCAGGTTCATGCATTGAAAGACTTAATATTGTTAAGATGGTAACACTTCCCCAAACTGATCTATAGATTCAGCAGAATCCCTATCAAAATCGTAGCTGCCATTTTTGCAGTTCCATACACTTATTAATTTCTATATCCTAAAGTATTATTTTAAATAAAACCACATTCCTACCAAAAGTATTCTTTATCAATGCTACACCCATTAAAAAATACCCCCCCACCCTGAGTAAGAAAAATGTTGGTTAAAGACCATAATTAAACATAAGCATCACTTTGGAATTCAGCTCTTTTATGGAAATTGATCTGTTTTTTCGTTCTAAAATTCATCTAAAATGCAAGGAGTAGCCAAAACAATCTCTAAAAAGAAGGTCAAAGTTAGAGAATTCATATTTTCCAATCTCAAAACTTACTATAAAGCTGCACTATTCAAGACAATGTGCTATTTTGTAAGGATAGAAATAAGCATCAATGGAGTAGAATTGAAAGTCCAGAAATAAACTCTTTCCTTTGTGGTCAATTGATTTTTGACAAGGCTGCAAGAAAAGTCAATGGACAAAGGATAATCTTTTCAAGAAAGTGTGCTGGGACAGTTGGATAGCGACACACGAAAGAATCAAGTTGAACCTCTTCCTCCTACCATACATAAAATTTAAATTAAAATTCATGGGACTTCCCTGCTGGCTCAGTGGTTACGAATTCACCTGCCAATGCAGGGGACACGGGTTTGAGCCCTGGTCTGGGAAGATCCCACATGCCACGGAGCAGCTAAGCCTGTGTGCCACAACTACTGAGCCTGTGTGCCACAACTACTGAAGCCCGCATGCCTAGAGCCTGTGCTCTGCAACAGGAGAAGCCACCCCAGTGAGAAGCCCGCACACCACAACAAAGAGTAGCCCCCACTCGCTGCAACTAGAGAAAGCCTGCGTGCAGCAACAAAGACCCAATGCAGCCAAAAATAAATAAATAAAATTATTTTAAAAATCAGGATTCTGTCATCAAGTAGAATGGGGACAGTGACTCTTGGTAGGCAGACAACTGTGTCTGCCACAGGAGGGTGTGCAAGAAAAAGGTAATTATAATACATTGGGACAAGTGCTATGATAAGAAAGCATAAAAGAGGCTGTGGCCATTAGCCAGCCTCCAAGATGGCCCCCAATGATCCATGCGTCGTAGTATTTATCCGCTTGTATTAGGTTGGTTTGTTGGACAAATGGAAGTGACGGTATATGACTTTAGAGGTTAGCTCGTAAAAGACACAGCCGCTTCTACCTTATTCTCTTGGAGGGTACATTCTGGGGGAAGCTTTGTTGTGAGAACAATGTAAGTAAACCGTTGAGAGGCCCACCTGGTGAGGAGCTGACCCTTCCTGCCCACAACCATCTCCAGCTTGTCAGCCCCCACTCACCGCAACTAGAGAAAGCCCTTGCACAGCAATGAAGACCCAACACAGCCAGAAGTAGATAAATTTTTTTAAATTAAAATGCATGATATACCTAAATTTAAGAGCTAAAATTATAAAAACATTAGAAAAAAATAGGAGTAATTCTTCATGACCCTTGGATCAGGCAGTGGTTTCTTAGATATGATACTAAAAAAGTAACAAAAGGAAAAATAGATATACTGAACTTCATCAAAATTAAAAGTACCTGGACTTCAAAGGACACCATCAAGAAAGTGAAAATATAACCCATGGAATGGAAAAAAATATTTGCAAATCATATATCTGATAAGGGACTTGTATTAAGAATATAAAAAGAACTGTGTAGCACAGGGAACTGTATTCAATATCTTGTAGTATCCTATAATGGAAAATAATCTGAAAAAGAATATATATACACATATTCATATAACTGAATCACTTTGCTGTACACCTGAATGATTGTAAATCAACTACTTCAATTTTTTTAAAAAAGGAACAAAGAATATTTTAAAAGCCCTTACAACTCAATAATAAAACTATGAATAACCCAATGGGTAAAGGTTATCAATAGACATTTCTTCAAAGAAGAGGTATAAATGGACAATAAGCATGTGAAAAAAATGTTTAACATCATTAATCCTCAGGGAAATGATTTACTACCAGAATGATTTACTACCTCACATTCAGAGGAATGTCTGCAATAAAAAAAAAAAAAAAAAAAAAAATAGTAACAAGCGTTGGTAAGGATGTGGAAGGTTGGAACCCCTCACACATTATTGGCAGGACTGTACAATGGTGCCACCACTTTGGAAAAGAGTTTGGCAGTTTGTCAAAAAAGTAAGCGTAGAGTTTGCATATGACCCAGCAATTCCATTTCTAGATAAATACCTATGATAAATGAAAACAGTCACCTGTAGCTGAATTTTCATAGCAGCATCATTCATAATAGCCAACCTAAATGTTTATCACCTGATAAATGGATAAATAAAATGTGGTGTATCCATACAATGAAATGTTATTTGGCTATTAAAGGAATTAAGTATTGATATGTGCTACAACTTGGACACACCTTGAAAACATTATGCTAAATGAAAGAAACCAAATGCAAAAGCTGCATGGTACAAATTTATTTACACAGAATCTGTGGAATAGGCAAATTCATATGAACTGAAAGTAGGTTGCTGGTTGCCATGGGCTAAGGGGAGGGCAAAATGGGGAATGACTACTAAAGGGTTCCACGTTTCTTTTGGAGATGATGAAAATGTTCTGGAATTAGATAGTGGTGATGATGGTACAGCTCTATGCATATGCTAAAAACCACTGAATTGTACACTTAAAAGGCTGAATGTTACAGTATGTGAATTTTGTCTCCATAAAGCTTTCTTTAAAAAATCACACAGGCTTTCCTGGTGGCGCAGTGGTTGAGAATCCGCCTGCCGATGCAGGGGACTAGGGTTCGTGCCCCGGTCCGGGAAGATCCCACACGCTGCATAGCAGCTGGGCCCGTGAGCCATGGCCGCTGAGCCTGCGCGTCTGGAGTCTGTGCTCCACAACGGGAGAGGCCACAACAGTGACAGGCCTGCGTACCTCAAAAAAAAAAAGTCACACAACACTGTACATTTAGGAAATAAAGATGAAGATAAAAACAGCCAACCAACACGCAGTTTAAAAACTCTCATGGGACAAATTTAATGTGTTTCCTGCTTGCAGTTTATTATGTGTGTATTTTATTATAATTCATATATACATTTAAATCCTGTTTTTTTCCACTTTACATTAGTCCTAAGTGGGTTTTTTTGTTTTGTTTTTTGGTTTTCATTTTGCTACCTGGTCTTGGTAACTACCATTGCTGATAACCACTTAATTTCCACAAGTGGATATACCACATTTTACTTAATACTTCCTTTATTTGCCGTTTGATTTTTATCCATTTCTTTGCTATGATATAAATGCATCAATAAATAACTTAGTGTATATAGTCTTTGCTAGTATAGGCCTTATTTCTTAGACTAGCTTTTAAAAAGTCAGTGTTAATGCTTTGTCAAAGGCTATGACCATTTTCTGATGTTTAATGAATTTTGCCAAATTTCCTTCCAAAAGAGTTTCTCTGTCATTCTGTTAAGAATTGTATAGCCGAGTAACACTCCACTGCCACCAACATTATGCCCACAGGATTTTCCGCAGACCCCACATGTGCAAATTCACTCCAGGACTTTGAGAAATTGGCCGTGTGCCATTAAGAGGGTGAGAGCAAGCATGAAATTGGCTATGAACAGGTGTATTGCACGATTGATTATCCAAGCTTCTGTCTCTTCTATAATTTATCGTAGGCTCTTTACAAGAGTCTTGTGGCAGAGAAACCTGCCACTTACAGAACCAGGAAGGCACGTGGTATCACGCATTGGGATAGGATGGAGGCTAAAGATGAGCAGAGGCAGAGAAAACAGAATGAGTGAGTCTGAAAACATTTCAGAGCGAGTCTGTTCCTTTGGGCCTGGGAACTTCACGTCATGGCAGTGCCCTGAACTGCTTTCTGTCTGCGCATTTAAATCATCAGAGTACAAGCCTGTTCTTTTAAGGGACTGTGTAATCACTGGGGGAACGAGTTTCCTGTGCCAGGTCCCTTTCGATTTGGTAAGTTACCTTTGGGGAACATCCATGCCACCCTAGCAAAGAGTTTTCTACAAGGTGCTTTCATGAAGTAGAGTTTGGTTATTGGCCTAAGTATTCTACCCAGCCATGTATGTCATATGGGAGCCCACAGGCTTTTTTGAGGCTAAGAAAGAAGCCATTTTCTTACTTCTTTCAGTGTAGAACTGAGTCTAAGACCCAGTTCTAGGTGGTCCACCAGAAACAAATGGTGGTGTTGAATTGAACAGCTGGCATCTTTTGCAACATGAGCTCTCAGGGGGAGAAGTTGAAAGCCCATCACCAACTGGCATAGCTTTCTAATTTCTGACAGATGTATTAATCACAATTTTTCATTTCCATAGGTCCACACCCTCACCTCACTCTTGCATACATAATTTATGTGCTTAGTTCATAGTTCAGATTGGTGAAATCTACAGGGTGGATTTAGTTAGAATTCCAATTGATCTTTAAAGTCATTACATTCTCATGTGTCTTTGACACTCAGTCCAGAAAGAGTCTACATTTCTCCCGTAAATGTGAAGATGTTTTGTCTGTGTCACTATTTCCTTTTCCTCAGATTTTGGAAGGTCTGTGCCCCATATTTTTCTTAGCAGCATAGCTCTTCGGGGATGATTCTTACAATTCGTCCATGAAGTCCCCCTGTTTATAATGTACCTTGTCCATCATTCTTCATGTTTTCAGAATCCAAATTAAATCTGCATCTTTGAATATATTCATTTGAGTTTCTTCTCCAACAATCCTGTTCTATCGGTTTTGTCTTTCTTTTACTTTGAACTCTTTCATATCCATCTGCTAACAAAGAATCCTTTTTAAACTCTATTATAATAGTAATCACTATAATAATATTTTTCATGACACTTCAACTTATTTTTTATTCATTTATTCAACACTTTTACCAAGTTCCTACTGTGTTCCCTGCACTTTGCTGAGCACTGGGAAGCCAGTGGTGAACAGAATGGAATTGTATCCCTACTTTCATGGAACTTACAGTCTAGTAGAGGTGCCAGATAAGTAAATAAGAATAAGATTTTTTAAAAATTGTAACTGCCATAAATACTTCTGAAGGAGAGGTGTATGGTGCTAGGAGGGTGTATGAGAGGAGGATATAATCTGGTTAGCAAAGTCAGGGAAGTGAGTTTCTGAGGAAATGACACTGAGCTGGGACACAAAGGGTAAATAGGGATTACTCAGGTTGCCGAGGACCAGCCCCAGCTGAACAGGTTTCACCCAAAGGGGAGACGGAGTCGGCGTGGACAGATCACAAGACACCTCAGAGGATGCAAGGATCTGACAAATTTAATATCATGATTCCAAAGCATTTATACTGTAAAATAATCTCATTTTCAATCTTAACAACAACATTCCCATGCCAAAAAGTCCCTTACATAAACCAAAAAACAAAAGTAGTTTACATCAGCAGGTTAAACAAGTTAAGTAATTTTCTTGTTGTCTCCATTCTCTTTCGTCTCTTGTGTACATTCACATCTAGGTCAGGAACTCTGTCTGCGGTTTCCTCATTCTTCTCAGAAGATTAAGGTGTTTTTGTACCTGCACATTCTGCTCAAAACATGTTAAAAACAATAATATCAAGCCATAAACTTAAACATGTTAAAAACAATAATACAACATTTCATCCACAGATTTTCTAACCCTATCATTATAATCAAAACAATGTACATCATTATTTATACTTCTAGGAGGCCATGGGGGCGGACATTGTACCGTAAACTTATTGAATATACCCACTATTGCACAAAACTTCCTCGTCACCATAGCCAGGTATTTCCCAAGATATTTACAACTCTCCTGGGGAGCTTCTGTTAAGCTTCTGACAGCTTTATTTTTGACATATCATTTCTTATATAGGATTTTCTAAACAATAGCATCAGCACTTTCTATGTAACTCCTGTTTTTGACTCATTACCTCATTTCTACACCTACACACAGAAACATTAGCAAGCATTGTTCCGTCTTAAGATCTTTTCGCGCAAACAGGATGTTTAGGTCTAGAAAGCTAATTATTCTTTTCTACTTCAGCTAACATCATATATTGGCCTAACATCATATATTGGCCTGTGTCCCAGTATTCTCAGTACCTTGTTCAAAACACATTGTGCGAAAATACAATTCTATTTTCTACGTAAGGCAATCAATTTTAACTTTCATAGTTACATATAATTCATTCGTAAAATATTTACAGTAAAGTCCTTCCGCTTCTCTCTTTTTCCTCCAATATACCGGAGAGGGGGCATGCCACATAATCCACCATTTGGGGGCATCCTGTACATAATACCCCACTATTTGCTTCCCTTCTATATCCCTTATTCCTTCTATGGGCCATAACTCATCTAATTCTTCCTATAAACTGCTACTCCTTAATTGAAACACTCCTTTGTTGCCTGACCAAGGGACTTTTTTCCAAAGTAAATTATTTACAGTGGGTATAGCTACTGTTGTGGTTACAGGGGTTGCTGTGGTCTCGTACCGAGGGGGATTTGCTTTGTAATACTTCCATCTTCTTGGCCTAAACCCTCCAGAAACCCCCTCAGTTTTTAGCAAGAATTTTCCTAGAATCAGAAGAGATGCTTTCCGCCGCCCACCAGGAGAGGAGCTTTGCTTCCTCATGCCATAACTTCTTGCCGAGCTTTGCTCAGGCAATAGTTGGCAATGCTGGACGGCTTCCGGCATCAGGTGAGTGGGGGAGGGGAGATAAGGATGTTCCAGGCAGAGGGAACAGTATGTGCAAATCTTATCATGGGAGCAGAAAGTGTCTACGACTCTGACCAAAGGCTATTGTGGCTGAAATACATGGGGTGGGGGGGAGTGTGGTAGGCGATAAAGTTGGTGAAAAAAGTGTTACCAATGCTGCATGAAGGCCACTAAATCGGACACGAGGTGTTGAGACAAGGACTATGACTTTATTCAGAAAGCCGGCGGAGAAGACGGCAGACTGAAGTCTCAAAATAACCATCTTATTGGGGTTTGGATGCCAGTTTCTTTTATAGCACAGAGAGGGGGAGGAGATAAGGAAGTAAAGTAAAAAGGTCATAAGTTTTGCAAATATCACCTGGAATGGCCAGCCTCAGGGAGGGAATGTGTTAATTTCTTCATATCACCTGGAATGGCCAGCCTCAGGGAGGGAATGTGTTAACTTCTTTCTTGTAGCCATCCACAGGTGGAACAGGGTCCCGATGTTTCCCTGAACAAAGGCACTTTGGTTTAACATTCAGGCAGAGGGGCAGGGTTCCCTCAGGCAGGCCACTATGTATAGACAGTATCCTTTTAGTGAACAAAAGCAGCAGAATGCAGAGGTTAAAGTCAAAGAAACAGATCCAACATGTAGTCCAGTTTGGCTCTTCCCTGTTACAAAACCAGTGGCCATGTTAATATTAGCCTTCATTCTAGGAGCACTTACATTAGTTTCAATTATCACTGTCTTAGAGCAGCAAATGTTGATCATCTATAACCATTAGAATTATTATCTCAGCCATCGATTGTACAATATCCAACAAGTCTGAATTCAAATACCCATATGACCTAATGGAGTTACTGGTGTTATTCTTGCTGTTGGCATATGATCTTTCTTGCACTTGATTTTGAAAGTACTCTTTTAAAGTACCCAATAATGCTTTCTGATTCTGTGTTTTCTCTCCCTCATCATCTGTCCTAGCAGTGCCTGGCACAGTGCTTCATGCTTAGCCAATGCTCAATAAATGCTTGTGGAGTAGTGAGTGAGGAAAAAAAAGTGTGTTTGAGGTTGTTAGAGGCCAGTCTGTGAAGGAGTCATTGAGAGAGCCATGTTCTGATGTTCACCCACAAATTTATTTCTAATTCAACAAAAGAGAAAGAGAGTGGAGCTATGAACACTTTCAAACTGAAGTATGTTTCCCTCTGTGAATTATTACTACTTCTTCAATTGACTTCAGCCTTCTAAAATGACGCCCCTCTTTTCAAACCTACTGTGTTGCCATTATCTGGGTTGGGTGTTGACCGATGTAATCAGAGTTGACAGTACGCCAGCCTGTTTTGAAGATAGCTCCTGTCATAGGAACATGAGAGTGTGAAACATCAAACAGCATTGCGATAGATCGTTCACTCCTGTGTTGGAGATAATTGTTTCCCCAGAGTAGCAGAAGAGGCTTTGTAATAACTTGGCTGAAACCCAAGAAGCTAGTTAGGTTCATTTCAGTTCTGCAAACCTTTAAAGAACGGTTTCGGTGTGCACGACAGTGTCCTTTGTGAACCGACAGATAGGAGGTGAATATGCTACAATTCCAGCCCTCACAAATCCCATGCACAAATATAGTTCTCATTCAAAGCAGATCTGATATTTACTGTAGTAATCGAACACTTGGAAAGCTTTGGGAATGAATGTTCAAGAACTCCCTAGAGAAGGTTAACAGTTGGTGTCTTATATTTTGACCTAATTGGTTTATGCAGCTACATCTGTTGAGTGCCCAGTCCCGTGCTGGGTGCTGGAAAAAGGAAGATGGGACATTTCTTGCCCTTGAGGAGCTCACAGGCTAGTGATGAAGACATAAATAGGTCAGTGTCATAAAACGTGGCAACAATAGCATTAGAGGTATGTGTGTAATTCTAAAGGAGCACAAAGGAAGAGGCCTGGAGCCGAGGGTAGAGCTAAGGTCATTTCTCAATAGAATTAGTAGAAACTGGATCCTGAAGGATGAATGGCTAAGGGAACAGATCGACAAGGACATGGAGAGCAGTGGGAAGAGAGTGTGTAAAGACACAAAGGAGTAGAATGTGTCTTGTATGAGGAATGAATAGTCATTCTGCATTCCAGAAGTATCCTCTTCCAACAGAAGGAAACGCTAGACATGTTGCTTGTAGGAAGATTGTAAGCTGACCTAAGAAATTTGGACATTATCTTACAGGGCAACTATGGGTCATTGAAAATTTTAGCCAGTGTCATGATCAAATACACATTTTAGAGGAAGCATAGAAGAGAGGGATCTGGAGGCAGGAGACCCAGATGGGAGGCACACACTCTGACCAAGTAAGAAGAGGTGAGGGCGGGGCTAGAGTAGAGTATTACTGTTGCTGCCCACCTGTTTCAATGTCCCATGCAAGCAGAAGAGGAAAAGGTGTTTTTCTGTCCTCCTTTTTGTGAACTGGCTACCATAATACACACAAATAGAATGTAGCCTGTATTAGATTGCTCAGAGATTTGGTCAGTGTAGTTAAATTGGGCTGAGTTAATTTTCTTAAGGAACCAGGATCAAACTCAACTGATCATGAGCACCAAGATTTTCAGTTCCCATCTGCAAAATGGGGATAATAATAGGACCTTCCTGATAGGGCTGGTCTTGTGAGTACATGAGATAATGTCTGCCAAGCATCTGACCCTGTGCTGGCTCACAGTAGATACATAGTAAGTGTTAGTTATTATTACTGGTTCAATGGAGAGTTAATAAGCATCTAGGCTGAGCCATCAAATACTAAGCCAGACAATAAATAAAGTCATGAAGAGAACAGAGACCTGCTCTCCTTAGTCTCATAGTTCACTTGGAGAAAGCAATATATAAAGAAACGATTACAAGAGTGGGACAAGTTGAAATAAAGGGTATGAGGATGGTGTTAGAGGTTAGAGTAAAGAATATTCATCCCTGACTAGAAGGACAAGGTGCAGGAGTTTTAGGGGAAAGGGCCATTTGCAACTAATCACAAAAAGTAAATGAAAAGGGCATCCCCAGCAGTTGCATAGAGCCTTTCTACTCAAAGCGTGTTCTTTGAACCAGCAGCATCAGAATCAGCAGTACTTGGAATTTGTTATATATGCAGACTCTTGGAGCCCACACCTGTACCACACCTAGAATCTCTGTCTTAGCAAAGTCCCCAGCTGACTTGTATCTATGTTAAAACTTGAGAAGCAGTACAAAGATGTCTTCATGAAAATTAACATGATGAGTGCAGAATGTATTTGCTGAATCCAAATGGTTCAGTTTAAAAAATCAAAATATAACAGGTGAAAGATAGGAATTTTTCCCCCTCCATAATTAATTTTTGAACCAAATTACACTTCAAAATGAACTTATATGCCTAACTAAGTAATGGCTCGGAGAAGTTGCAAGGGAAAGTAGAAAATCATTAGATGAATGAAAATTTAAAATAACATATTAAACTTACGGGATGCTGCTAAAGGAGTTCTTAGAGAGAAATTTATAGCTGTAAATGCCTGTATTATAAGGGAAGAAAGGTCACAAGTCAACAACCTTAACTTCCATATTAAGACACTTTGGGGAAAAAACAAGAGTCAACTAAACCTAGAGCAAGCAAAAAGAAGGAAATAATGAAGATTAGAGTGAAAATTAATAAAAGGAAAATAATACTAAAAAATCATTGAAATAAAAAGTTGTTTCTTTGAAAAGATCAATAAAATTGACAAGTCTTTTGCTAGAATGATCAGAAGAAAAAGAGAGAAGACTGAAATTACTAAAGTCAGGAATGGTCAGAAAAGTGTGGTTAACATAGTAGGTACACAATTTTAAAATGTTGAATAAATGAATGGAAAGTAAGTTGAGGTGCCATAGAAATATTAAGATAAATACCATTATAATATTTGAGTTTGAGAATGATTCTGTGTTAGCACATGGATATGAAAGTTTGAAGTACATGAAAGAAAAAAATCTGTGGAGGAGGATTTTTGGAGAAGAAACTCAAATAAATATATTCATTGATGTAGAACCTTGTTCATGGGCAGATGATTTAATATTGTTAAGATGGCAATATACCCCAATTTGATCTTCAGATTCAATGGAATTTTTGTAATATAAAAATCCCAACTGGATTTTTTTACAGAAATTCACAAACTCATCCTCTAATTCATAGGGAAATAAAAAGCCTCAGAATACCCAATCTTGAAAACACAAAACTGTAGAAGTCATACTTGCCAATTTCAAACCTCATTACAAAGCTACAGTAGTGTGGTACTGGCTTAAGAATAGACATAGAACAATAGAATAGAATAACGAATCCAGAAAGAAACCTTATATTTATGGTCAATTGATCTTTGATGAGAGTGCCAAGACAATTCAACAAGAAAAAAAAATAGTCTTTATTAGAAAGCATTCTAGGACAACTGCATAATCATATACAAAATGATAAGTTGGACCCCTTTCTCACATATGTAAAAATGAACTCAAAGTAGATCCTAGACCAAAATATAAGAGCTAAAACTGTTATAAGAAGACTTAGGAGTAAACCTTGGATCAGATGATAGTTTCTTGATATTACAGCTGACCAAAAAAAAAAAAAGATAAACTGAACTTAATTAAAATAAAAAACTTCAACACTTCAAAGGGCAGTATTTTAAAAAATGAGAAGGCAATCCAGAGAATGACAGAATATATTTACAAATTTTATGTATATAAAAATGATCAGGGACTTACAACTCGGCAATAAAGACAACCCTAATCAAAAAATGAACAAAGGATTTAAACAGATATTTTAACAAAGAAGATATACAAATGTTCAATAAACACATGAAAAGATACTCAACATCACTATTAGAGAAATACAAACAAAACCCACAATAATATACTACTTCATCCCCCACTACAATGGCTAAAATTAAAAAGGTAGATAATAGTAAGTGTTGATGAGGATGTGGAGAAATTGGAGCCTTCCTTATTTGCTGGTAGGAATATAAAGTGGTATAGCCACTTAGAAAAACAGTTTGGCAGTTCCTCAAAATGTTATGGATGGAGTGACCATATAATCCAGCAATTCCACTCCTGGGTATATATACCCAAGAGAATTAAAATACACATGCACACAAATACTTGTACATGAATAATCATAGCAGCATTATTCATAATAGCCAAGAAGTAGAAACAATTCAAAAGCTGATGAATTGATAAATGGGTAAACAAAATGTAGTCTGTCCTACAGTGGACTATTACTCAACAATACAAAGGAATGGAGTACTGCTATGTCATGATCACTGATACATCTTGATCAGTACCACTGATACTACATCATGGATGAACCTTAAAAATATTATAAAGAACCTTTTAAAGAATGATACAAAGAAGCCAATCAATCACAAAAGACCACATACTGTATGATTCCATTTATATGGAATGTCAAGAATAGATAAATCTATGGGGGGGAAAAGGTAGATTAATAGTTACCTAGGGCTAGGGAAGACTGAAAGAGATGGAGAATGACAGCTAATGGGTTTAGGATTTTTGGGGGGAGTGAGTGACAAAAATATTCTAATATTGATTGCAGAGATGGTTGCATAACTGTGCATGTGCTAAACACCACTGAATTACTATATACATCAAATGAGCAAATTGTATGATATGTGAATTATAGCTCCATAAGGCTGTTTTTTAAAAAAGAATCTGTTTGAAATAGGTTAATTTGATGTCTGTGAACCTCTAGTCTAGAGCTACCTGTCCAGTCTAGGCTAGTGGTTACCATATTAGACAGTGCAGATAGAGAACATTTTCATCACAGGATTTTTTTCTGAAGCGCTGGTTTGGAGCACACAGTATAAAGCTTTCACCCCTGAATCCATGGAAACCTGAGGGTGGAGGATATAAAACTTAGAGGATATGGCTTTCAAAGAGGTTAAGTACCAATGCAAACATAGCATTTTCTTACATTACTAAACCGAACTATCAATAGTAAAATATCAAAGTAGGGACCTACTAGTCTTGTACTGAAATGAAATTTCATTTTATTGGAGGGCCTGATTTTACTACCTGTTGAAGACTCCAGAGATGTAACTGTTAGCTCTGCACTGCTTTTACCTGAGAAACCAAAGATTCCATTAAAATCTCCTTAAAGTAATATTTTTTCTTTTTTTTGTTTGTTTGTTTTTTTTCTGTACGTGGGCCTCTCACTGTTGTGGCCTCTCCCGTTGTGGAGCACAGGCTCCGGACGCGCAGGCTCAGCGGCCATGGCGCACGGGCCCAGCCGCTCCGCGGCATGTGGGATCTTCCTGGACCGGGGCACGAACCCGTATCCCCTGCATCGGCAGGCGGACCCTCAACCACTGCACCACCAGGGAAGCCCAATATTTTTTCTTAATTAAATCAGAGCATAGAAATGATTGTGCCCCAAAGCAGTAAAAATTATGCCAGAGCCAGCACTTGTGCAGCTCAGATGGACATTGATCTACAAAGGAAAGTGAAAGCAAATGTCACATTGAATTTGAACTGACAAGAAAGTGGGCATATTGATGAGTGAGAATGATGAGAAGAGACACAATGGTGGAGGGCCCCAGCACGGAAAATCTGAGGGCTCTCTTGGACTGATTTCAGGAGGGCTCAGAGCCTGAGAACAGCCACTCTTTAAAGCATCCTGCTCCAGAATGAAGGTAAATCCCGGGGGAATCCCTGAGAAAGGTCATCCCAAATCACACATCATTGTAGAGATGCAAAGACCTCATAGCTGAAACTCTTTCATTTCATCTGGCGTCTGATGCGATCACCAGCTTGGCTGGAAAAATTGAAATCTGCCACCACAGCTGTCCCTACTGCTGTTTGTTTCTAAAATATCAACACCTGGCACCACACAGTTGCTCTCTCACAACAAGAAATTATTGCTTTGACTAAAAGGATAAAGCGTGGCCACTGTGAGCACGTGTGACCATGGCTGACAAATGGCTTGTGTCAAATTCTCTGGAGATAAATATGTAAGCCCTCCTGAGGAGACAGCACAGATGGATCCTCTTACAGAGGCAATCTCTCGTCCAAGCCAGTGGTCGTTGCTGTCCCAAAAGATCTCTGTTTAGGTCACACACCACTAGCTTTTACTTCTCAATGACAAGAAGCCAGTGTTACTGATGGCCACCACCCCTCCCCCTAAACCATACCACCAGGAAGACCCCTGACTATCAGGTCAAATGCGCAATCACTGGGTGTGCCAGTGGCATGAGGTGTCATACGTACATGCACAGTAGCATCAACAATTCCTAACAAGGCCATTAAAAGAGGGAAAAAAGCTTTTTTCCCTTTGGCATATTATTCAGTTAGTATTTCAAAGTTTTCAAGAAATCACAGTTTGCTTTCTTTCTCCTTCAGATTCTACTTGAATCTGTTGACATGGCGGAGTAGTTAAAAGGATGAACTTTAAGACACTTAGATGAGAGCCCGAGCTCTGCCACTCTTTAGCTGTGTGACCCTGGACAGGTACTCTATTACTCTAAGCCTGTTTTTTTAATCAGGAAAATGGAATAGTAATAGGTGCTCTTTTAAAGGGCAATGAGAATCAAATGTTGTGATTTAAGTACAATTCACAACCGTGCCTGGCTCAGTGTTAGAGGTCCAGAATTGGCAGCTATTGTGAAGCTCCCAAGTTGTGCTAATGGATTTCCGCCTATTTTCTCATTTAATCTTAATTTAAATCTTAATACCAATGGATAAAATCATTAAAAAATAATTATTGGGCAAAGAATGTCTTATGAAATTATTTTTGAAAAACTACATTAATATAGAAATATGTTTTTTTTTTTTTTTTTTTTTTTGTGGTATGTGGGCCTCACTGTTGTGGCCTCTCCCGTTGCGGAGCACAGGCTCCGGACGCGCAGGCTCAGCGGCCATGGCTCACAGGCCCAGCCGCTCCGCGGCATGTGGGATCTTCCCAGACCGGGGCACGAACCCGTGTCCCCTGCATCGGCAGGCGGATTCTCAACCACTGCGCCACCAGGGAAGCCCTAGAAATATGTATCTTAGTAATGTTTATAAGTTTGTATGTCTGTTTTCATGATATTTAGACGAGGTAAACTTTTTCCAACAATTACGTTCTCTCATGCTGTCTGGGAATTTAGCTCCAGATAGAATTGATCTGAATCGTTTGATATTTAGCCTTTCACCATATGACCTGACCATTTTGCTCAGCTCAAGGCCACTGACCACAGGGCTGGGAAATGATGTCATTAAATTGCAGAAAGGGTAAGCTCTAGAACAACAACAACAAAATAGGTCAGGAGTAGCTTTGGTAAATTTGTGGTTTGGGTGGCTTTTGGAGGTCAATTGAGTATAAGACAAGGAAAGATGATGAAAAGATAAATACATTTTAGGACTGTATTCCAAATGAGAGATGTGTTTGGCCTTTGTTCCTCTTTAGTGATACAGTTGAACCTTGAAACCATGAAATTTGAACAGTTGCCAACAAAATAATCCAGTAAGCTTTATGATGAATTTTGCTTCAATACAGAGTTCCTTTGAAGATCCAAATCAATCTAAAACTCATTTATTAATAGCTAAGAATTAAATTATATTTGTTGCTGACCTCCTTGGGGTTGGTCCGTAACTAGATTTCAGTTAAATGACAGAAGAGCTATTTAATAATCCTGACCTTCGGAGCTCTACTCTTGAGTGGTAAGATCATTACAGGCATAAGAAAGATACTGGATGTTCTATAACATGCATACTGTAAGACTTCTACTTTGAGGAGTCAAGTTGGAACTCAACTCCATGTTACCAATCCATATGAGAAAAGTGTTTTTATGAAGAACAGTTCTTGAGGTGCACCTACTCAATTTCTTAGTAATTTCTATAGCATATTGTTTTCATTAGAACCTTAGAAACTCTGATTTACAAAGAGAATACCCAAAGACCCTCGCCTCCTTAATATTACAGATACGAAATAAGCTCAGAGACAGGAAGTAATTTGCCGAAGGACACAGTCTTTTCGTGGCTGAGCTGCGTCTACCAGTAAGGTCTTCTGAGTCTTGATTCACTGTTCAGTTCAGTTAATGAAATGGCTGTATAGAGAGTTTGGGGGACATTTCTAATGCGCGATCTTTCTTTAAAAAATATGGCCACGTTGACTTTAATCAGCAGGTTTATTTGAATCCTACCTGATCACACCCTTTGGGACCAACAGACTGCTTTGGTAAAATGACTTGAGGTATGTGTAGTTCAATATTAACTAGTCCATAGAATAACTGAATATGTAATTTTGGTGTTCCAGTTAGGGTTATTTGGTTACAAGCAGCAGAAACTAGGCCCACAGTGAATTTGTTGAAGCAATAATGAAGAACAACATTCAGAAAGGCACAAACCAGGGTGGTTCTAGTTCAATACCTTCTCCAAGTGAGTATGCAGTTTATGTTGATATTAATGGGCTTTTCGTTTCGTTTTTATTTCGGGGTTTTTTTTTAATCCTCGCATTACTCTCCTCAAGATTTGAATTCCCAAGAGGATGACTCCAAGTGGCATAACTCAGGCCACTTCTGTGTCCCTTGACATCAAAACAAGACTGTGAACGTTGGGAGAAAGAAAGATCAGACGCTTCAAAAGTTCAGGGTGCTGTTAACAATGGAACGGCTAAAGGACGCTGGGCAGCAAAATCAGTACCACCGTCCTTGGCTTCGCTTTATGGTGGTCATCCCGTCCTCTTGGTGAGGCCTCCCAAGGTTCAAGCATCTTTAGTTCAAACATATCTTTTAGAAGTTAACATACGAGGACAGGGACCACATTCTGTGTGTCTTTTATGTCCTTTCCCATGACCCCCCTCTCCTCTCCTGAGTCACGAGAGGGACTTACTAGGCACTCATTTGATTGAACTGGACTGAAGCACTTCAACTAAACTCTTCTGCCTGTTGCGATGAGTTGGCTCATAATCTTATGGAATATGAGAGCTGGGAGAGCGACTTCATAGACAGAGAAGTAAATACTGTAGAATCTGGAATGCCGTGTAAGCACAGCAGTTCTTGGGTTGGCCAACAAGGTCATTCGGGTTTTGACCTTTTTGGCCAACCCAATAGTATGCTAGCACAATCATGACCAATGCCACGAGGAATTTAAAGCACTTGTGCTACTCCCCTGTTCATTGCAGCATTATTCACAATAGCCAAGTATGGAAACAACCTAAGCGTCTCTCAATGGATGAATGGACAAAGAGGAAGACATGGTGCGTTTCCCTGGCGGCGCAGTGGTTAAGAATCCGCCTGCCAATGCAGCGGACGTGGGTTCGAGCCCTGGTCCAGGAAGTTCCCACATGCTGCAGAGCAACTAAGCCCGTGTGCCACAACTACTGAGCCTGCACTCTAGAGCCCACGAGCCACAACTCCTTAGCCCACGTGCCACAACTCCTGAAGCCCGCGCGCCTAGAGTCCACGCTCCGCAACCAGAGAAGCCACCGCGATGAGAAGCCCGCGCACCGCAATGAAGAGTAGCCCTCGTTCGATGCAACTAGAGAAAGCCTTCACGCAGCAATGGCGACCCAACACAGCCCGAAATAGAAATTAATTAATTTTTTTAAAGTTGTATGGGGTGTGTGTGTGTGTATAATATTATTCAGCTGTGCAGCCCTGGGAAAGAAGGAAATCTTGCCGTGTGCAACCAAACGGATGGAACTTGAGGGCATTATGCTAAGTGAAATAAGTCAGACAAAGAAAGATAAATACTGTATGATTTCAGTTATATATGGAATCCAAAATAGCCAAAGCTACAGAAACAGAAAGTAGGTTACCAGGGGCTGTGGGGTGGGGTAAGTGGGAAGAGGTTGATTAAAAAGTACAAACTGCCAGTTAGAAGATGAATAAGTTCTGGAGATCTAATGCACAGTGTCATGATTATAGTCAGTGATGCTTTATTATATGTTTGAAAGTTGCAAAGAGAGTAGATCTTAAATGTTCTCACCACAGAAAAGAATCGGTAATTATGTAATGCGTTGCAGGGAAGCATCAGTTAATGCTGTGGTGTAACCACATTGCACGTGTGTTGACTCACTACACTGTACACCTTACATTTACACAAAGTTGTATGTCAATTATATCTCAATAAACCCGAGGTGGGTGGGAAGCGCATGTCCTAGAGCCAAATTACCAAGTTAGGGTACATTCTGCCACTGATCAACCATGTAACATTAGGCAGGTTATTTCACCTCTATATGCCTCAGATTCCTTATTTGTAAAAATGAGGTTAAATAATCAATTTTATATTGTCATCAGGAATAAACAATTTAATATATGAAGAATGCTTAGAACACCCAGTTAATGGCAACTTAATTGTTATCACCGTTATCAGAAACTTTCAGACAGCATTGACGTTTTGGTGAAGACGGGTCGCTTTCTCCAGCTTTTGTGGCCCTTGTTGCAATGGTGACAACAGATGGATTATAACAAGACCACGTTTAGTAAGGTAACTGCGTTCAGAATTTGTGCTAAAAATTTGCTTTTTGCCTCGTGTCTGTTAAACACTTCTTCAAAAGCTGCCTTTGCGGTTTTCGCTTTATTTTTACAAATACGAAACTTATGAGTAGACTCAGCTGAACTCAAGAAGAGTCTGCCTTCATTTCTTCCCAAGCATATGAATCTGCATTTACAATGGCTTCACATTTAATCAGGGAATTGTCTTGTGATTATTCACTGCCCATTAATCAGTGTGCCCCCTTAAAAGGTGACAAATGGTGGTTTCTTTCAAGTTTCAAAGAGGCCAGTTTAATCTGGGCCTTCTGTTGCTTTGTTAGGGAAATCGAACGCCCAGAATTGTTCTTCGGTTTTCCCTAGTTGCTCAGAGGTCATGGGAAAGTAGATGTGAGAGCTCCAGTGTGATTCATCATTGCCTGATGAAATCCTGTGCTCTCCGGGCACAGCCTTCTGACTGATGGCGCTTACATTCTCTGCCTCTTTGTGCAAATGATCCACTCCCAAGTAAATGCAGCCGTGACTCTGAGAAGGAAAGGTAGTACGCGGTCACACCTGAGGTTACAGCTGTTCCCACCTGGCATTAGAAGTTGACTGGGTTTCTCTGTGTCTGCCTCAATGAAGCTTCCTCCTCCTTTCCTTGGGTCTTTACTTCTCTTGCATTGAGAGTACAGGCTAACAGAACTGTGTAAGTTAAAGCTTAGAATCCATGTCAAACAAAGCACAGCCTCCTCTGAAACAAGGTGCGTAAATGGCCCGGTGAGTATCTATGTCCTGTAGATGTTTGTGCCCAGGGCAGGTTTTGCACAATGAATTTCATTACCCAGCAAATGTTCTTATTCTCTCAGAGTTGGTATTGGACACACTTAGGTCTTTTTATTAGTGATCAGCATGGTGACTTCTGTTTCCTCTCCTTTTTCTGGCTCAGGAGAAGAAACCTTCCTTGAGACCCAGAGGGGGAGGAAATTTTCATCTTAGAGGGAGAAAAGTACTTAGAAAGTATCTAAGAAGGATGTCTGGAAAATGTGTCCAGTTGTGACAACTGGAGAGATACGTCATGCCTCCACAGAAAAGCCCCCCTCTCTTCTAGTGTGTGATTCATTCATCCATCCATCCATTCATTCATTCATTCAGCATTTGCTATGAACTTGTATGTGTCCTCTCTGTACTAAACCTCTGGGAAATAAAATCAGATTTGGTCCTGCCCCTGTCTTCAGTTTGCCCAGAGACAGTTGGTGAGACAGGCAAGTAAACTAATAATTACCTAAAGAGTTTAGAGCCTCGCTATTCCAAGGGTGGTCCCCTGAGACCCTGTTAGAGGTTCAGAATCTCAGCCCCACCCCGGACCTACTGAGTTGAGTCAGCATTTTTACAAGATTCCAGGATGATTCACATGCACATCAAGGTACCATCAGAGGCATGCGTAGTGCACTACCTAAGACTAAGGCACGGGGCGCAAGCCTTCTGGACTCTGTGAGCTCCTTGCCTTTCATGCCCCACAACCATCCTGCTGTCAATTAGCATTTTGTCCCCAGGGCGCTCGGCTGGCAGTTACAATGTGCTAAGGACGTGGTGCAAAGTAGGGAGTTAGGCAGAATGCAGCCACAGCTCTAGGGGGTGCGACTTGTACGCAGCCCCTTAGGCTCCTCCCTGTGACCCTTGAGGCAAAGAATAAGTATTTTGCTTTCCTTCTCACCCCGAATCTCTGCAGAGGGAAGGGGAAAACTTGGGTCAATGATCAAAGGCTTCTGGGTAGCAGATGAAGCAAGGCTGATATGACTGTATGAGTTTCTCTGAGGAGTTTTCTGCTTTTGCCCTTGCACTTCTCACTTCAAGAATCTGATGAAAGCTACGTGCCTGTTTCCCCGACACTCACATAGGGAAGACACGCGAAGTTGCACATCATTTAGGAGACTCACAGATCTTCTCAAGCCCAAACCCCCTTAAGGTTCACATTCCCCAGGTTAAGAGCCTCTGACTCACAGAAATGGTAGACAAAATTATAACTGCTTTTCCTGTAACACACTGAAAGGTTTTA
This sequence comes from Kogia breviceps, assembly GCF_026419965.1. Classification (NCBI taxonomy): domain Eukaryota; kingdom Metazoa; phylum Chordata; class Mammalia; order Artiodactyla; family Physeteridae; genus Kogia; species Kogia breviceps. Next base: position 23,452,637 of record NC_081319.1, read on the forward strand.
CTCCAAGCCGGAGAATTTTACCGTGCAATTGACATTCGTTATATTCCTTAATCTTTGCAACAGTACTATCTGGTAGGTCTTTACCGTCACCATTTAACAGATGAGGAAATTGAAAGATAGGTTTTTAAATTGCCCATGGCCACACACTAATAAGAGTCAGAAGTGGAGACCAAATGCCAACCTGACTGGAGCATTCATGCCCTCAGCACCATGCATACGGCCTTCCCAGAGTGAAATGCCCCTTTTAAAAATAAGGTGACAAATGTACTTAATGCCACTAAATTGTACACTTAAAATGGTTAAAGTGGTCAGTTTTATGTTATGTGTATTTTACTACACTAAAAATAAAAGAGGGCAAAAACTGAGAATATGTACCTCATGCAGAATAAGATGTTTAGAAATGTTCAATGTCTCCAAGTCCCTCTAGACTCTTTGATTCACCATCCTTTTTTTTTCTAAAAAGTAATGAAATAACCAAACCAAAATTTAGGCAACTTTACCCCTTGTTGACCACATTTGGAAACCCTCACTGCGTCCTGCTCAAACCACAGACCCATCCAAAGTCCCCGCGGACTGTTTGCAACATAGACTTTGAATTTGTGGTCACCCTCTAAGAGGCCACAGATTTGAGATATTCATGCAGGCCCTGCAGAGTATAGAACTTTTTAAGAAATATTGTTTCTTATTCTGTCTTTAAGTACCAGTATGAAAAATCCTGTCGAATAACAACCTTTAAGCATCATCTTTAAGGCCGATGCTAAAGGCCGCTTGGAGAAGTCGTTTAAGAACACAGATGGTGACTAGTTCAGATTTTGCATCTGCTTCTTTTTAGTTCTGTGATCCAGGGCACGTTTTAACCTTTTTATGTTTTTTTTCCCCCAATCTGGAAAGTGGGAATAATAGTAAGATACACCTTCTGCAGTGGTTATGAGGATTAAACAAGGTAATACGAGTAAACGTTTTTGTAGGAAGCCTGGTCTATGCAGAGCAAGCACTGAATAAATAAATGCTCATGTTGAGGATGAAGGTGATGATGATGAGATGTTATTCAGAGTCTGAAGATTCTCCTGAATCACTTAGATGTGGTGTCTCACGCTGTCTTTGATAATCCATCCCCATGACCATGACTTCTGTAGTATCTTTGGTTTTTTTGATTTTTTAAATTATTTTTTGTAGTATCTTTATTATTGAAAGAATAAGCCCCTTTTCAGTGTTTGGAGATATAATTGAAGTATACCAAAATGCACATATGTTCAGTGAATGATTTGATGAGGTTTTTTTTTTAATTTATTTATGTATTTATTTTTGGCTGCGTTGGGTCTTCGTTGTTGCGCGCAGGCTTTCTCTAGTTGCGGCGGGCGAGCCTGGGCTACTCTTTGTTGCAGTGTGTGGTCTTCTCATTGCGGTGGCTTCTCTTGTTGCAGAGCACGGGCTCTAGGGCGCAGGCTCAGTAGTTGTGGCTCACGGGCTTAGTTGCACCGCGGCATGTGGGATCTTCCCGGACCAGGGCTCGAACACGTGTCCCCTGCATTGGCAGGCAAATTCTTAACCACTGCGCCACCAGGGAAGTCTCTATTGGATGAGTTTTGAAATACGTTTATACTCATGCAGCTATCAACACAAGCAAGATAATGAATTTATCCATCACCCCCAAAAGTTTCTTTGTACCCCTTTGTCATCCTTCCCTCTCTCTCCCCATGAGTGGTTCTCTCCAGGCAGCCACTGACCTGCTTTATCACAGAATAATCTTGAGGCATATTGAGGCATAGTGGGGGTTCTCCTGCATTTTCTGTTAGACTGAGTATATCATTTTGTTCTCCTCTTAAATTTTATTATTTACGTATTTAGCTTCTCTTAAAAGTGGGAGGGGTTTTTGATGCACAGCCATTCAGCAACTACATAATAGCTTATCTAGATGAAGAAATCAAATATGCCAACCTCTCCTCACTCTGAACTTCTCCTCTGAGTTATCCTGTCAAATGTGGCAGATTCTTCTGCTGTTGTTTGTGTTGCCTGCTCTGTTGGCAACAGTCTTCTCCTTAACCAATATATTTTTGTTTCAGTATTGCAGCACAGTTCATTTTAGAAGACATTTTAGGCAAGTGGAGGTGTTCAAGTTTCAGCTAAGATTCGAATGATCACCCTAAGTGAGGTGTAACTTCTAGAAAGGGATCGGTTCACTCATACGCAAGGGAAGATAACTGTCACAATTTATTTGTCTTCTTTGAAGGTTTCTTTTAACATTAATTGTAAGATACCTCTGAATTTCTAAAACGGTAAATGTGGAAGGAAAGAGTTCCATCTTAGAACCCAAGAAACGTGGTGACCATAAACTGTTGATCGGTATTGTTCTTTAGCTTTTGCATTGTTTAAATTATTTTCTTCCTGTTGAAGAAGAATTATGAATTATATTTCTTTGTGCTCCATGCCATGCCTAACATAGAGTTTAAATATGTACAGAAACGCAGACTTACCTAATGTCATCAGAAAGGGAGCCATAATTTTTTTCGTCCATGCCTCTCATATTGCTCGTGTGGAGAGGCACACAAAGGAGAAACATGTTGCCCAGGTTCATATAGTCTTTCCGAAGTCTGGATTTGATTCCCAGTTGCCTGGTGTTCTGTCTGGTGTTCACTTGAGTAGAGTGCATCATTGGCATAGTGAGGACTGGGAATGAACATTTAAAAAATCTCCCCGAAACTAACACAATGTTGTAAATTAACTGTGCTTCAATTAAAAAAAAGAAAAAAATCTCACAGGTAATCCTTAAATGCACTAGAGTTTGACTTGCTATACATGAGATTCTCAGAATTTATACTCTTGATCTTTCCAGTCTGAAAAATTGAAGAGATTGCTGCAGTCATATGAATATAATGGCTTATAATTTTGCTGAGCCACGTAGTGGAATTATACTGTGGACCACAACACTAATATCTGGGCATGGGTCAGCTACCCAGTGACTGGGGCTTACTCATTACCTCATATCCACACTTAAACTCAGCTTCCTTCCCTCCTTCCTTCATTTATTGACTCATTTCATTAGTCATTTATTAAGATCCTCCTTTTACCAGACACTCGTCTAGAATTTAGACACTGTTATGAGGATTCAATGCCAATTTAGACTGGCAAGTTTCCTGGCTTCTAGTGTGGACGAGTGAAACTATAAACAAATAATTAATAAGATGGATGAACTGTGCTACAATTGCAGACTTTAATAAAGATTATGAAGGAAAATTACAGGGAGTTGCATTTATTCTGAAGCCTGTAGGATGAGCAGAAATCACAGGCAAAAAATGACTCCCCTCTGACGATGTAATCTCAATATTTCATTTGGACACAAACCCAGTGTAATATGAATATTTAATCTTGACTCATACCTCATGGTTCTGAAAACTGGAATTCATCTAGTGCTTTTATTCTGGATATTACATTCCTGATGCCCAAAAGGCTCTGAGTAAACATTTCACAGATGCCTTGGGGAGTAATGGAACACCTTTGACAGGACACTGCTTATGGACAGAAGCCCTGAATGTTGTCCTCTGTAGCCCCAGCCCTACCTCAACACTGACCCAGCCACTGTGAATCTGACAACTCTCCTTCAGTGTCCTAAGGAGACCTTAAGTGTTGGTCACCTTAACTGGATGATAGGTGATGATGGCGTTCCAGGATGGAGGCGTTTGGGAGATTGCAGCCTCTATCCCTCGTGGGTGTTGAGGATCTGCTATAATGTGCCCGTGCCCTGCATGGAGTTTCTTTGAGTTTCTTCCCAAGGAAGCTGTTTTCTTTCATTTTTGCCTCCTTCAAGCATTTCACCTCACATTTATTATACTTTGAAACACACCCTTTATATTAATAGATTGTGTTACTTTTGTTTTCATGTAAATATTTGCATAGATGGGTTTAAATTACAGTTGACCCTTGAACAACATGGGTTTCAACTGCATGGGTCTCCTTATACATGGATTTATTCAATAAATTTGTATAGGACTATAGCATCCACGGTTGGTTGAATCTGTGGAACCGCAGATACAGATAAAAGGGTCCAGTCATCAAGAAGACATAACAAACATGAATGTAAATATGCCTAATAAGAGAGCATCAAAATACATGAAGCAAAAATAGACAGAATTAAAGAGAAAATAGACACATCCACAGTTTGTAGTTGGATATTTCAACACTCCTCTTTCAGCAGTTGACAAGACAACTGCATCAAAAATCCAATAAAACTAATCTATGACAGAGGAGGCAAGGATATACAATGGAGAAAAGACAGTCTCTTCAATAAGTGGTCCTGGGAAAACTGGACAGCTACATGTAAAAGAATGAAATTAGAACATTCCCTAACACTGTACACAAAAATGAACCGAAAATGGAGTAAAGACCTAAATGTAAGACTGGACACTGTAAAACTCTTAGAGGAAAACATAGGCAGAACACTCTGACATAAATCACAGCAAGATCTTTTTTGACCCACCTCCTAGAGAAATGGAAATAAAAACAAAAATAAACAAATGGGACCTAATGAAACTTCAAAGCTTTTGCACAGCAAAGGAAACTATAAACAAGACAAAAAGACAACGCTCAGAATGGGAGAAATATTTGTAAATGAATCAACGGACAAAGGATTAATCTCCAAAATATATAAACAGCTCATGCAGCTCAATATTAGGAAAACAAACTACCCCATCCAAAAATGGACAGAAGAGCTAAACAGACATTTCTCCAAAGAAGATGTACAGATGACCAAGAGGCACATGAAAAGATGCTCAACATCACTAATTATTAGAGAAATGCAAATCAAAACTACAATGAGGTATCACCTCACACCAGTTAGAATGGGCATCATCAGAAAATCTACAAACAACAAATGCTGGAGAGGGTGTGGAGAAAAGGGAACCCTCTTGCACTGTTGGTGGGAATGTAAATTGATACAGCCACTATGGAGAACAGTATGGAGGTTCCTTAAAAAACTAAATATAGAACTACCACATGACCCAGCAATCCCACTCCTGGGCATATACCCTGAGAAAACCATAATTCAAAAAGACACATGCACCCCAATGTTCATTGCAGCACTATTTACAATAGCCAAGTCATGGAAGCAACCTAAATGCCTATTGACAGATGAATGGATAAAGAAGATATGGTACATATATACAATGGAATATTACTCAGCCATAAAAAGGAATGGAATTGTGCTCCCAGCCGCGGCGGGTCCTCAAAGTGCAGCAACAATCGACGAGAGGGGGTAGGGAACTAAAAGCACCAAGGTATGGGATCAGAAGGGCACAAACAACTGATGGTTGCAAGGCAAATTTAATAACAAAGCATAGCCATATATATACCCCTAAAGCAGGGACTTTGCATAGTCATTGTAAAGCAGAAACTTTGTATAACCATTGTTCTGTGGAACTAGTCTTTCATCTTAGGCTTAGTCACCACCATATCTGCATTAGCGGGTTTATCGTCTCTCGGTTTAGTCGCCACCTTATCTGCATCAGGGGTCTAGGGTCTATCGCTTGTTCCACAAAGGCACCAATTTCCCCTCCAGGATTGCTTTTCCTAGCTTTAGGGAACAACCAGGGACTCTCATTAACTGAGCAGGTCCCTGGAGCAATCTGGCCAAAGGCCATCTCCTTTTTTACGTTCATACCATAATGTCCAGGATGCATACCAAGGAGAGTACAATCGGGCCCTGAGGCTTATGAGGGTCTTAATGGCGCATTCCTCAGAGGGCAATGCTCGCCACATTATTGGGTCATTTGTGACCCAATGGATGGACGTGGGTCCAATGTGGATGGACCTAGAGACTGTCATACAGAGTGAAGTAAGTCAGAAAGAGAAAAACAAATACCGTATATTACTGCATATATATGGAATCTAGAAATATGGTACAGATGAACCAGTTTGCAACGCAGAAATACAGACACAGATGTAGAGAATAAACGTATGGACACCAAGGGGGGAAGATGGGGGTGGGGGGGTGGGATGAATTGGGAGATTGGGATTGATATGTATACACTAATGTGTATAAAATGGAAAACTAATAAGAACCTGCTGTATAAGTAAATAAAATTCAAAAAATGAAAAAAGAAAACAATCTAATAAAGATATAGAAGATATGAGCATAATATTAACCCCTTGACCTAGTTGACATTTATAGAACACTTCACCTAACAACAGCAGAATATACATGCTTTTTGAGTGTACATGTTCATACATGTACCACAGCCATATGGTGGGCCATAACACAAGTCTTAAATATAAAAGGATTTCAGGGACTCCCCTGGTGGCACAGTGGTTAAGAATCGGCCTGCCAATGAGGGGACACGGGTTCGATCCCTGGTCCGGGAAGATCCCACATGCTGCAGAGCAACTGAGCCCATGCGCCGCAACTACTGAGCCTGTACTCTAGAGCCCGTGAGCCACAACTATGGAAGTCCGTGTGCCTAGAGCCTGTGCTCCGCAACAAGAGAAGCCACCACAATGAGAAGCCCACGCACCGCAACGAAGAGTACCCCCCGCTCACCTCAACTAGAGAAAGCCTGTGCACAGCAATGAAGACCCAATGCAGCCAAAAATAAATAAATTAATTAAACATATAAATATATTAAAAAAATAAAAGGATTTCAATCATTCTTTGTTTTGTGGCCTAACTTATGATCCTGGGGCATGTTCTATGTGCATCTGAGAACAACGTTTATGCTATTGCTCTTGGATGGAATGTTACATACCTGTTAGGTGCATTAGATCTAACAGGTAGGGCTTCCCTGGTGGCTCAGTGGTTGAGAATCCGCCTGCCGATGCAGGAGACGCAGGTTCGTGCCCCGGTCCGGGAAGATCCCACATGCCGCGGAGCGGCTGGGCCCGTGAGCCGTGGCCGCTGAGCCTGTGCATCCGGAGCCTGTGCTCCGCAATGGGAGAGGCCACAACAGTGAGAGAGGCCCGCGTACCACAAAAAAAAAAAAAAAAAAAAAAAAAAAGATCTAACAGGTAGTTTAAGTCCAATGTTTCCTTATTAATTTTCTGTCTAGATGATCTATCCATTGTTGAAAGTTTACCTGGTTCCTTTTTTTATTTCCCTTTTTTCTGCTAGATCCCCTTTCTTTTTACTCATTATTAGCATTTCTTTATAAACCTTATCTGTTAAACCCAGTATCCGAGTCATCTTAAAGTTGGTCCCTGTAGATTTTTTCTCACAAGTGGATCATGTTTTCTCATTTTTTTCATTTGTTGAGTAGTTTTAGGTAGTATTGTAAGCATTGTCAATTAGATCTAGAGAGTCTGCATTCTGCTGTAGTCCTCTGAAGAATATTGATTTTTTTTCTTTTTCAAAACAGTGTTTAACTTGACTGAACTCAGTCTGTAAAGTCTGTCTTCTCTGCTTTGGGTTGTAGCCGAAATCCTCATGAACTCTTTTTGTAGCCTCACTTGGGCTTCTTGGGATCTGCCCTATAAATATATAGTTCAGGGATCAGTCAGAGATTTGGGAAGAATTTATACATAGAAATTGGTGCTCTCCCTCTCTGAATCTTTTCTTTGGTAATTTCCTCCAACATTTTCTAGTACCTCTGGTTGCTCTGAACTTTGTCCTCTGGTTCTTCAAACCAGTAAGACTGCAAGTGTTCTATGTGAAATTTAAACCCAGCAAAGCACAGTCTAAAGCTTGCCGTGAGGCTGAAAGCTGTAAAAGATTAGGAAATTCAACAACTACCATTCCCTTCTTCCAAGTGGTGACTCTGCTCCAATATGTGACCTTTTGGTCATTCTCTAATGCCTCCAGATACTTGCTTTTAGTATTTATATTTATGCAGAACGATTGTTCTGTTAGGAGCTACTAAAATCAGAATATGTGTATTTACTCTTCACACCGTTTAAAATTTATCTTCTCTTATGTATTCACTTATCACTCTTTTGAGAATCTGTGTGGTATACTCACGTCTTCCCCTTGTTGTGGCACGTCCTTTAACATTATTTGTCTAACCTTTAAAATATCCCATGGAATAAATGCTAAATTTCCAACAACCCAGTGATAATCTCACCAATTGAAATGTAGAAGTGGATATTCAAATAGCTTTTTGGTTCAGATAAAGTGTTAAGTGTACATGATCTCACTCTGTTGGCAAGCTGAAAAGTATAATTGCCTCTTCTACTTCTGATAGAAATAAGTATCTTTCTGTGTCAATAATTCATGTTCCCAAAATCATTGCAAAGAGTAGTATGAAACACACATGAAGATGAAGTTAATCTTTGAGTTCTGTCTCTGCAACTTGTAAGTTGTGTGATCTTGGGCAAGTGGTCCTGGGCTTCAGTTTCCTCATGTGCAAAATCAAGAAAAATTAATGGTTTTTAGCACTTAGAATACTACTGTTAAATGTTAATCGTATATACATTTTGTGTTTAGGTAACTTGATTACACTGATGAATTTGGTATAGTAGGGAGAACTGAATTATGTAATGATCTGAGTTCAGATTCTGCCGCATACTGGAGTCTTGATACTTGGTTCATTGGAGGAGATTTGATATTATATCATGGTAAGATCTACATGATATGATTTGATATATGGTGTGGTATGATGATATATTATTACTAAAAAAAGAAAATAAATTGTTTCCTCCCATGTGGAATGATTTAATTTAATGTGTCATTGGAGACCAAAAGGAAGGGATTGGTAGGCTTTTTGATATCTCTTCTCTCACTGGTTCAGAACCAAAGTAGTGGTTGAAGAAGTTCTCTGTGTTGTGTCTGGGTTGTGGAGCCCAGAGTAATCCTGGGAAGGGGGAGAAGACACTGCCCTTGGAAGTTTAAGTGTGATAAATTCGGCCTTTCTAGATGCTAGACAGTGCTGTTGGAGTTATTCCAGGAAACAGGATCTAGGGTTACCCTATGTGACTTCTCACATCCTGGTTAATATTTTAACAAAATATTTAACTACTAAATTAAATAACTAAATTGTGGCAGTAGTATAGTATTAGTTAGTACATATTTCACATTGCCTTTTTTATTTTTATTTTTTAAATTTTCTATTGGAATATAGTTGATAACATTGTATTACTTTCAGGTGTACAGCAAAGTGATTCAGTTATACATGTATCTATTCTTTTTCGAATTCTTTTCCCATTTACATTATTACAGAGTACTGAGCAGTGCTCCTGATGCTATACTGTAGGTCCTTGTTGGTTATTTTAAATACAGCAGTGTGTACATGTCCATCCCAAACTCACAATCTGTCCCTCCTTCCCACCCTTCCCCCCAGTAACCATAAGTTCATTCTCTAAGTCTATGAGTGTGTTTCACATTGCCTTTTTTAAAATGAAGCAAAGAGAACAAAGGAAGACCAAGACCTCTTAGTTCTTGTAACCTTAAAAATCTTGGGGGAGTAGAGATCATTCTGCCAACACACTCATCAAAATCTAACTTCTATTATAAAGTAATTTCTAATATTTATGCAGTTATAATAAGCTGCATGTCTACTAAACAATCACTAATGTTACATTTTTATTACCTTTTTAAAAATAAATAACCATCAATAATCATATCTTACATTTTTATTGTAGTTTTCAAAGTACCTTCTTAAGTTAGCTCCTCCTTACAACCTTGAGAAGTAAACAGCCCATTGACAGATGAATGTAGAAAGAAGATATAGTGTATATAATACACACACACACACACACACACACACACACATAAACAATAGAATATTAGCCATAAAAAAGAATGAAATAATGCTATTTGCAGCAATATGGATGGACATAGAGATTATCATACTAAGTGGAGTCAGACTGAGAACGATAAATATGATATTGCTTATATGTGGAATCTTAAAAATATACAAATGATCTAATTTACAAAACAGAAATAGACTCATAGACATGGAAAACAAATTTCTGGTTACCAAAGGGGAAAGTGGGGAAGAGACAAATTAGGAATTTGGGATTAACAAATATACACTACTATGTATAAAATATATAAACAACAGAACCTACTGTATAGCACAGGGAACTAGACTCAGTATTTTATAATAACCTATAATGGAAAAGAATCTGAAAAAATATATTTCTGTATATATTTCTGAATCACTTTGCTGTACATCTGAAACTAACCAACATTGTAAATCAACTATACTTCAATAAAAAAAAGAAAAGATAAGCAGATAAGACAGGTATTAGGACACGAAACTGGCACCTAAGGAGACCGTTTTGGTTTTTTTTTTCCTCTCATCCATAGAGGGGACTCATTAGCTGACCCAGGTCTAGGACACTGTCTTCTTAAATTCAGGTGGTCTCAAACACAGTGTTCTGTCTCCTGAAGAGATCATTGTCCTCTGCATCATTTGTAACTCTTAAAATTTTATGAGATAGTTTTCACTTTTTCTTACGAGAATGGTGATAAATGCTATGTAGAAAATACAAAAAAACCTTCAAGAACAAAATAGGTTTCCTATTATCCAGGATACCTTGCTAGCTTTCTAGGTTTTTCTTCTGTGCATAAATATATAGATATATAAAATTTATTTGACTGAATTAGAATATTATGTAATAATACCTTTTCCCATTTACTGTATTGAGAAAACTTTCATGTCATTTAAAGTTCTAAAATAAGACTCTTTTTTTTTTTTTTTTTTTTTTCACATCTCCTCCCATACCTGTCTAATGCATATTCTGGGATGTTTTTAAAAACACTCCATCTCCATTTCTGGATTTTGTACCTTATTCCAACCCATCCCAGCTTTATTTATTTTTTGTTTGTTTTCTGTTTTTAACATCTTTATTGGAGTATAATTGCTTTACAATGGTGTGTTAATTTCTGCTGTATAACAAAGTGAATCAGCTATACATATGCATATATCCCCATATCTCTTCCCTCTTGCATCTCCATCCCACCCTCCCTATCCCACCCCTCTAGGTGGACACAAAGCACTGAGCTGATCTCCCTGTGCTATGCGACTGCTTCCCACTAGCTATCTATTTTACATTTGTTGTGTATATATGTCCATGCCACTCTTTCATTCCATCCCAGCTTACCCTTTCCCCTCCCCGAGTCCTCATGTCCATTCTCTAACGTCTGCATCTTTATTCCTGTCCTGCCCTTAGGTTCTTCAAAACCTTTTTTTTTTCCTTTTTGAGATTCCATATATATGTATTACCATACATTATTTGTTTTCCTCTTTCTGACTTACTTCACTCTGTATGACAGTCTCTATCTAGCTCCCTCCACTTCATTACAAATAACTCAATTTCGTTTCTTTTTATGGCTGAGTAATATTCCGTTGTATATACATGCCACATTTTCTTTATCCATTCATCTGTCGATGGACACTTAGGTTGCTTCCATGTCCTGGCTATTGTAATTAGAGCTGCAATGAACATTGTGGTACATGACTCTTTCTCAATTATGGTTTTCTCAGGGTATATGCCCAGTAGTGGGATTGCTGGGTCATATGGTAGTTCTGTTTTTAGTTTTTGAAGAAACCTCCATACTGTTCTCCATAGTGGCTGTATCAATTTACATTCCTACCAACGGTGCAAGACGGTTCCCTTTTCTCCACAACCTCTCCAACGTTTATTCTGTGTAGATTTTTTTGATGATGGCCGTTCTGACTGGTGTGAAGTGATACCTAATTGTAGTTTTGGTTTTCATTTCTCTCATGATTAGTGATGTTGAGCATCCTTTCATGTGCTTCTTGGCCATCTGTATATCTTCCTTGGAGAAATGTCTATTTAGGTCTTCTGCCCATTTTTGGATTGGGTTGTTTGATATTGAGCTGCATGTATATTTTGCAGATTAATCCTTTGTCAGTTGCTTCATTTGCAAATATTTTCTCCCATTCTAAGGGTTGTCTTTTCATCTTGTTTATAGTTTCCTTTGCTGTGCAAAAGCTTTGAAGTTTCATTAGGTCCCATTTGTTTATTTTTGTTTTTATTTCCATTTCTCTAGGAGGTGGGTCAAAAAGGTTCTTGCTGTGATTTATGTCACAGAGTGTTCTGCCTATGTTTTCCTCTAAGAGTTTGATAGGGTCTGGCCTTACATTTAGGTCTTTAATCCATTTTGAGTTTATGTTTGTGTATAGTGTTAGGGAGTGTTCTAATTACATTCTTTTACATGTAGCTGTCCACGTTTCCCAGTACCACTTATTGAAGAGGCTGTCTTTTCTCCATTGTGTATTCTTGCCTCCTTTATCAAAGATAAGGTGACCATATGTATGTGGGTTTATATCTGGGCTTTCTATCCTATTCCATTGATCTGTATTTCTGTTTTTGTGCCAGTACCATACTGTCTTGATTACTGTAGCTTTGTACTATAGTCTGAAGTCAGGGAGTCTGATTCCTCCAGCTCCATTTTTCGTTCTCAAGATTGCTTTGGGGGGCTTCCCTGGTCGTGCAGTGGTTAAGAATCCGCCTGCCAATGCAGGGGACACGGGTTCGAGCCCTGGTCTGGGAAGATCCCTCATGCCACAGAGCAACTAAGTCTGTGCGCCACAAATACTGAGCCTGTGCTCTAGAGCCCACGAGCCAGAACTACTGAAGCCCACGTGCCAAAACTACTGAAGACTGCGTGCCTAGAGCCCGTGCTCCAAAACGAGAGAAGCCACCACAATGAGAAGCCCGTGCACCGCAACAAAGAGTAGCCCCCACTCACTGCAACTAGAGAAAGGCCGCGTGCAGCAACAAAGACCCAAAACAGACAGAAATAAATAAATAAATTTTTTAAAAAAAGATTGCTGTGGCTTTCGGGGTCTTTTGTGTTTCCATACAAATTGTGCAGTTTTTTGTTCTAGTTCTGTGAAAAATGCCATTGGTAGTTTGATAGGGATTGCATTGAATCTGTAGATTGCTTTGGGTAGTAGTCATTTTTACAATGTTGATTCTTCCAGTCCAAGAACATGGTATATCTCTCCATCTATTTGTATCATCTTTAATTTCTTTCATCAGTGTCATAGTTTTATGCATACAGGTCTTTTGTCTACTTACCTAGGTTTATTCCTAGGTATTTTATTCTTTTTGTTACAATGGTAAATGGGAGTGTTTCCTTAATTTCCCTTTCAGATTTTTCATCATTAGTGTATAGGAATGCAAGAGATTTCTGTGCATTAATTTTGTATCCTGCTACTTTACCAAATTCATTGATTAGCTCTAGTAGTTTTCTGGTGGCATCTTTAGGATCCTCTGTGTATAATATCATGTCATCTGCAAACAGTGACTGTTTTACTTCTTCTTTTCTGATTTTTATTCCTTTTATTTATTTTTCTTCTCTGATTGCTATGGCTAAAACTTCCAAAACTATGTTGTTATTAGTGGTGAGAGTGGGCAACCTTGTCCTGTTCCTGATCTTAGTGGAAGTGGTTTCAGTTGTTCTCCATTGAGGATGATGTTGGCTGTGGGTTTTTCATATACGGTCTTTATTATGTTGAGGTAAGTTCCCTCTGTGCCTACTTTCTAGAGAGTTTTCTTCATAAACAGGTGTTGAATTTTGTCGAAAGCTTTCTCTGCATCTGTTGAGATGCTCATATGGTTTTTCTCCTTCAATTTGTTAATATGGTGTATCACATTGATTGATTTGCATATATTGAAGAATCCTTGCTTTCCTGGGATAAACCCCGCTTGATCATGGTGTGTGATCCTTTTAATGTGCTGTTGGATTCTCTTTGCTAATATTTTGTTGAGGATTTTTGCATCTGTGTTCATCAGTATTATTGGCCTGTAGTTTTCTTTCTTTGTGACGTCTTTGTCTGGTTTTGATATCTGGGTGATGGTGGCCTCGTAGAATGAGTTTGGGAGTGTTCCTCCCTCTGCTATCTTTTGGAAGAGTTTGAGAAGGATAGGTGTTAGCTCTTCTCTAAATGTTTGATAGAATTCACCTGTGAAGCCATCTGGTCCTGGCCTTTTGTTTGTTGGAAGATTTTTAATCCCAGTTTCAATTTCAGTGCTTGTGATTGGTCTGTTATAATTTCTGTTTCTTCCTGGTTCAGTCTCAGAATTTCTTGCTGGTTCAGTTTCTAAGAATTTGTTCATTTCTTCCAGGTTTTCCATTTTATTGGCATAGAGTTGCTTGTATTAATCTCTCATGATCCTTTGTATTTCTCCAGTGTCAGTTGTTACTTCTCTTTCATTTCTAATTCTGTTGATTTGAGTCTTCTCCCTTTTTTTCTTGATGAGTCTGGCTAATGGCTTATCAATTTTATCTTCTCAAAGAACCAGCTTTTAGTTTTATTGATCTTTGCTATTGTTGCCTTCATTTCTTTTTCATTTGTTTCTGATCTGATCTTTATGATTTCTTTCCTTCTGCTAACTTTGGGGTGTTTTTATTCTTCTTTCTCTAATTGCTTTAGGTGTAAGGTTAGGTTTATTTAAGATATTTCTTGTTTCTTGAGATAGGATTGTATTGTTATAAACTTCCCTCTTAGAACTGCTTTTGCTACATCCCATAGATTTTGGATCATGGTGTTTTCATTGTCATTTGTTTCTAGGTAGTTTTTGATTTGCCCTTTGATTTCTTCAGTGATCTATTGGTTATTTAGTAGTGGATTGTTTAGCCTCCATGTGTTTGTATTTTTTACAGATTTTTTTTTCCTTTAATTGATATCTAGTCTCATAGCGTTGTGGTCAGAAAAAATACTTGATACGATTTCAATTTTTTAAAATTTACCAAGGCTTGAGTTGTGACCCAAGACATGATCTATCCTGGAGAAAGTTCCATGAGCACTTGAGAAGAAAGTGTATTCTTTTGTTTTTGAATGGAATGTCCTATAAATGTCATTTAAGTCCATCTTATTTAATGTATCATTTAAAGCTTGTGTTTCCTTGTTTATTTTCATTTTGGATGATCTGTCCACTGGTGAAAGTGGGATGTTAAAATCTCCTACTACGATTGTGTTACTCTTGATTTCCCCTTTTATGGCTGGTACCATTTGCCTCATGTATTGAAGTTCTCCTATGTTGGATGCATAAATATTTACAATTGTTATATCTTCTTCTTGGATCGATTCCTTGGTCATTATGTAGTGTCTTTCTTTGTCTCTTATAATAGTTTTTATTTTAACGTCTGTTTTGTCTGATATGAGAATTGCTACTGCAGCTTTCTTTTGATTTCCATTTGCATGGAATATCTTTTTCCATCCGCTTACTTTCAGTCTCTATGTGTCCCTAGGTCTGAAGTGGGTCTCTTGTAGACAGCATATATACGGGTCTTGTTTTTGTATCCATTCAGCCAGTCTGTGTCTTTTGGGAGGAGCATTTAATCCACTCATGTTTAAGGTAATTATTGAGATGTATGTTCCTATTACCATTTTCTTTATTGTAATGGGTTTGTTTTTGTTGGTCCTTTTTTTCTCTTGTGTTTCCCACTTAGAGAAGTTCTTTAGCATTTGTTGTAGAGCTGGTTTGGTGGTGCTGAATTCTCTTAGCTTTTGCTCATCTGTAAAGGTTTTGATTTCTCTATCAAATCTGAATGAGATCCTTGCTGGGTAGAGTAATCTTGGTTGTAGGTTTTTTTCCTTCATCACTTTAAATATGTCCTGCCACTCCCTTCTGGCTTGCAGGGTTTCTGCCGAAAGATCAGCTGTTCACCTTATGGGGATTCCCTTGTATGTTATTTGTTGCTTTGCCATTGCTGCTTTTAATATGTTTTCTTTGTATTTAATTTTTGATAGTTTGATTAATATGTGTCTTGGTGTGTTTCTCCTTGGATTTATCCTGTATGGAACTCTCTGCACTCCCTGTACTTGAGTGTTTCCTTTCCCATATTACGGATTTTTTCAGCTATAATCTCTTCAAATATTTTCTTAGTCCCTTTTTCTCTTCTTCTTCTGGGACCCCTATAATTCAAATGTAGGTACGTTTAATGTTGTCCCGGAGGTCTCTGAGACTGTCCTCAATTCTTTTCATTCTTTTTTCTTTATTCTGCTCTGTGGTAGCTATTTCCACTATTTTATCTTCCAGGTCACTTATCTGTTTTTCTGCCTCAGTTATTCTGATATTGATTCCTTCCAGAGAATTTTAAATTTCATTTATTTTGTTGTTCATCATTGTTTGTTTGCTCTTTAGTTCTTCTCGGTCGTTGTTAAACGTTTCTTGTATTTTCTCCATTCTATTTCCAAGATATTGTATCATCTTTACTATCATTACTCTGAATTCTTTTTTAGGTAGAAAAAGAATTTCCTGTTCATTTGTTTGGTCTGGTGGGTTTTTACCTTGCTCCTTCATCTGCTGTGCATTTCTCCATCTTCTCATTTTGCTTAACTTACTGTGTTTGGGGTCTCCTTTTCGCAGGCTGCAGGTTCGTAGTTCCCGTTGTTTTTGGTGTCTGCCCCCATTGGCTACGCTTGGTTCAGTGGGTTGTGTAGGCTCCCTGGTGGAGGGACTGGTGCCTGTGTTCTGGTGAATGAGGCTGGATCTTGTTTTTCTGGTGGGTAGAACCACATCTGGTGGTGTGTTTTGGGGTGTCTGTGGACTTAGTATGATTTTAGGTAGCCTCTCTGCTAATGGGTGGGGCTGTGTTCCTATCTTGCTAGTTGTTTGGCATAGGGTGTCTAGCACTGTAGCTTGCTGCTCATTGAATGAAGCTGGATCTTAGCGTTGAGATGGAGGTCTCTGGGAGAGCTTTCACCGTTTGATATTAAGTGGGGCTGGGAGGTCTCTGGTGGACCAATGTCCTGAACTCGGCTCTCCCACCTCAGAGGCTCAGGCCTGACACTCGGCTGGAGCACCAAGACCCTGTGAGCCACACGGCTCAGAAGAATGGAAGAAAAATAAATTAATTAGTTAGTAAAATAAAGTAAATGAAGTTATTAAAAAATAAATAAAAAATTATTTAAAAGTAATAAGAAAAAAAGAAAGAAAGAAAGAAGAGAGCAATCAAACCAAAAACAAATCCACCAATGATAACAAGCGCTAAAGACTATGCTAAAAAAATTAAAAATTGATAGAAACCTAAGACAACTGGCAAAAGCAAAGCTATACAGACAAAATCACACAAAGAAACATACACATACACACTCACAGAAAGAGAAAAAGGAAAAATATGTATATATATTTTTTAAAAAAGGAAGAGAGCAACCAAATCAGTAAACAAATCTACCAATGTTAATAAGCTCTAAATACTAAACTAAGAGAAACATAAAGAAACAAATTAGATGCAAACTCCAAGTCTACAGTTGCTCCCAAAGTCCACCGCCTCACTTTAGGGATGATTTGTTGTCTATTCAGGTATTCCACAGATGCAGGGTACATCAAGTTGATTGTGGAGATTTAATCCACTGCTCCTGAGGCTGCTGGGAGAGATTTCCCTTTCTCTTCTTTGTTCGCACAGCTCCCGGGGTTCAGCTTTGGATTCGGACCCGCCTCTGCGTGTAGGTCTCCTGAGGGCGTCTGTCCCCACCCAGATAGGACGGGGTTAAAGGAGCAGCTGATTATGGGGCTCTGGCTCACTCAGGCCGTGGGGAGGGAGGGGTACGGAATGCAGAGCAAGCCTGCGGCGGCAGAGGCCGGCATGACATTGTACCAGCTTGAGGCGGGCCGTGCGTTCTCCTGGGGAAGTTGTCCCTAGATCACAGGACCCTGGCAGTGGTGGGCTGCACAGGCTCCTGGGAGGGGAGGACTGTGGATAGTGACCTGTGCTCGCACACAGGCTTCTTGGTGGCTGCAGTAGCAGCCTTAGCGTCTCATGCCCGTCTCTGGGGTCCACGCTGATAGCCATGGCTCGCACCCGTCTCTGGAGCTCATTTAGGTGGTGCTCTGAATCCCCTCTCGGTGTGCACCTGGAAACGATGGTCTCTTGCCTCTTAGGCAGCTTCAGACTTTGCCCTGGACTCCCTCCTAGCTAGCTGTGCACTAGCCCTTTCAGGCTGTGTTCACGCAGCCAACCCCAGTCCTCTCCCTGGGACCTGACCTCCAAAGCCCAAGCCTCAGCTCGCAGCCCCCACCCGTCCGGGCGGGTGAGCAGACAAGCCTGTTGGGCTGGGGAGTGCTGGTCAGCAGTGATCCTCTGTGCGGGAATCTCTCTGCTTTGCCCTCCTCACCCCTGTTGCTGCGCTCTCCTCTGTGGCTCTGAGGCTTCCCCCTCCGCCACCCCCAGTCTCCGCCCGAGAAGGGGCTTCTAGTGTGTAGAAACTTTTCCTCCTTCACAGCTCCCTCCCAGAGGGGTAGATCCCGTCCCTATTCTTTTGTCTCTGTTTTTTCTTTTTTCTTTTGCGCTACCCAGGTACCTGGGGAGTTTCTTCCCTTTTGGAAAGTCTGAGGTCTTCTGCCAGCGTTCAGTAGGTGTTCTGTAGGAGTTGTTCCACATGTAGATGTATTTCTGATGTATTTGTGAGGAGGAAGGTGATCTCCGCTTAATAATGTTGGGACTTTTAGTTAAGCACAGCAGAAATGCACTGGAGGTAATTCAATCAACAGCAAAGGTTTGTCATAAAGGATTGTGATGCAACTGGCCTAAAAACTGAGCTAAAACCAGAGCTTATAATACCAGAAGAAATCCTGAGAGTCTTTTCCATATCTCATTTCTGTATCTGTTTTGGGTTTTAAGACTATTATAGCTTTTTGTATTTCTGCCACAAAGAAGAAAATGGGTACCAACATTAGCTAGATTTATATTTCTGCCATCCAAGAGACTAGACACACAAACACTGAGATTGTTCAGTCCTTATTTTAAATTTCCAAGATGCAATTAACAATAGAATCAAAAAGAATAAAATACTTAGGAATAAATTTAACAAAAGATGTACATACTTCTTCTCTGAAAGTAATTAAAGAAGATCTAAATAAATGGAAAGACATCCCATCTTCCTCCAAATCTTCATAGATATGAAGACTTAATATTTGTTAAGATGGCACTAGTCCCCAATTGTGTTTATGTGTTCAAAATAATCCCTGTCAAAATTCCAGGTGCCTTCTTTGCAGAAATTGTCAAGTTCATCCTAAAATTCATACGGAAATGCAGCTGACCCTGTATGACAAAAAACAGTGTTGAAATAGGAGAGTAAAGTTAGAGGACTCTATGTCGTGATTTCAAAGCTACAATAATCATGACAAGTGGTACTGGCATAAGGTAGACATGTAGATCAATGGAATATAATTGAGAATCCAGAAATAAACCCTTACATTTATAGTCAGTTGACTTTCTACAGAGGTGTCAAAATAATTTGATGGGGAAAGAATAGTCTTTTGAACAAGTGGTACTGAGACACCCACATACAAAAGAATGAAGTTGGACCCCAACATCACACTCTACACAAAAATTACCTCAAAATAGATTATAGGCTTAAATGTAAGAGTTAAAACTATGAAACTTTTTAGAAGAAAATACATGCGTATATAAGTAAGTGTTCATGACCTTGAGTTAGGCAATGGTTTCTTCAAGAAACACAAGAAGCACAGTGACCAAAAAAATAAATACATTGGACTAAATCAAAAGTTAAACTTTTCTGCTGAAAGAAAGTGGAAGGACAACCTAATGACTGAGAAAAAATATTTGCAAATATATATCATATTAAAAATATTTGTATCAAGAATATATAAATAACTCTTACAACTAAATAATAAGAAGACTCAATCAAAAAATGGGCAAAGGATTTAAATAGACATTTAACCAAAGAAAATAAACAAATGGCCTTAAGCAATGAAAAGATGCTCAACATTATTAGTTATTAGGGAAATGCAAATCAGTACCACAATAAGAAACCACTTCACACTAGGATGGCTCAAATAGAAAAGATAGACAGTAAGTATTGGTGAGGATGTGGAGAAATTAGAACCCTCATCCATTGTAATGCTAGTGTGAAAGAGTACAGCCACTTCAGAAAACAGTTTGGTAGTTCCTCAAAATGTATGACCCACCAATTCTACTCCTTAGGTTTAGACCTAAGAGAAATAAAAACATAGGACCACACAAAAACTTAAACACAGGGTTTCCCTGGTGGTGCAGTGGGTAGGAATCTGCCTGCCAGTGCAGGGGACGCAGGTTCGTGCCCTGGTCCAGGAGAATCCCACAAGCCACGAAGCAATTAAGCCCGTGAGCCACAACTACTGAGCCTGCGCGCCTGGAGCCTGTGCTCCGCAACGGGAGAGGCCGCGACAGTGAGAGGCCCGCGCACCGCAATGAAGAGTGGCTCCCGCTCGCCGCAACTGGAGAAAGCCCTCGCACAGAAACGAAGACCCAACACAGCCAAAAATAAATTTAAAATAAATAAATAATTTTTAAAAAGATAATAATTTAAAAAAAAAAACGTAAACACAGACGTTCATAGCAAGCAGCGTTATTCATAATAGCCCAAAAGTGGAAACAACCCAAGTGTCTATCAACTGATGAATGGGTAAACAAGATATGATGTATCCACACAGTTGGATATTATTCAGCTGTAAAACAGAATGAAATAATGCATGCTACATTATGGATGAACCTCAGAAATGTTATGCTAAAGGAAAGAAAGTAGTCCCAAAAGACCAGCATCATATGGATACATTTTTATGAAATGTCCAGAATAGGCACATCTGTAGAAACAAAGTAGAAGAGGGCCTTGGGAGTGGGAGAGGAGGGGGAAGAAAGGGAGGTGACAGCTAATGGGCATGAGGTTTCTTTTCTGGGTGATAAAAATGTTCTAAGTGGATTATGGTGATGTTTGTACACTCTGTGAATATACTCGGAAAGTTCGAAGAGGAGAAAAAAATTCCCTAGGGAAGCATTCTGAATGCCTTAGTTTAGGCTGTGTATCTACCCTTGGACCCATCAGCTATGGCCAGAGAGGCAAGAAGTCATGTTTTGTGAATATGTCTGCTTCTGTAAGTATGTGGGTGGAAGTATAGGGAAGGAGAAGGGGCAGTTTTCAGAAAGGATGGAGCAAACAGCAGCTGACTCATAACTGAGTATTCCCTTAACCAGAGCACACTAGTACATAAATACGATGGATATAAATACCTTTTATTAAACTTACCTCTCTCTCTTTGATTTAGTCCGTTGGGAAGGTAGCTAGAACTTGCTTGTTGAAAACATTATTGGACATACTAAGCAATACCTTGACTTACCGACAAGTTCGACTCAATATTATTTTTTCTTTATCTCTGAAGAGACATTTTAACCAAAGGTTGTTAGTAAAGAGGGAGCTGACATTCGCTTTATTTGCATGTCCTCTCCAAACACAAATACTCCTATGTGAAATGCCACCTGGAGACAGTGGCCATGGCCCATAAATTTAATTACTAACCTTTAATTCATCGCTGGCAAAATCAGTTCTTGAAGCATCTAAGCTAATCAGCCTTCTCTGACAATGCTAATCAATCGTTCAGCAGTCCACCTTTGGCTTAATTACTCTTGTACTACATTACATTTTCAAAATGTCAAGAATCCTCTTCTGGAAAAGCAATAAATCATTCCTACATGATGTGAGTAGAGAGCCTGTTATTACTCCCTCACACTTGACCTTGGCTGCATGAAGTTAAAATTGATCATTTGCTGCAGTGGTACATTATAGAGAAAAGAGATTCAATAAGAATCGTAGCACACAAAGAAACAGGGAAGTTTTCAGCACAGTGTTACATCACCTGAAATGAACCAGCTGCTGTCAGATGTTGTTTTTAAGGGTTGGCATGTCTACCACAGCATTTCCTGAAACAGGTGAGCTCTGAGGCTTTTACACTTCCAAATTTCTGAGATCTGAAAAGCATAAAAACACCATCTTATCAGAAATCCAATTAATCTCTTGTTGCAGATTCAAATCCAAAAATGACTACTCATTTTCCTGGTACTTTTCTCCAAATTACAAAAAATCATCTACAAATACTTCTCAGAAAATGAGGAGAAAAGAGTAAAACAAAAGAAGGAAGCTCCATGTTGAGATTCAGTAGCAGATTGAGAGTTGGATCTGGGCTCGAATCCTGATCACACCACTCACTACCTACATGAAGCTGGGCAAGTTATTAAACCTCTGTAAGCCTTGTTTTCCTCATTTCTGCCCTAGGCATAATAACAGGCGAATGCCCCTAGAGCAGTGGTTCTTACCTAGGGGCAGTTTTGCCCCCAGGGCGGACATTTGGCAGCATCAGGAGACATTTTATGGTCAAAACTGGGAGAGGGGTGCATCCCGTAGGTACAAGGCAGGGATGACGCTCAGCATTTTACAGTGCACAGGACAGCCCTTATTACAAGGAATTAGCCAACTCAAAATGTCAGTAGGGTACGCACTGAGAAGTTCTGCTCTCTAGAGCAATTGGTGCAGGTCTTGATACATAAGAAATAACTCAGTCATCTCCTCTGTGGTCCCACCTCCAGCTAGGTTGGCTCCTGGATTCGTACCTCCTCATCTAGTCCCTCAGCCCTGAGGGTGGTAGATGCTTCCACTAATCCCTGGGTCATCATATCACCCCATTTTCAGATCTTTCAACATCGTTTATGGCTGCACTGGAGGGACCAGCAGAATTGGCATCACCTGTGAGCTTGTTGCAAAGATAGGACCATTGTAGGACCCATACCAGATCTCCTGGATCAGAATCTGCATCTAACCAAGATCTCTGGGTGTTTGCATATTGAGAAGCTCTTTCTAAAACGGGTGTGTGTATGAAAATCTTTAGTATCATAACCAACTCAAAAAGCATTTCTATCAGAAAGTTAAATTCCTATTATTCTGGTATTTTAGTATTTGGTAAACCACAACTACAGTGTTCCCTTCAACAAAATGGGTGAAGAATACAACGAATATTATGTCTTAAAAGCAAATAGGAAAACGAGAAGCAGATGACTAGCTTTAACAGCCCATGGCTGAAGTTTGCAGAGTTCATTAGAGTTGGCAAGTCTCCAGGGGCTCACTGGTCCATGTGAGGACATGTCATGTGCTAGCAAAGCACATGCTCTCCAGGGCCTGGCTCTAGCCTGGCTTTGGAGCAACCGTCCATGAGCTTCACAAATAGTTGTATTCATTTTTTTGGAGGCAGAGTTCCCCTTGAAATGGGGCCAAATGAAAGCTACAAAATGCCCTGGAAAGAGAGATCCAATTTAGCGTTGTGATCTGTAGAATTTTATAGACAAAGCAGGTGGCCAGTATTTCGGATCATGATGTTTGTGAGGTTGGACCTGGGGATTTAGAATGACTGTACAAAAAGTATTCATAAGCCGTCAGTATTTCTTACCAGGCCTTTATACTTTAGTAAGAATTAAGTGGAAAGAGCATGTGTTGTATTCTTACCTTCTAATCACCCAGAATGCCTCCATATGCTTCTTATAGTAATGTCTCTAGGTGCTTGTTGAAAACAGGTATGCATGTATGGAAGAGATTATAAGGGCTTATCCATGTCCGTTGCTCATCTCCTTCTTGAGTGCATGGGGCTGGATTATACTTCCCAGACCCCTTTGGTTTAGATGGGACCGTATGACGAATTCTAGCCAATGAAATGTGAGTGGAAGTAATGTATAAAACTTCCAGGCTAAAGCATTTAAGAATTGGTGTGATAAGCCACCTGTTAATATGGTAGTGGTTCAAGTTGAAAACCTGGTCCTCTGGGTCATTGAACAGAGGGAGTCCCCACTTACCTACTTGACTTCACATGAATTACTTTTGCTCAGTCACTGAGATTTTGGAGTTGGTCTTTTGTAGAATCTTGCAGTTTCTTACCTTGATTAATACAACAGAAGCAATCAATATCGTGGACTTTTTGGCTGAAATGTTAATATAGTCTAAAAGCAGTGGATTTGAAGACACAGATTCAAGTTTTTGCTCCAACACTTAGTAAGTGTGTGACATTAGGAAAATCATTAACCATCTCCAGTCTTAAGTAAAATTAGATTGAGCTATATCATCTCTAAGATCCCTTCTTCTCAACTCCAGTATCCTGGAATTATTTGAAGGCCCATATCATGTTTTCTCCTGCTTGTTGGACACTCCTCCCCTCCCCACACTTTGCTTAATTATTATAAATGATAAACTCATGTAAATGCAAGTACATACGCTATGCAAATCCTAAGAGGATATTATTTATAAAGAGTCATGGAATCAGTTCATGCCTATAAAAATACATTTTTTTTTTATGAAGAAGGTTCTATCAGTACATATTTGACTGATTTATTCATCTGCCTGATTCACAACCAGGAGAGTCTTTCAAAGAAGCCATCATTGTCACAGTGAGGGGTCTGCCCAAAGAATCAGTCATATGAAACTGGACTGTTTCTGCTACCTCTAATTAGATGAGTTTCCATCTGCATTTTACCCCAGTCCAGTCTCCAACTGGAATCCTGGAGACCAAGGTAGAATACGGCTGAGAAATTGATTCTCTGGATTTTTAGGAGTTATGTGACTTTTCGGGGCTGCACTTTGTAAACAGCTTGTGCGTAGGTTTCTTTGGGGGCCTTCATGTTCCTCCATACCCTCCTTTTGTGTCCAGGGCACAATGCTGTTGCTGTGACATCAAGTCTCCCCCTCCCTCCCCAATGCATTAACTCCTTTTTTTTTTCTTCTCTGGCCTTGGACATGTCAGATTTTATGCTACCAAGCTTGGACTGCAGTAAACAGTGGTACTTTCCACCCTCCTTTGGAAAAAAGAACACAAACTCTCCACATTTGATATGAGAAGCATGCTTATTATAGATTTTTAAAATGCTAAGCTCTGAGCAGCGATCTGAGGGAAAATAGTGAGGGACTGGAGTGGTGGAAGGGAGTAATTGGGGTGAGAAAGGGCACACAAGGAATAAGCACACTGATTATTTCAGATGGTGCTTTGTTTTTCGTGAAATAAATATATCCTCCCAACTTGGGACAGCTTTTCAGAGTTCTTCTGAAAACAGGATGTGTTTTCTTTCTCACCGCCTGTCTGTTGCTGCTTTGGCCCCTCTGGGGCTGTTTGAGCTGCTGCTGCCTCTGCCCCTGCTGTGGCTGGATGAATTGTGCTGGTCCCACTGTTGCTGTTCACCACCATTCCAGAAGGAAAGTCCTTTTGTCACAGCCTTCTCCGGCTTCACAGCTCAAATGCATGTTCAGGAACACCAGAGAATAAAGCTCTTCCATCTTTCAGGAAATTCGGGGCAACTGCTTTCTTACTACAGGGCCGACAGAAAATAGATTTTTCTCATTTTTTCACAGCAGGTGAAATTCTTTGAGGACAGACTTCAAAAGAGGAGACGGCACAAAATATCAGTGGAGTATTTGGGGTTTTTCTGTTTACATTTGGTCCTTTTTAAAAAAAAAAAAAAAAAATTATTTATTTATTTTTGGCTGTGTTGGGTCTTCGTTGCTGCGCACTGGCTTTCTCTAGTTGCGGCGCATGGGCTTCTCATTGCAGTGGCTTCTCCTGTTGAAGAGCACGGGCTCTAGACGTGTGGGCTTCAGTACTTGTGGCTCATGGGCTTCAGTAGTTGTGGCACATGGGTTTTACAGCGAAGGCTCAGTAGTTGTGGCCCATGGGCCTAATTGCTCTGCGGCATGTGGGATCTTCCCAGACCGGGGCTCAAACCCAGGTCCCCTGCATTGGCAGGCGGATTCTTAACCACGTCGCCACCAGGGAAGTCCCGGTCCTTTTGTTTTTTATACTCAAAATTTGACTGGAAACCGAGGTGCTTCTCAGTTGTTCCTTCTCAAGTGTAGATAAATAACACTAATAACCACTACTGTAAAATCAAATATTTTTCCTACTAATTCATACTAAAAGGAACATTGCTCAAATTTTAGTTCTCTGTTTTACAGTAATTTATTCTCCTGTACTCCCTGAATTCTTTAGAAAGAAGTCTAAATTCTATTGAAATCTTTAAAACAAAAGTTTAATCTTATTTTTAGTCTTTGGCTTCAGACATACATTTGCTCTGGTTTCTTCTTTTCTGATATTCAACTGACTTTGAAATTACCTTTCTTTCTCTCCTGTTTTCTACCCACTCTCTGTCCACTAATATGAGTTTGCGGCCTTACCTCTCTGTCTAGAGATATCTCAGTTTTTCTCTTCTTTGAAATAAGTTGTTTCCTTTTGCCCTCTTTTCCTGTATAACCCTATTTCCCAATTATTATTTCTTTACCTTTTCCTTCCCATTTCTGTCAGAGTCCGAATCAGTTCTACTTCTTTTACCCTACTGGCAGTTGTCAAGAATTATAGTAGAGTGTAGAATAACAAATAAATAAAAAATGGGCTTACTTGCTTATTAAGAAATTTAAATGTATGTTTCTTGTAAGGGTGACATTCTTCCCATGCCTTGGTAGCACCAGGGAAAGAAAGAGTCTTTCCATAAAATCATACTCACCATGATCTTATTCTTGGTAAAATATTGCTGATTTTACTTCATGGTAGATTAAAAAGATAACAATGTTTGATAATTCTCATATCTAGGGGAAGGAATCTCCTCTCCCTTGAACATGGGTGAGCTGTGTGACTGCTCTGAGAAACAGAATTTGGTGAAAGTTTGACTAGGCAGTTTGGGCGTAGGTTTGGAAAGATAGTGTGTCTCCTCATCCTCTCTCTGGGAACACTCACTCTCAGAGCCTTCAATTACCATGAAAAAGTCTGACTCCTCTTGACCATACTGGAGAAGCCATGTGTAGGTGTCCTTGCAGTTGTCCCAGCTAAGCTCAGCCTTCCAGTCAAGGCTCCAGACTCACAAAGTGAAGCCATCATGGACCTCCAGACCAGTCCATCTGTCAGTCAACACGACCAAGTGACCTCAGTCAACATCAGTGAGGGCAGAAGAAGCGTCCTGTCAAACTATACCCAAATTCCAGACCCATAACATTCTGGAAAAACTCGTGAAATGGTTGCTGTTTTGAGACACTGTTTTGGAATGATTTGTTACGCAGCAGTTAATAACTGGAATGCCCTTTATGCTGCCAGATTTTACTGTGGGCTCTTGGGCCTGGAGGGATCCTCAGACAAAATGTAAGTTTCTCCCTGGGGCCAACTTGGAACCGGAGAAGCAGCTGCCCACACTTCTTCCTGGACACTTGAGCAAAAGGATAATATCCTGCTTAGCCTGAAGCTACTCATTGTAATTTGAACCCCAGTCAATAAATTCAGTGTGTAAGAAATGTAAATTTCTTTTCTTTTTTTTTTTTTCAAAACAGCTTCGGCTTTAAGCTCTTATTCCACTTACATGTGTTATCAGAGACTCCTTCCCTTTCCCTGGGATCAGCAAACTATAATTTCTAGGCTGCGTGATTTTTGTATATCCTGCAGGCTTAGAATTTTTTTTTTTAATGCATTTAAAGCGTTGTTTAAAAAAACAAAGAATATGCAACAGAGACAAAACATGGCATGCAAAGTCTAAACTGTTTGGTATTTGACCCTTTACAGAAAAAGTCTGACAACTCTCGGTAAAGACAAAGAGTTGAGGTAGCTAACAATCTACAGTCATCTTATTTTTTTGTTTTTGTTTTTGTTTTTTGTAGTACATGGGCCTCTCACTGTCGTGGCCTCTCCCGTTGTGGAGCACAGGCTCCGGACGCGCAGGCTCAGCGGCCATGGCTCACGGGCCCAGCCGCTCTGCGGCACGTGGGATCCTCCCGGACCGGGGCACGAACCCGCGTCCCCTGCATCGGCAGTCGGATTCTCAACCACTGCGCCACCAGGGAAGCCCAACAGTCATCTTTTTATGCTTATGAACTCTGAGATACTTACTTTCCTGCTTGGATAACAGACATCAGCCAACATACAATTTACCTCTTGTCTCATCTAGAAGTTTCCTTTGGGTCTTGGAGTTCTCCCTGCTATTGCTGTCCACAAAGGGTAATCATTTTGCTACTCCTGCTCCACATACGGGAAACACTTTGGATACTGTCCAAAGCCCTCTGTCACTTCAGTCCTTCTCAGGCCCCCAGATATTATTCACAGAAACCCCATGCAGCTTCATCAAATACTCCCTACCTAGACTGTGCATTTCTCCTCTAGGATATGCTGCCAACGCAATGTTCTGGCTGGGAAAGGGGGCACGGGTCCCCTCCACTCATACGTCCCTCACTTCTATCTGCCAGTCCTGTTTTTCTTCCCCAGGACTCACTCCTGGACAAGAAAGGGAAGAGGTTCATGATGTATTCATTATTTACTGAGCTTCCACTAAATGGCAGGCACTGTGCTGGGCACTTTGATAGACCAGTGAACAAAACAAAGATCCTTGCATCATTCTAAAGGAGGTAGCAGACAATAAACAATAGGAAAAAATGAATAAGTACATTATCTATTTACTAAAAACGTATAGTACTAAAGTAGATACAGAAAGTGCAACCAAAAAAAGAACAAATAGAAGACAGTAAGAGGGATAAGTCAGAGGTGGAGAGTCTTAGGGCAGGCTTTACTGAGGATAACTATTTGACTAAAAATCTGAAGGTCAGTAAATGAGCCATGTAGTTAACCATCCGGGAGAAGAGTATTCCAAGGTACTGAAGACAGCAGTATGCCTGACCTGTTCAAGCAGCATGAGGGAGGCTGGTGTAAACAGAAAGGCGTGTGATCAGAAAGAGAGTAGGGCATGTGTGTGGAGTCTTGTAATCCTTGTTAAGATCTTTTTGGTTTCGACTTTGAGTACCATCAGAAGGCTTGGCAGGATTTTGAGCAGAGGAGTTGGCCTGATCTGGCCTAGGTTACAACAGAAATCACTTTGTCTGCTCTGCTGAAATCAGATTAAGGGTGTGGGGCAAGAGTAAAAGCAGGTATACTTGTTGGGAAATTATCGCAATTGTCTAAGCATGTCATCATAATAGCTCAAATTTAAGGTGACAGCAAGGAGACGATAAAAAGTGCTAAGAGTGCTAAGACTCACCATTTCTAAGATTCCATTATTTCCCCTTCAAAATTGTCCTCCTCAGCTCAAAAATCATTTTATAGATTAAAGGTTTAAGTTTTGCTCTTAAATGATCATGTGGTCTCCAAATCTGTGGACTAAGTCCTGAATTATTGCCCTTCCCTTCAAGACCCAGGCTTTTAAATCTCAAAACCTGGGAAGAATTCCCTTTTTCTCTGCCTTGCAGGGAACAACAAATCCCTTCCCTGCATCCATGAGCCTAGAATAGCCTCACTGCAACTTGATTGATGAGAGAAGACTGGGACAAAGGCGAAGTAGGAAAGACTAGGGGAAAACTACCCATTACTATCATTATTACCATCCCACTCTCACTTTGGTACATCACAAGTAGAGAGGCTTGTTCCAAGTCAAGCTTGTTGTGAGGGAACATACATTACAAGATAATCTCACTTTGATGGAGCTTCTTAACTTTCGTGATCTTCAGCTGGCCTCAGGAGACCACAGGATAACATAAGGCTATTTAGGCAGGAGAGAACCTTCCAGTACCTTGGTAAATAAGGGTATGTTGGATCAGTCTTGGGATCCAGAGTTAGCAGTGAGTATAAGTTAACAAATCCTTTTTTTTTAATCCCAAAGTCCCATTCTCTCTTCCCAATCCTTCTAATGGTTGATTCTTGCCTTCTTAAGGACTCTTATGAGCCCCAAATATGCTGAGTACCTGAAGTCATTTACTCCAGGTCACATGGACATTAAGCCACATAGACAAGCTTCAGGCAAGCCACTCTGACTCAGAGCCTGCACTTTCAGGCACTAGGAAAACTGTATCCCACTATTGTCAGCAGTTTGACTCTAATGTCCTTTGATGTGGCTGGCTGTCTTGTATTTATCTTTCCTGAGTTAACTGACTTCATGAGTCTATGTCTTCTGTGTTTCCCCAGATTTAGGACATGTTGGGCCATTATTTCTTCAGATGTTTTTCCTGCTTCATTCTCTCACTCCTGTCTTTCTGGTACCCCAATTATACATATGTTACTTCTTTGGCTATTGTCCCACAGATCCCTGAGAGTCTGCTGATAACTTTTAATTCTCAGATTGAATCCTTTCTATTGATCTATCCTCCCATGGGCTAACTTTTCTTGCATCTCCAATCTGTTGTTAAGGCCATTCAGAGAATTTTCTATTTTAGGTCCTATATTTTTCAGTTCTGGAATTTCAACTGGGTTCTTTTTAAAAGTTTTAATTTTGCTGCTGATACTTTCTATCTTTTTTTTAATCACAAAAAGCATATCTTCCTTTGTGTCTTTGCGTATAGTTCTAAGACATGCTTTAAAATCCTTGTCTGCTATTTTAGTACCTGGTTCATCTCAAGTTTGGTCTTAGTTGATACTCTTTTCTCTTGAATATGGGTTGCGTTTCCCAGTTTCTTCATGTTATAAGAAAATTTGGATGGTATCTTGGATATTGAGTGTGATTATATCAAAGAGGCTCTGGATTCTGTTATGTTCCTTTGAAAACTGTTGATGATTTTTGTAAGTAGGTTAACTTTGCTGACCTCAAACTGCAAACTTTTTCTCCCCTGCCATTTTAGCCTTAGCTGGGTTGTTTGCAGTCCTCCCATGCATGTGTGATGTGGGGGTCAGCCACAGACTGGGACAAGATTTATATACAAAATCGGGAACTCTCTGTCTGTACCTCTCGTTTCTGTGATATCTCCCCTCACTTTCCAGCTGCTGGACTTACCCTGAACTTTGACTTCCTAATTTCAAGCCATTTCACTGCAAGTTGTTCACTCTGAGTTTGCACTGACCCACATGGCAGAGTAAGGACTTCCCTAAGGCTGAAGCCATGAAAGTGGGAAACTCACCAAGTGCCATTCCCTTTTTTTGTCAAGTGTCCACTCCCCTTGCAGTGTCCGCTTTCCTCTGGTTGTTCTCCCATGCCTTTAGATAGTAGTTTTGTAGTTGTTATCTCCACGAGTGTTAGTCAAACAGGAACTGCTGAAATATTACCGAAAATGAAACCCTCTCACTTTTTGCAAGTCTTCATTTGCTCATCTCTCTTCCATTATTCGAGAGCCAATTGGGGGGCTGTAATTTATTCATCTCTATTTCTGATGCCAAGAGGGTTGTACTCAGTGTGTGATCCCTGGACCGTCGGCATTAGCCTCACGTGGGAGCTTGTTAGAACTGCAGACTCTCCAAGATCTACTGAACCAGAATCTGCACTATAACAGTACCTCAGGCATTTCATCCGTATGTTAAATTTGATAAGCACTGGTACAGAGCGTACTGAGGGCCACAGCATGGGCACATGGCAAATGCTAATTGAAAGTGTAAATAAATAAATTCTTCACCTAGACATTTACTGCTAAGTGTGGTATATTTGCATTGAGAAATCATTTTCCTCTCAGATTTTTTTTTTTTTTTTTTTTTTTTTTTGTGGTTTTTGTGGTATGCGGGCCTCTCACTGTTGTGGCCTCTCCCTTTGTGGGGCAAAGGCTCCGGATGCGCAGGCTCAGCGGCCATGGCTCACGGGCCCAGCCGCTCCGCGGCACGTGGGATCTTCCCAGACCGGGGCACAAACCCGTATCCCCTGCATCGTCAGGCGGATTCTCAACCACTGCGCCACCAGGGAAGCCCTCCTCTCAGATTTTAATAACATTTGGTTTTATATATTTTCCTCCTCAGAAACCTCCTCCTAAACTAGTAGGAGATTTGGTTGGCCAATGTGAGTCTGAACAGTAAAGGAGAGAGATTTTAAAGGGCCATCATAAAATGGAAAGTATGACCAGTGTCAGCAACTGCATTTACAGGAGAACCAGCATCATGTGTGGTTGTAATTGAAATAAGAAATTTTATGAATCACATCTTTGGTCTGCTTTTTTTTTTTTTTAATATTTATTTATTTGGCTGCGCCCGGTCTTAGTTGCAGCACACAGGATCTTTAGTTGCGGCACACAGGATCTTTAGTTGTGGCATGCGCACGCTTAGTTGCAGCATGTGGGATCTAGTTCCCTGACCAGGGTTCAAACCCATGCCCCCTGCATTGGGAGCAGGGAGTCTCAGCCACTGGACCACCAGGGAAGTCCCAACACCCACACACAATTTTTTTAAAATATCTTTACTGGAGTATAATTGCTTTACAATGGTGTGTTAGTTTCTGCTTTATAACAAAGTGAATCAGCTATACATATACATATATTCCCATATCTCCTCCCTCTTGCGTGTCTCTCCCACCCTCCCTATCCTACCCCTCTAGGTGGTCACAGAGCACCAAGCTGATCTCCCTTTGCTGTGTGGCTGCTTCCCACTAGCTATCTATTTTACATATGGTAGTGTATATATGTCCATGCCACTTTCTCACTTCGTCCCAACTTACCCTTCCCCCCCCCCCACGTGTCCTCAAGTCCATTTTCTACGTCTGCGTCTTTATTCCTGTCCTGCCCCTGAGTTCTTCAGAACCACTTTTTTTTTTTTAGATTCCATGTATGTGTTAGCATACGGTATTTGTTTTTCTCTTTCTGACTTACTTCACTCAGCTTTTCCCCCAGCCTCTAGGCTATAGATAAAAATCTCCCTCAAAAAGAATTTCCCGCTCCCATCCCATGCATAAATTCATCCAGATGAAAGCATTCTTTTTTATTGGCAAACAAAGCTGATGATAATTACGGGCCCTGACAAAGCACATCCTGTCATAAAAATATTTCTGGTAAATGTTTATAGTTTAGAAAACTACAAAATAATTTTCAAATATAGATCATAGAAAAAGCTTGACAGAAGCCAAATGAATTTCTTCCTTTACATTTAAAAACCATTCTACTTGATTAAAAATTTGTTCACTCTTCTTCAGCTAATGGTAACTGGATGTAATTTTATATGCATTGCATTCTTTAAAGGAAAATCATAATTTAAAAGCATGCAAATGGAAAACAATGCGAGTGGACAAAAGAACTGTCAAATAGTAAAAAATTGTAAATAAAACAGGAAAAAAAGAGAATCATCAAGAAGAATTTGTAACACATACACAGAGAAGGAACAAACACATGTTTGTGCACCGGGACCATGATAATTATTTTTCCCACAGATATGAAAATAATATCAAAATTCTTACCCATAACGAAATTAGTTAGTTTAACATCCTCTCTCTTTCCAAGTTATCAGTAATTTTTCTGCCACATGGTAGGTGAAAGCTAGTGTTTTCTTTGTTTTCCGCATTCTAAGCACATGATGTTGTTAAGTAAGTGCTGCTTTGTGAGAATGACACTTCTAAATAAGAATGGAAGAAGACATAAAAAACCCTCTTTTAAAAGAAAAGTGTCATTTTTGTCTGAATGCCAACATAAATTCGCTTTTTGATAAATAGTTGGAGTAGCTGTCAGTATTTAAAATCAGCTAATAATTGGCAGCTATGAATTCTCAAATCATGGAAAAGAATCGGCAGTAGAATTACTCTAGAAATGAAAAAATCACTGTCAACCCAGTTTTTTTTTTTGGAGTGGGCATTAGGATTAGCCAAGAATATGTTATCTTACTGGACTAGTTTGGTGCAGGCTTCAGCCAGATCCCTGTGGACCCTAACCCTAGCCCTCACCGTAACCCATCCCTTCCCCCTGGCTTTCCAGCAGGATCAGTGTTAATGGAGACGTGGATCCATCTCTACAAACTCTGAGTTACTGAATGGTCATCAGGAGCATGAGTTCTAGAACCAAACACACCTTGGTTTAAATCCTGGCTCTACCGTATCTTTGTGGTAAAACCTTTGGCGATTTCATTAACTTTTCAGCCTCTGTTTCTTCGTCTTTAGAATGAAGAGGAGTTATAATCTCCCTTTTGTCATAGGACTGTTTAAAAATTAAATGAGACAGCTCATGGAATGTCATCATTATAGTATTTGGCAGACAGTAGGTGCTCTACAAATGGTCCCTCCACTTCCTTCTCCTCCTCTTCCTTCTGTTTTTGCCGTAAACGAATTTTCCGGATGTAAAGTTTGGTGAGTGGATGATAAGTGGTGGTGCCAGCCATGACTCTGAAATAGTTCATGTCTAGAGCAGCGCGATCCAACAGATTCTATTTGATGATAGAAATGTTCTAACCTGTGCTGCTCAATGTAGTAGCCACTAACCAACCACCTGTGGCTAAGGGGCCCTTGAAGTGTGGCTGGTGCAACTGAGGAGCTAAATTTTATTTCCGTTTTTAATTTTAATGTTATTGAAGTATAGTTGATTTATAATGCTGTGTTAATTTCTGCTGTACAGCAATGAGGTGGTCAATTTTCGATTTTATTTAATGTTAAGTTATTTTGAATACAAATTTAACTAGCCACCGGTGGTTAGTAGCTACTGGATTGGACAGTGCAAATCTAGAGCAAAGATCACAAGCTTACGTGCGTTCAGGGAGTAGACAGGTGACAGAAATCGGTGAAGTGGGTTGAGTCTATGATAGGGTGTGGTGGGACTTGAAGAAACTAGAGACACATGCCTTGTCTAAAGGAGTCAGCCCGTACTAGCCTTCGCCAGCGCTGCTGGGTAGGTGTTTGTCCAGCTTTTCTAATGTTTCAGGAGAAGCCAGGAATGCAAGTTTTCATGCAATGTCTTCCTATTCTTTAACGCGTCAACCAATTTAAAAATTTTTGGAGCACTCCAGGCCAAACAAAATATATTTACTCACCAGATGTAGGCCATGAAACATCAGTCTGCAGCCTCTAGCTGAGAGCCTACCCGTGAAATCATGGGAAAGTCACCAAATTAGACCGTCCATAGGAAGAGCAGGGAGCATCAGCCTTGTTAACGTGTCAGGTATTTGCAGGAAGTGGGCCTTCTTGGGGACCCCATGAAAGATGGCCTCATTGCCTACATCAGACCTTCAGAAACGATCTCAATTCTGGGTCCTCCATTGCACGCGGCTTATAAGCTGAAAGAAGCTAGTC
The DNA here is from genome assembly GCF_026419965.1 of Kogia breviceps. Classification (NCBI taxonomy): domain Eukaryota; kingdom Metazoa; phylum Chordata; class Mammalia; order Artiodactyla; family Physeteridae; genus Kogia; species Kogia breviceps. The sequence goes on from NC_081319.1 coordinate 23,487,252, forward strand.
TAAGAAGAAGGAATCTTGCAAAGACAGTAGTGTTTCCTGGTCCAGCTCATCCCCAACACTTGGTGTCCACTGGTGCAAGCATCTTACCCAAAGAGAGTGACAGGAACAGGAACCAGGTCCGTCTTCCGTGTTCTAAATTCTTAGGATTCTGGCAAGCCCCAGCTGATGGAAAAAATGAGAAAGATTCTGTCCTGCTTGAGCACGACACTCTGTGGCATCTGGTCACTCTGTTAAGCCACTAGAGTTTTCCCCCAGTGTATTCATTCATTTATTCGCTCACTTACTGAACCAATATATGTTGAGCAGCTCTTACATTTGACTCACCGGTGCTATCTCATTCCCCACCACTTGGGTGTGGAGCATTGTGGACTCAGCTTTCAGCCTTGTCTTCAAGTAGGAGCCAGATGTAAAGGCAACATATCACCCAGGTTAAGAGCATTATCTTTGGCCTCAGGCCCAGGATTCAGATTGTTCACTTTCTATCTGTGTGATCTTAAGCAAGAGACATTTTTTTTTAGGGCACTGAAATTTTATTTCACTACATGTCACTTAAGATGATCACACAATGTCTATTCTTTTTTTTTTTTAATTGAAGTGTAGTTAATTTAAAATATGTTCATTTCTGGTGTATAGCAAAATATATGTATATATAAATATTTCTGTTTCATATTCTTTTCCATTATAGTTTATGACAAGGTATTGAATATAGTTCCCTGCACTATTACAGTAGGACCTTCATGTTTATCTATTTTATACACAGTAGCTAAGCAAGAGACTTTTTAATTCTTAGTACCTCATCTACGAAATGGGAAAAGTAAGAGTATCTTCCTTATAAGTTGGTGAGAAGATTAGATGAGAAAAGCATGTCAAAGACTTAGCATAACCATAGCAAGCTCTCAATTAAAAAAAAAAAAAGGATATTTACAGATAATGGATTACATCTCTTCTCCATACAGTAGCATACCAAGGGGAGGGTGCAGTGGGGGTTATCTGTCTCAGCCAAGACGAGTATTTTATCGTTGACTTTATTTACAATTGCTGGTGCATGCTAATAATGAAAAGCAGACTGACTTGTAGTCAGTTTTATTATTGTTTTGAAGTCCTCTACAGATGTTGCGGTCTGTTACCATCTGCTCCCAGGGAGACTGCTCCCACTGGCCTCCACCGGCCATATTTAGATGCATCACTGGCTTCATTTTTAGTCTTGCTCTCTGAATATCTTTAATACTGATTTTAGTCCCTCTTGGAATCATAGGTGCATTGTGTATGTAATGGTGAGTTGAAAAATAGAATCCATGCAAACACATATTGAGCGCTGTGATACAGGGTGACCAACTTGTACCAGTTTGCCCAGGACTTTGCCAGTTTGAGCACTGAAAGTCCCAAGTTCCCTCAGTTCTGTGTACCCGGGGGACAGCTGCTCACCCTGGACATGCCACACATTAAGGAAAGATGGTGGAAAGGGAAGAAGCCGGGTTCTAATACCAAGAGTTTGAATATCATTTGGTGAAATATCAGTGGAGAATGAACTACAGTTGACCCTTGAACAGCAAGGGTTTAAACTGTGCAGATCCACTTATACGCAGACATTTTTCAATAAATACGTGCAGTCCTACGGGAACAGGCTTGGTTGAATCCGCGGATGCAGAACCACGGATGCCGAGGAACAGCGAATCCCGAGGGGGGATTGTAAGTTAATAGAGACCTTTTTGACTGCGAGAGCGGGCTGAGCCCCTAACCTCCTCACTGTTCAAGGGTCAGCTGTACTCACCAGACACACACACACACACACACATACACACACACACCCCCCATATTTAAGAGCTTGGCTAACACGCTGTGCCCAGATCCCCTGCCCTTGGCATCACTCAAACATCTGCCTCCACCCACTGATCACCTCCGTGTGTCCACGCTCATTTAACCAAACCTGGAAGTACAGAGTTACCAACCAGCTCTTTATGCCCTTTCTTGTCTGCTGTGTTTTTATGTGCCTGCTCAGGGAGTGTTCAATACGCTCTGAAGGTGGCCACACAGACATGCAGCCTGGGCCAAACGGATCGTTGCATAATTGATAATAGGCCATTGTATTCACATTCTATTTAGATTATTGTACAAAGCAGGTGACAGGTGTTCAGAGAACATTACCCAAGCTGCGCGTTGCCGAGAACATCCTGAGACCAGCTGGGGCAGAGAGTCCAGAGGAAATCGCCAGAGTAATTTAATAGTTCACAGGGCTTTGGGTTTGTGAGGATTACAACCAAGAATTAAAGTGATATTGACCACCCACTTAAGAAGGGCCTTTGTGCTTTTCCCTCCTACACTTATTAATTTTGTTCCCAGGGAAATTGCTGCAGGGTGACCGGGATGAAAACTTATTTGCAAAAGGGTGTATGTTGTCACTTAACGCGAGAAACAATGGAAAAGAAAGCATCTAGTAAGGGAGAAGGCTGCTTTGAAACGCCCAGTATTGGGTATGCCAGGTTGGGGTGGATGGGTGTTGCTAACTTCTCTTTTCAAAAGATTTGTACCAGAGCCAGATGTTTAAGGAAAATTGTAGAATGCAACTTTCAGGATCAGAAGCTGGTTCTGAAACAGAGCTAGCCAGAACATTTCACTTGATTTCTCAGAATTCATCCTCTAGATTCACAGCTGAAGTTTTCACACTTAATAGAGCCGCTACATTGCTCTACGTTTGAAAATTTACTTACAGTTGGTCTCACTTTTTGACTATTTCTCCCCTGCTTTCTCATGCATTTTGGTTTTTCAGAACAAGTTTGGGTCAAAATTCATGCACTGGCTCATTCCCCAAACATTTACTAAGTATGCCTTCAACACACTGTGTGAGATGGGATTCATTCAATATCCATCCTACAGATACTTCTGGAGTATCTACTAGGTGACAAGCTCTACGCAAGGCAGTGAGGACACGTTCTGTACAGGGAGCTTACATTCCAGCAGGGCAGACAGCCGTTTGGTGATACTTGCTGTGGAAAAGTGTAGACTGGAGTAAGGGAGGGGTGAAAGGTGCTGGAGTAGGGGAGTAGAAGAGACTATATAACTAAAAATGACGAGTGAATTGGCCAAGTGGACGTTTCTGGGCAAAACGTTCCTGGCACGGGAAACAGGCTGTGTGAAGGCCCTGTGGCAGAGGATATCTGGTATGCTTGAGGCCACAGTAAGGACTTCAGCTTCATTCTGAGTGAAATGGGGAGCCTTTATAGGGGTTTGAATAAAGGAGCTATGGGATCCAAGTCAGATCTTAAGATCACCCTGATTGCTGTCTGAAAAATAGTTAAGGGTCAAGACTAGATGTAGGGAGACTTCTTAGAAGTCTGTTGGAATTATCCAGGGAAGATAAAGCAGTACACAAATATGTAGTTCTAGTCTTCAACAAGCATGTAACTACTTGGGAAAACAGATCTTGGCAGCATTTTATTTAAAAGGAGGCAAAATGGAATAAGAAAAAGTAAATGGAGGAAACAGAGGTTAATTGTTTCCATTAGGGAAGGCTTCTTGGAGGAGGTGTCTGTGAGAGACTTAAATTTTTCATTTCATTCTTTAAGACCTCCTTCATTCTCTCTTCTTTCTCTTACTTCTTCCCTCTCTCCATCTTTCCATATGCCTCTCTCTCTCTTGTTGTCTTTCTTTTGATAACCTTTCTTGCCTTAGTGGTAGTTAAACATTAGCTAAAAGTTAACTTTTATAATACCTTTACAGTACCTTACTTTCACTACCCTCAACTCTGCTGTAACTTCATTTTTCTCTCCTCAAATAGTGTTCAGTACATTGAATACTGTTTTAAAGAGGGTCTTAAGCACTGAAAGATGGATTTTGATATTCAAAATATGACAATTTATTAAACTGATTAAAATATCATTTGTAATGAAGGGGTTGGGAGTAGAGAGGGAAGTACAGATGAAATTTGATAGGCAGAATTTCAGTAATGGCTAAAGCAGAGCCATGGGCGCATAGAGGTTTAGGACACCATTCTCTCTACCTCTGTGAATGTTTGAATTTTTCTCTAATAAAATATTTTAAAACCTCATTAGATCATTCTCATGACAAATTGCCATCCGTGATACTAAATGTTTGGGATCTTTTAGAAGTGATATCTTTGCAAGTCTATTTTTTAGGAACTGATCTCTGAATAGATGGGTTTTTAAGAGTAAATAGTTCAGGAAGGAACTTTTAAACACACGAGCAGACTGGTGCAGATTTTCCTTTGAATTTGACTTAATGATATACCAGCTCTTGTTTTACACTCTTAGTTCCATAATATTGGCTTTCAGTTTGATAATGTGTATCTAGAGGTCATTGGAAATAGCTGTGATGGTTTGAAGCAGCTCTCTAATAAGGCAGACCTTACTAATCAGGGCTCAGCATGGGTTAGGTGTGTAGCAGTATCTGTGGAACTGATTGCCAAAGCAATTTGTTTTCAAATACCCACTCACAATCAGACTTAGTCTACTAATTCTTAAAAAATAGAACACTAGAGGGCAGTCTTTACATTGAGAAAGAATGGAAAGGTATAGCAGGTGACAAGGAGTCAGACTGACTTTTAAATAGCCTTCTATACTGAGAGATTATGTTAGATTAACCTTCACATTTTTTATATAACTTCCCTAGTAGTGTAGCATATTTTATATATTTTCACGTATTTTATATAACTTCACTATTTTATATAAATTCACTACTAGTGTAGCTCGAAAGTATTTAAATCATTTAGATGTGCCTTATATAAGTATATATGTGTTTGCCTTTTCATAGAACGTATAGTAAGAATTGTATTACATCACAAATTTGATTTTTTTATACCTTAATCTAATAAGATATCCTTTAACAATCTTGAAAACCTAATTTAGGAGACAGCATATTGAAACACAAACTTGAATAGGTTAACTAAACTCTCAGCAAACGTACACCCCCAAAATCCAGAGCAATTTAAATGCTTCACAGGGACTGTCTGCTTTTCCTGCTTCATTGGAACCTATTTGCCTTCCCAAATAATGAATGTGATGGATCCAAGCCCATAGTTTCCAGTTAACGAGCCCTTTATCAGTTGTTTTCCTGCTACCAGATTCTTTTTTCTCTCCAAACACTCATTTGAACGTGTGTTTATTCCCATGATACATTTTCTTCTCTTTGTACAGATGACATCTACCAGCATCCCAAAGTCCCAAAAGATTTCACACTGATGATTCCATTTACATAAAATTTCTGAGTAACAGCAGTTTAAAAACTGACAATATGTTAGCGGTTGCTAGGGGGATTAGGACCCATGGGAGGAAGGGAAGGAAGTGGGAGGAAGTTGAGTGTAATTATTAAAGGGCGACTCCATGTAATCCTTGTGGTGATGAAACTGTTCAGTGTCTTGACTGTGGTGGTGGAGACAGGAGCCTACACAGGTCATAACATTGTACAGAACTAAATATACACAAACAGACCCAAGTCCAAGTGAAACTGGAGACATCTGAATATGATTGGCAGATTGTCTCTATGTTAATGTCCTGGTTGTGCTGTTAAACCATAGGTTTTTTGGTTTTGTTTTTAAAGGTCAGGGTTTTCTTGTTGTTGTTTTTGTTTTGTTTGGCCACACTGTGCCGCCCACGGGATCTTAGTTCCCTGACCAGGGATCGAACCTGTGGAAGTGTGGAGTCCTAAGCACTGGACCACCAGGGAATTCCCCTATTAAACTATAGTTTTGCAAAATGTTAACACTGCTGGAAATCAGGTAAAAGGTACATGGAGTTAGCTTCTCTGTTTTATTTGTTGAAACCAAATGTGAATCTTCAATTATCTCAAAGTAAAGTTGCAATTAAAAGACTATATAAAGCAAGCATTAAAAAATTCAAACAGGATGTCCCTGGTGGCGCAGTGGTTAAGAATCTCCTTGTCAATGCAGGGATCATGGGTTCGATCCCTGATCCAGGAAGATCCCACATGTCACAGAGCAACTAAGCCCATGCACCACAACTACTGAGCCCACGCTCTAGAGCCCATGAGCCCCAACTACTGAGCCCATGCGCCACAAGTCCTGAAGCCCGCGCACCTAGAGCCCGTGCTCCGCAGCAAGAGAAGCCACCACAATGAGAAGCTCGTGCACCGCAAAGAAGAGTAGCCCCCGCTCGCCACAACTAGAGACAGCCCGTGGGCAGCAACAAAGACCCAGTGCAGCCCAAAATAAATAAATTTTTTTTAAAAAAGAATTCAAACAACACAGCTCCTCAGTCCATGGAAATTTAAATATGTCTTCAGACTCTTAACCAATTTTTTCCCGTTTATTCAGACTTAAATTTTCTAGAACAACATATGCAAAGTGGTTGTTTCTCGGTCCTAAGACGATGGCTCAAGAGTTGATCAAAATAATCTGAGAAAACAGTTCCCTAAGGCAAAAGGGGAAAAAAGTAATTTCCAAAGTAGATTGGTTATTTGAACACTTGCCACAAAAAATGACAGTATTGGAGAGAAAAATAGTAATTCTGGGAAAGCACAAATCTTTCCTCACTTATCATGCTTTCATCATATTTTGCCAGGCTGTGTGGATGAGACGTGAAATAACATCAGCATGTTTGTTCAGTTGATGCGAGAGCATTGGTAATAAAATCTTTTTTCCCCCCCTATACATCATACTCAGCTCTTCTATGATCCTCTGTCACCTCTCTTCTCACATTATCAGGCTTGTCACTGCCAGATGTCCTGGGCCTTCACTTCTCAGAAGACCTGACTTCTCCAACCTGATTCAAGTAACAAAGTATGTCTAAAAAGCTAAAAGCAGGGGGCTTCCCTGGTGGCGCAGTGGTTGAGAGTCCGCCTGCTGATGCAGGGGACACGGGTTCGTGTCCCGGTCCGGGAAAGATCCCACATGCCGCGGAGCGGCTGGGACCGTGAGCCATGGCCGCTGCGCCTGCGCGTCTGGAGCCTGTGCTCCACAACGGGAGAGGCCACAACAGTGAGAGGCCTGTGTGCCGAAAAAAAAAAAAATAAGTAAAAAGTAAAAAGCAAAGAAAATGTATAGATGTGACACTCCCCCCGCCCCCCTGATCCCACCTCACCCACAAAACCCAGAATCACCTCTGATCTCCAAATGACCAGTGGAAACATTTTTGTCCATGGCTTCTGGCAAAGGAGTATTTTCCAGGAATTAGGTGACCTTTGAGGTTGCACCTAAGTGAAGGGGAGATTAGATGAATGAGTCAGGGTAGGGTAAACTCTGCTGTGGTTAACAACTACCAAATCCTAAAGTGACTAGATATGCTACCCATGGACTCAGATGACAGAGACAAGCCCCGCCCGTCCACCTCCAGCACACACTCATGAGTGCTTGTGAAAACTGGAGGAAATGAAATAAAGTCTGTAGTCTGATTGACGGTATTGTGCCAGTGGCGGGTAGGCAGAGGGAGAGGGACGGGGGAATCAATGAAATCCTCCTAAGTGCTCGGAAGGTGGAAACGTGGAAATACTTGGCAAATAGTATGAACGACTGTCACACTGAAGCAAGCAGTGAGCTGCAAAACAAGCTGTCTGTGGTGTTCCGAATACAAATTCAGGGCCTCTCAACAAGAGATTCAGGGAGTCACCTTACTGAAGAACGTCCTTCCCCCTAGGTGAATTCAGGCTCTGGTACTTATTAATGATGGGACTTTTGAGTCCGTTACAGCACCTCTAAGCTTTAGTTCCTTCATTTGAAAAATGCGTTTGTTGAGAAGATTAAAGGAGATGACGTATGTGAAACGTTCTACGTGAAGTGTACACGGAGGTGCTCAGATAGCAAATACACAACACGTTAGCATTCCTAGTACCATTAGTATTTCTCCTACTCTTGTTTTGTTGTTATTCATTATCTCCACTCTCATTTCCCCTTCCAAGAGCTGTTAGGGCTCAGTCTATCAAGGCAATATGTTGAAGGAGAAATAGAGGATAGGCATGCTGGAAGTTAAAGGGTGTGTACTTATTAATAATTCCACTGAACCCTTATTTACTTCTATTAGATCTTGATTCTTATCGTCTCACCCATCCAGTCCAATCTCTTTGAAGTTCTTTGAGCCTAAGCATATGGTTAGTATTATAAGAGAGAGTGTAGAATAGCAGTTTAAGAGGAATGACTCTCAAGCCTGGCTACCTGAGTTTGCATCTACTTCCATCATTTACTAGCTGTGTGACTTTGGGCAACTTACTTAACCTCTCTGTGCCTCAGTTTCCTCATCCAGGGAACTGGCTGTTGTAGGGATTAGTTTGGGTTTATATTTTGTCCAAAACACCAGGGAAGCTGTGGCAGCCACAGATGACATGATGTGTCCTTCTCCTCTCACTAACCAAATAGATATTAGGAAGACATACAAACTTGCTCATATGCAATCATATAATGGAGTTAATGGCCCCTCAAAATGTAAGAACCCCAGTTTTAGGTGGAGAGAAAAGCAAAGATGTGTGTAACTGATGGAGTGAAAAGAAACTGCTTTTATAGCTTTTTTTTTAAATTAAGGAAACCTAAGATTCACTCTGGGTGGTGAATATTCTCAGAGTTCACACAAGTATGTCCATCTTTGGTTGATGATGTGATTTTTTCATACGAGGCAGCAATGACCATCCTTCTTCCAGAGAAAAGGGACCCCTCTTTTCCTGTCGCTGTGTGCAAGAGTAAGTCTTATTGGTAGCTGGTAATGCCCCACGGACTCATTCACTTTCTCATGGTAGCTGGCAAAGTCAGGGGCTAATCCCAGAACCTTCTATTACGATGACATTTTAAAAACTACATCCCTTGTGCTCTTGCTGCATTTCATCAAAGGCTGAAACGAAAACCTATCTAATCTGTCAGAAGGGCCAATCTAATCTGCCTTATAAACTGTGTTTATGGAGGAAAATGCTTTGTAACCTTATATATCATAAACTCAACACATGAAGCCGATGTAAAATGTTCCTGAAATTGCAAATACTGACTCATGTCTTTTTCTTCCCAGCAGATAAACTTGGGACATACAAAATACATCCTCTGTTATCAAAGGAGAGTAATAGAAAAAAATATGGTCAGACTGTTTATCCCACCACCTCCATTTATTCCATAATGACCATCACAAAACCCCAGCTGCCTAGAAACATTTTATAATAAAGCATAGTTTTAAAATGTTGTTTCAAAATTATATTGGCCACTTTAAATTTGTATACAGTAGAGTACATTACATAGCCTGAATCACATGTTTCCCATACCCCATATTGTTTCTTAACCTCTAACCCTAATTTCTCTCAAAGTGGCATCCATTCATCTGAACTACTGGGGAGCTTGTTAAAGATGCAGGTTCCTAGGCCTCCCCACCAGGCCCCTGAATCAGATCTCTGGGCCTGGGACCCAGGAAATGACATTTTAATCCAGCCTTCCAGCTGGTTTTGGAATTGCTGCAGTCCTACCAAACCAAATCTTTAGTAATATATTTATAATTATGGTTTAAATATGATAAAACCACAGTTATATAATAAATAGATTGATTTATACTATAATTCTTCCTTTTTAAAGATTTTCCTTTAAATATTTCATGTGCCCACCGGTCTTCACAAAGATTATATTTTGTTTGTCGTTCTTTTTTAGGGTTGTATATTTTTAACTTATGGATTATATAAATAAAACGGATCAATAGATACATAGATAGAGGGATAAATAGCTGTAAATATATATAGAGAGATCTTTATATCTAACTTTTAAAAAATTCCCTACACTACAAATGGTAAATGTTTATCAAAAGACAAAAAAAAAAAATAAGGTTTTTCTTGAGGCCTAATAAGGAAGCCTAATAAGCCTAATAAGAACATGTTTGTTTGTTTGTTTTTTTGCGGTACGCGGGCTGCTCACTATCGTGGCCTCTCCCGTTGCGGAGCACAGGCTCCGGACACGCAGGCTCAGCGGCCGTGGCTCACGGGCCCAGCCGCTCCGCGGCACGTGGGATCTTCCCGGACCGGGGCACGAACCCGTGTCCCCTGCATCGGCAGGCGGACCCCCAACCACTGCGCCACCACGGAAGCCCAAGAACATGTAGTTTTTAAATACAAGGGACTAAGGGGGGGAGGTGGTTTTTAATTTTATTTATTTTTTAAATTTCTGTTTTGCTTTACTTGAGATATTTTCTCTAATGGGTAGCATAGCAGTTTTGAAAATATTAAAGTGCTGAAGAAAATGTTTCTTCATATTAAAATGCACGTCTCAGTAAAAGGAGAAAAAGAGAAACAGCTCCCTTAATTTTGCTCTAAATTATAGCTCGAGCCTGATGACAGTGTCTTCCTAAGCCAGTGCTTTCCAAAGCATCTTCCAAGAACATTGGCCCCATATGATGGGCCTCTAGGGAAGGGGGTTGCATGTTTCCAAATATATTTGAGAATTGCTCCAGGCTCTCCCTCCTGGCCCCCACCCCAGCGCTTCAGAAGGTGCATTTTCACATTAAACACTCTGAGGGGTCCTGCGGGAAAGAAACTTGGTTGACTTTGATCAGCAAAGCATTTTTCAAACTTACTTGTCCTCCAGCCCTCCCCCCTCTCTCACTTTAAATCACTTCTATCAGTTCTCGAGCAGTTCCTCAGAACAGGCACACTGGGCTTGTAATAAGCCATCCTGAAGGTATCTGTTCGGTCAATGCTATGGGGTTCCATTGAATTCTTGTACCTGTCGGTTCGATAAGTTTACCCTTCACCCTCATCCCGGCCGTGGGTCACCAGTGGCAGGAAACTTAAGACGACCCCCGTTGCCACCGCCAAAAAGCAGACTCAGAGCCCCTACCCTGCTGGTCATATGCCAACACAGCCTGGCATAAGCAAAACGAGAAGTCAGCTCGGTGCTTCTAGGCTGATAGCTCTTCTCCCTTTAAAGATACCCAACAGAGGTGCTTTCCCAGTCTCCCTTCCTGAAAGATGTTATCTCACCTGTCTCATAAATTAGAGATTTCTGTCTAAGGTGCTCCCTGTAATGTGTGGTCGCCTAGGGCAATACCTTCCAAGGCCCCATATTTGCAGTTCTAGAGTGGCTGAGTTGTGAAATACCACACATGGAGAGTCTTTCAACATTTCAGTGTAAAATAATATTTTTTTCCTAAATGATCAAGCTACTCTGTGGTCCAATAGCAAGACTTTGCCTTACCAACACCCCACTGGGTTTCCAGGTTTTGTCAGCACGTCTTATTCACCACCGTCCCCGGTGCCTAGAATAATAGTGCAGTTCACAAGGACACACAGTGGGTGACTGATAAATACTTGTTGGAAGAGTGAATTAGGCAGAAAGCTCAGTAATGACATCTCTGAGATTGACCTACCGAAATCATACCCATCCACTTCCTCACCCTCTCATTCAGGACCGGCAAGCCTCCCGAAACCCATGGCCCACGTTCCAAACCCTTGTTGCTGTAGGGCAGGGACAACGTCAAGATCTTCTCCAAAAGTCCATAGAATACTGTGTGCGTGCACCCCACCGAGGCTTCGGCCCAAATGAATAAAACACATTCTGGGTCTGTCAGTCACTAAAGGAAAACCACTGTACAGAATAAGGGATTTATCAGAAGAACAGGACAAAGAAGAAAAACAACGCAGAGTAGAGAAATGAGCACAGAGCCTGTATGCAAGCGAGCCCTCCCTTAAGCCTGGGTCATGCCCGGGTCCACTGATGGGATCCACCCAGGGTGGAGGTAGACCAACTCAGGAAGGAGCCCCTCCGTTTTCTTTGAATCTGGGCTTTTCAGCTTCCTTCAAGAGGAATCCTCTCCAAGTCAAAAGGAAAGCGACACAACCGACTGCATCACAAACCCAGGTGCAGAGGGTCGAGAAGATCCTCGGTAGGGCGATTTGACCTTGACCTCCAGTGACATCCCAGAGGAGCCGCCTGAGTGCACGTCCAGGTCTCAGAGAGACGGGCTGTGAGTAGATTCGGAAAGTGCTTCTTCCCTAAATCTGGGTCACATGAATACTTGTAAATCCCTGCTCGGAGCCTCCCTAATGCTAACAGAGCCTCACGAATGAGAAAAGTCTTTCTGTCCTTCCCCCAGCCTCTTGCACCGCTTTGGTGCGTGGACAGATGGAGGGCCCAGTGTGGTCTCGGCAGGGAACTGTGAGGCAGGCCACACTCTCCATGGTCCCAGAGGCAGAGGGGCCACCACCTGTCACCACCTTTCTGCTCAGCAGAGCGACCACTAGTGCTTGAAGCCACTCAAACCATGGGGATGAAAGCGTTCCCTCGAAAGCTTGTGGGGAGGCCTTTGCGGGAAGCTGGAGGTCCTGGGTGTGCACAGGTGAGGGCCAGAGGGTGAGAAGTTTGTACTGCAAGACAGGAAGTTGTCTCTATGATGACAAGACCTCTGTAGCCAGTAAGTTTGGGCTTTCAGGACCTCCTTCTCCGGGAAGTCTTGGGCATGTCCACACAGGTCGGGGACTAGCGTTTTATTTTATTTACTTTTAATTTTTAAAATTGAGATCATATTGATTTATAACATTATATAAGTTGCATGTGTGCATCATTTTGTTTCTACTTCTGTGTACCCTACACTGCGCTCACCACTGAAAATTTAATTTCCATCCGTCAGCACACGGTTGACCCCCTCTACCCAGTTTGGTTTTGTTGGTTCATTTATTTTGTTTTTGTTTAGTTGGGGCAACTAGCATTTTACAGGAAATATTCTGAGAGAGGAACTAGGGACTCTGATGGTTAAATCAAAGAAATGTAGAAGTAAAATGGACTTGGAAGGTGATTTCATTCAAATATGTCCTTTTGTAGGTGAGAAAACATGCTAGAAGAGAAATACGGGAAGTCACTTAGGGGAGGAACAATTGAGTTTTTCCTAAACCATAGTACTAAGTAACCATCCTATTCTAGTTCATGTTGCCTTAGCCCTGGAATTTGAAGGTGGCCTCTGGCCTTTGAGGAGGACCCTCATGGAGTATGTGATAGCCAATGTTAAAATGTCCAGAGCCTTATTGCTCTGCAGATATAAAAGCCTAGTTTTGATCTCCAGAACAAGGTACCTGCTTCAGGCACAGTGGGAAACACCTCCTCTCCAACGTCAAGGCCAGAATTCTGCCACATCAGCTGCTTGGGGCTGCAGTGCCAACCAGCTGGCCCCAAGAAGTACCCTAGGAAATCCATGCTTCTGCTAAGCCTCTAAGCTGCCCGCCCTGGGAACCCTCTAGGCACCTGGGTTATTTAGTACAAGAATATCCCTCTTGGGCTTCCCTGGTGGCGCAGTGGTTGAGAGTCCGCCTGCCGATGCAGGGGACACGGGTTCGTGCCCCGGTCCGGGAAGATCCCACATGCCGCGGAGCGGCCGGGCCCGTGAGCCATGGCTGCTGAGCCTGCGCGTCCGGAGCCTGTGCTCCGCAACGGGAGAGGCCACGACAGTGAGAGGCCCGCGTGCCGCAAAAAAAAAAACAACACACAGTTACTGAGCCCCAGGCACTGCACTCAACATCAGGGATACAACATGGCATGATGGGTCCGTGTCATCACTCAGCCTGCAGCCTGCGGGAGATCCTGATGATTACGCTATAGGGTGAGAAATGCTGGAATTGGCTTCAGTACAGATGGCAGGAGAACATACGGGAGTGACACCTAACTCAGTCTCAGAGGGTCTGGAAGAGTATTCTAGAGGAAGTGATGTTTTAACTAAGATCTTAGGAATAAACCAGTCACTTGTCAAAAGTGAGGGTCCATGGGTATATAGGAAGATTGTGGACCTGCAGATAGAACAGCTTGTCTGCAAAAGCTCAGAGGTGACAGAGGACACCGTTCATTCAGAAGTCAAAAAGATTAAGATGCGGGCTTCCCCGGTGGTGCAGTGGTTGGGAGTCCGCCTGCCGATGCAGGGGACACGGGTTCGTGCCCCGGTCTGGGAGGATCCCACATGCCGCGGAGCGGCTGGGCCCGTGAGCCATGGCCGCTGCGCCTGCGCGTCCGGAGCCTGTGCTCCGCAACGGGAGAGGCCACAGCAGTGAGAGGCCCGCGTACCGCAAAAAAAAAAAAAAAAAAAAAAAAGATTAAGATGCTTTAGATTAAGGGAAAGAAAAGAGCATAAAAATGGGAGTCCTCAGACTGGGGGCTTCAGTCCTGGCACAGAGTTAGACTAACAGTGACTTTGAACAAGTCACTTTATTCTGGTCTTCGTGTCCTCATTCGTAATACAAAGGGACTGGCCTCAAGGGCATTGGAGAGGAGATGGTCATAAAGCCCCTGCCCCTGTGATAATGGCACAAAGGCCCTGCACGGACTCTTGCTGGAAGGGTGAGGACAGTCACCTTGGTCTCAGTCTTTGGAGTCACTTCAAGTTCCTGCAGTCACGTGGCAGGACAGCCCTGGGAGGCTGTGGAAACTTTCTCGAGACTTGGAGCCGCTCTAGTCGCCACTGAGTCCTGTTATCACAGGGAGACATTTGTATAGTCCTCATTCTTTGATAGTCTGTGTCTGAAACGTTTTGTTAAACCCGGAGAAGGGCAAATACTTAGGTGTGATTGCATGGCACGGTGAAAGAACTTGCGTTGTTGAATGAATGGAAAACAAATAGTGATTGGAACTTGTTAAAATTGTGGTGTACAGAATAAGAAACAATGTTTATCAAGGTTCTTAGACTCCTCCTACACATAGTAGGTGCTTAGGGATGATGTTGGCTTGATTTAAATGAATATGTAATATATATATTACTTGTGGTATTACATGGTCGTTACATGGGGCTTGTTACTGTTTGATTTCCCCAAAAACCTAGTTATAGGCTGTGTTCCCACCATGTTGACTCAAACATGGGGGGATATTTTCCCCCGTGTAAATGATTCTCTTCTGATTTGAAACATTATCTGTGGCCGTGGTCAAACAAATGTGAGCCAAGGTAAATCCATATCATCACATCAAAACATGTGGTAATCAAGGTCACAGACCAAACACGTGCTTTATCTTTCATGCGCCAAGGTCTTGGTGCTGCTTAGGACAACTGTTATGAATACTGGCGGACACAGCTTAAGGTCAAACAAAATGTGGACTGGAAGGAATCGGTCCATAAATGATATACATGATAACTGATTTCATTTTCAAAGGAAGCTGCTGTCTGTTGTTAAATAAACATGAGGTAGGTATCCATTGCAGAGCCGGAACCCAGCATTTTAAACTATACCGTAAAACCATTCAAAGATACATTGGTCAGTAAGACTGCATGAAATGAAACAAAGAAGTTACGTTTGGGAAGGTTATAGTTTGGTTTCATGCAAACGCATGTCAAGCTGTTTGGCTGGCCTGACACCTGGTGCAGACATCACACTGTAATCAGTCAGGCTGCGCGTCATTTCATCTCCACTCACCCAAACAAGAGATGTGACCGAGAAAGATATTTGTGAGGTGGGGAGAATTCAGGTCAGAATTCCGAAGCAAGAGAATTTGAAAGCAGCCAGTTCGAGAGTTGTCTCAAAAACTGAAAATTAGAGAAAGCCATATGTACTGTTTGGAACAGGCGTGTAACTGGAATGTCACCACCCCGTTCTTCAGTTTGGAGGTTCCCCGGTGTTCATCTCCAGATCATGCATTCTAACCCCCTACACCCACCCCGCAAGTCCTCTCTGAGAGCAGCTCCAGAAATCACCACAAGGGGGAGCATTGACCTGGTGAGTCAAACCCCAGTAGGGGGTATCAGGCAGATCCTAGTCTGGGGATACAGGGGCAGGTCACAAAGCTGACACTTCATGGCCAAGCTTCCACCATTCACATGCCCAGAAGTTACCTGGGTTGGAAGCTCACCCTCCTACACTGGGTCAGGGAGGGCACAAGCATCTACCACCTATTAGAACCCCTGCCAACCTCTCATGCCACTAGTCACTCCGAGGGCCTGGACTTTTCTCAAGCAAAACATTTTCTAATAGCCCCTTTCCTGAACATTGGAGTGGGCAGCAAAACCTCCCCAGAGAGACTGTCTTACATGCCTGCAAACCTTCTTAGAAAGGGACACATCTACCTTTCGGGCCTTAGAGATAATTTCCCTTCCTAATGCTGACCACGGTGACCCCCCCAAGATCATCTCGGCGAGAGCAAGGGTATCAAACAGTGTTCCGAAGCTTTCCCAGGCATCTGCCGCAATGCGTTCTAGAAGTCCTAAATCGAAAACTCAACTCTCCTATTTATGGTCTCTGTGAGGGTGGCACGTTTCTGCCAGAAATAAGTGTGGGGTCTGGTGTGGAATATTCACTTGAGTCTTGAAGATGACTGGCCAAAGAAAAAGGAGAGAGGAAAGCAATTCATGAAGGACTCCTAACTGTTTAGCACCTGCTCCACCGTAATGTCTGCTCCTTCCCCCGACAAAGCTCTGTAAATGTGAACTCATACCACACATATGCAACGTGCACCCAAATTTAACGGCGCTGTTTGCTTTGGTTGTCCTCTAACTGGCCGTGTGTCCTGTGGCATCTAGAGAAAACTGCAGCTTTTAATTAGTTAATATGGCATTTTTCTTCCAGCTTTTTGAATTTAATTTTTGCAACTGAGGTCTTAGTCCCTTGGTGCCAAGGCCAATACAGTTCATTTTTGTGTAGAAACTTACACTGATCCTGACGATTCACTTTTGCTGAGTTGGCCAAAGAGGAAGAAAAGTGAGAGCGTATCAGTATAAGATGTCCTAGCTTTGGAAATGAGGGTAATTTAAGGATCTGGTTAGAAATGATGGGTCTCCCCACCCTAAGGTTTGGTGTTATTACAGTCACTTTGGAGCGGATAATTTAACCCAATGACTAGGAAGCTAAGAGATTCAGTAGCCTAAGAAGAGGATTAATCAAAGGAAAAAGTCCTAAGTTACTTGTTGAAAACCCCCTCCCCAAAGTGTTTTTCAAGGGAGAGCATTGTCCGTACAGGAGTGTTAAAGCTAATGGTCATTCCTGTTTCTGAAACTCTCGGTACTAAACTACCTTTGCATACATTATTGCTTTTGTTTTTCACAGCAAGCCAGAGAAATGGGCTCCGGATGCTTACGATTCTTCACAAATGAGGAAGGTTTGAGGGTCATGCTTAAGGTCACCCAAATAACCGGCCGAATCGGTACTCACACCACGACCTTTCAGTGTGGGGGTTTCGTGCTTTGCCCTTACCCCTGTCGCTACTTTCTAAGAAGCAGAAAACAGGCTCATTAAATTGTTCGTCCTTTCAAGAATCACCATGCTAGCAGAGGGACAGCATCTTCAAATCCAGCTGCCTCCCTCATTGCAAAAGAGCTCACAAAAACAGGCTTTCTCTCCTCACTTTTACTGTCAGCTGTGAGACATAAGACTTGAAAATGCCTTGAAGGAGTACGTTGGAATTCTGATGCCGTGAACCTTTTAAATACCCCTTTGTCTCCGAGGAGAGGGACAATCGGAGGCTTTGTACTGCGGTGCATTTTCCCTCAATCCCTGATCCCCGGAAGGCCCCCTTGCCTCAGAAGGGCTGTTGTGTTTTTCCTGCCACATCACTGTGACATGTCTCGCACTTAAGACGGCAGCCTACTCAGCCCCATTCATGGATTCCTCTGGAAATTGATGTCTGTTCCACCACCACCCCCTCAAAAAAAAAAAAAAAAATTCTGGCTTTTTCAAAAGAGTGATTGGAAATGGAACTTGTGAAAAACCCTTACTATGCAATGTGAACCCAGACAATAATGTTTTGTAACAGTTTTGTTTGATGTGTGCTGACAGGAATTAATCATTTTAGTTAACAGAATTGCTCTTTGTTATGTAAACTTGGTAAAGTCCGCCTCATCTGACCTCTGGCGTTGGGGAAATCCACTGTTCAAAACTGTCATCTTTCTGTGGGCAGCGGGGTTCTTGTGGCAACTTCTGGAACCAAATTAGCCCTTGACCTTAAAGTTTATACCACCACTGGGTTGGATGCCAAGCCAAGCGAAATCGAAACTACCGTAAAGTATGTATACACACAAGTCCCATTCCCCAAGAATTGATTAAGTGGAGTGAGTATTTGTTTCCCCATTTCTCCTTCTCATTTGCTGGTATCTCAGGGAGCCGACCTCTGTCAAAAATGATCGCCAACCTGAAAATACACCATTTCTAAATTATGTACACTTCTATTCACTTTAGATAGCCAGCACTTCTATACGTATAAATTGAGAAGATAGTTGGCCCTGGGTTGTGTGCTTTTAGATTGGCTCTTTAAGAAGCAAATCAAGGGCTTCCCAAGGGCTTCCCAAGGGCTTCCCAAGGGCTTCCCTGGTGGCGCAGTGGTTGAGAGTCCGCCTGCCGATGCAGGGGACACGGGTTCGTGCCCCGGTCCGGGAAGATCCCACGTGCCGCGGAGCAGCTGGGCCCGTGAGCCGTGGCCGCGCTGATCCTGCGTGTCTGGAGCCTGTGCTCCGCAACGGGAGAGGCCACAACAGTGAGAGGCCCACGTACCGCCAAAAAAAAGAAGCAAATAAAGTAGGCTCCCACATCAACCATCACCTTCCAAACCCCTAAAATAGGAATTCCCTTACCGTACGGTTTCACAAGCATCTCTGACATGGCTCGACCCAGCTTTTGCAATCTCAGCCAAGAGAGCTATATTCCATAAAATCACCCCACCACCATCACCACGAAGACCACCAGGCTCAACTTTATTAGAACTCATTCTTCAGTCTTTTTCTGCCCAGAAGAATCTAGAATGACGTAACCATCTCAAACCTACCAAGACTCCTACAAAGTTAAAAGATTTTGTCTCCTAAGCTGCCAGCCTCCGAGAGTTGCTGGTGAAGGGGTCGGCTTCTGTGTTTTCCCCGAGTATTATTACCCTAAGAAGCCAATGGATAGCCCCAAATTGTTGAGCTGTAAATCTTCCACGAGTGACGAGGGCAGTAGCAATAGATTAGCGTAACATAAGAAGAAAGAAAGCGGGAAAGAGAGGCCTTCAGAAACAAAAAGATCTGAGGTCAAGCCCCACCTCTGCAGCTTACATCCCACCTATGTGTCCTGGGACGTGTTTTCAAATGCCTCAAGACATATTTCCTCTCTTGTACAGTAGAAGTGATGTGTGATAGAATTGAAATGCCTCAGTTCATATTAAAGCTGGACTTCGGTGCATGGCACATAGTAGGTATTTGACAAATGACAGCTGCTAAATTTACCACTGTTACAGCAAATACTGCTAACTCCTTTATGTTATTGAAGTCCGTTTTCCACAGAGTGAAAAATTAGGACATTATACCAGGAAACAGATCATTGTTCTTACATTCTAGATTTCTTTTCTCTCCTGCCCCACGTTTTAAGATAAATAAATCTATAAATCCACTTTGGAATGCCCGTTGCCATCCGTAAGAACACATGTGAGAGTTAAATCATGTGCTTTTTAAAAGAAAAAGTGCAAAGTGGAAAATTACAAAAGCAGAACATTCAGCCCCTAAGACTCTTTTCTTTGGACTGAAAGAAAAAAAGCCCCTTACTGGTTTCACTGCAACTTTATCTGCCATCTTAGTGGAACAAGATTAAAGTTCTAACCTGTGCGTTTAGCACAGCTGATAACCCGGAATGTAAAACGTCGGGTGGTAGCGTGACGTTTGTCAAGCACACACAAACGGTTCCCTTGTAACCCTACCTGGGTCTTCAGTGTTCCCCGTCCTTATCAGAAGCGGGTAGGAAATACAGCACACTTGTTCGCCAGCTGCAGGGGTATACGGTAGCTCTTCCAAATAAAGGGCATGGTAGGCACAGTCATTTGAAAACTTATCTGCCAGGATATCTGCAAGCCCATCAAATGTTCGCTGGTAAACAGGTAATCTGAACTGGTGGATTCCTGCAGACCAGGAGCGATTGAGGTGCCCTTGCCAGGGAGGGAGAGAGGAGTTTGCCTGATTCAGAGTGTGTATGCTGGGCCTCCCAGCCGCTGAATTGGAGCTTTTGCACTGGTTATCAAAAACCTGGGCCTGTGGGCCGAGGGCCCTGCCGTGTCTCCCTGCCAGGACACTGAGACTGAGACCAGGCCGAACAAGCAAGGCCACAGAGGAGATCCCCACCCCACTCGTGTGAAGGAAACTCTCAGCACGGATGACAGCGAGAGTTTTTTCTCACTCTGTTGACCACAACGATGTGTAAACAGATGTATTTGAAACATACATTTGGGAGACAAAATTTCAAAATCGCGTCGCTTTTCATTGGTTTTTATAACATTTATTAGTTTATTTTTTAATACAGGGAAAGAGAAAGAAAACAGCTGGTCTGTAATCTTACTACCCAAGGATTCCTCTTGACATAATTCTTGGAACTTTTATTCCAGCTGCACACGCATGTAGGAATGTATACAAATCAGAAATAGACAGCTTGGTGAATTTTCAGACCGAGCACACCTTTGTTACTGGCACCAGCTCCCAGATCGAGGGAAAACATCATCCTCCCGGAGTCTTCTTGACCTCTTCTAGGGTACTGCTACCCACCTCCAAGCACAAGCTTGATCTGGACTTCTCATGGCATAGATTAGCTTTGCCATGCCATTTCTTTTTCTTGAATTAAAACCAATAATTAGGTAGATATGACCAGAAAAAATTTTAAGTACAGAAACGTAAACCGGAAAGCAAAATCCGTCTCCCTACCCTAAACTTCCATTAATAGATTTTCGGTTTTGTGGTTGGTTTCGTTTCTGATTTATTTCAGGAAAATGATTATGCTCTTTGCCGGAATTATTCTCCTCCTACCCCGTCCCCCCTCTCCTTCCTCCCCTTCTTCTCCTCTTCTTTTTCTTGGAATTTACACACAGCAGATGATACATACGTATTGTCCTATTTGTCGCTTACCTTCTTTGTACCATTTTTCCCCAGAAAGGATGTTCCTACAGATTGCATACTGTTTTGTTAAAAGTACTTTGGTGGTAGGGGAGAGTAGGGAGGAGGGCGAGAAGGGCCGTTTTGTAATTTACAACCAAGTAATTTCTGTTCTTAATTAACAAGGGGAGGGTGGTGCTTTTTCCTTTCTTTGAAAAGATACAATAGATCAGGTCTCCCGTGGTCATCCCTGCCTCTTGTCCAGAATTCTGGGTCCTTTTGTAACAGAGCTCAAAAAAGAAAGCCTCCAGCTCATGAGAATAGCCTGCTATGCTTACACCCCTGGAAACTCAGCCCGCATTAGAGGTGGCCATGTGACAACTTGCAGCAAAGCTCTTTCCTGAACTATGGTGTTTGTGGGTCTCAGATTTCATTATTATTTCATATTTTCTTTGTATCCAGTTAAAAATGAAAGCTTCCCCCCGCCCCACCCGCCCCAATCAAAATACATAGAGCTCACCTACCGTTCCTTCAGTGAGCTGGCTTCACTTTGTTTTTCTTTGGCAGGGAAATTGCCATCGAGGGAGACATTTTCCAATAGTACAACTTTAAGCCTGTAACTTTATTTAAATATATTTTTCCAATAGGTGGCACTAATGTGTTTAGCTAGAGTTAATACATCCCCACCAAGGGAAACTGTACAGGTCAAAAGAGCTGTTCTTACACTTCTCACCCAGTTTCTCTTACACTCTTGGAGGTTGTCTTAACTCAGTACCTCAAACCAGGTGACAAGATACCCAGATAAGCATCTCAGAAACTGGCCCTTGCCTCTTGATAAAGAATAAAAGATCACAGAAAGAGAGGATAGATCTGAAGAGCCTTCCTTTTGTCCTTTAATTCATTTGAGGGAATATTAGTACCTGAAATTCAAAATCTAGGAGTGAAAACGTTCTTTTATGTATAACTAAACACCAAGGAAGCAGCAAAAGTCTAACAGGCCTACAAGTCACCTGCTTGAAATGCAGGCTTGACACACGTCTGGAGGAAACCATGTGCTTTGCTTCTGTTCTACGTTTTCCAGTTGTGTGATAGAGGCCATAGTGGCTTTTGCCAGTTAATCATTGAATGTGAGGATTTGAACAACCTCAAAAGGTTGTTCTTCATTCAAGGTCAATTTATATTATGACCCCAAGAGGGCTTTAATTTTCACCATTTTTCACCAGTATTCTGAATGCAAAATGAGAGCTACTCTTTGTGTATCACAGAATATGGGAAAACTCAAGATGAGACCATCTATGGGTACTTGAATTGTGTTGAATATAATCCCAGTTCTTTCCCTTTTCTATTCTGTATCATCACAGAAGTGTCATCTAAACCCTTTGCTTATTAATCCATCTGTAAAATGGAATTGAATGTAATAACTTCTGCTTCTTTATTCCTTCAGGGCAAACAAAAAGCCACACGGTTTTAAAGCACCAGGCTTGAGTTGTAGATGCAGTTTTATTTTTCATTCTGTTCTTTATACTTGAACTGTTTCACAACTAAACATTAAATAATTCATTTGCAATAAGCATCACTGTGTTTGGAGGGAAAGGCAATTTGCGAATTCAAGATGACTTTATAAAACTTTAACTCATCATAAGAGTGATACCTGATAATTATAGAAAAATTGGAAAATTATGAAAAGTGGAAGTGGAGGGGAGAGCTCACCGGCTCTAGGGGAGATTCCCGCAGCTGCCATGAGCCCGAACACTTGGGAAGATTGTGATTAGCATTTTTCACAAAGGTACCTGTTAGAGAGTAGCAAATCAATAAAATAGCACTGCTTCGGATTGCAGAAACCAAGGAACAAGCTCGGCACCTTAAAAATCCACTTAAATTGTTGAGAAATTTGCACCAGTCAGAAGATTCAACTGAAGTTCTAAGGTCCTTTCCAAAATTGATTCTGTGTTGTTATACATTCGTTCAGCAACTACTTAGGAGTACCTACTACATGGAAAACACTATGCTGGTACTAGGACACACAGTGATGAGCAAATGAAGCAGGAAGACAGGCGTTAACGAATAAATCAGATAATTCATTGCCTGATTACAAATGTGTATAGTAAGGACTGTGGTGAGAGAGAAGGCAGGGTATCTGACCTGGTGTAGAGAGCCAGGAAGCTGAGCTTTGAACACTGGAAGAAAGATAATGGAAAGGAGGGAGCTATGCAAAGGCACCGTGGCAGGAAAGAGCCCCATGTCATCTGAGAAGAGAACACAGTGAGTGGAACGGTAGTGGATACAGGGGCCATCACAGATGAGGTCAGAGGTTTGTTTCGTTTTATTCAAAATAAGGTGGGATTCCATTGAGTTATTTCAAAGTGACTTTTTTTTTTTTAGTTGAAGTGTAGTTGATTTATAATATTATGTTTCAGGTGTTCAACACGGTGATTTGCTATTTTTATAGATGGTACTCCATTTAAAGTTATGACAAAATAATGGCTATATTTCCCTGTGCTATGCAATGTGTCCTTGTTGCTTATTTATTTTATACATAGTGATCTGTACCTCTTAATTCCCTACCCCCATCGGGCCCCTCCCCCTTCCCTCTCCCCACTGGTAACTACTAGTCTCTCTATATCTGTGATTCTGTCTCTGTTTTGTTATATACATTCATTTGTTTTATTTTTTTTAGATTCTCTCTCTATATATATATGATAACAGAGTATTTGGCTTATTTCAGTAAGCATAATACTCTCTAGGTCCATCCACATTGTCGCAAATGGTAAAGTTTCATTCTTTTTTATGGCTGAGTAATAGTCCACTGTGTATCTATCTATCTATATACATACATATATCTATATCTATATCTATATATAGATCTACCACATTTTCTTTATCCATTCCTCTCTTGATGGGCAGTTAGGTTGCTTCCATGTGTTAGATATTATAAATAATGCTGCTGTAAACATTGGGGTGCATATATCATTTCAAATTAGTATTTTCCATTGCGATTAGAACATTTCCTAACACCATATACAAAATAAACTCAAGATGCCTTAAAGACCTAAATGTAAGACTTGAAACCATAAAATTCCTAGAAGAGAACATACGCCGAACAGCCTTTGACATAAATGGTAGCAATGTGGTTTTTTTGATCTGTCTCCTAAGACAAAGAAATAAAAGCAAAAATAAACAAATGGGACCTAATTAAATTTAAAAGCTTTGGCGTGGCAAAGGAGACCATCAACAAAAAAGACAACCTACTGAATGGAAGAATATATTTGGAAATGATATGGCCGATAAGAGGTTAATATCCAAAAATATATGAATAGCTGATATAATTCAGTATGAAAAGACACATGAAACAGGACTTTTTAGGCCTGTAAAGATGCTCCACATACTAATCATCAGAGAAACGCAAATCAAAACCACAATGAGGTATCACCTCACACCTGTCAGAATGGCTATTATTAAAAAGAACAGAAATAACAACTGTTGGCAAGGGTGTGGAGAAAGGGGAACCGTCGTACACTGTTGGTGGGAATGTAAATTGGAGCAGTTACTCTGGAAAACAGTATGGAGGTTTCTCAGAAACTAAAAATACAGCTCCCATATGATACAGCAATTTCACTCCTGGATATGTATCCAAAGAAAAGGAAAAAGCTATTTTGAAAAGATACATGCACCCCAGTGTTCATTGCAGCACTATTTACAGTATCCATTGAGATTTAAGCAGGGCCTGTCTGCCGTTCAGATGTGGCTTGTGTGTTGAGACTGAATTAGATGGTGACAGGAGGGGATATGTGTAGAGACTGACTCCGCTTAAGTAGTTCAGGCAAGAGATGGTGGTGGCAGCGGATGGTGGAGAAAGATATTTTAAAGTAGTATCAATAGGACTTGATGCAATTGAACATGGCTAGAGGGGGAAGGTAGTAGAAAGGATGACTTCCAGGCCAATTATATTAAAGTAGGTTGTGGATGTATCTATTAAATTTCAGGGAATGTGACTTTTTTCAGTCAACAAACCATCTGTTAAGCCGCTGTTATATTTCAGGCCCTGTTCTAGGCCAAGTGAACAAAGTCAACAAATTCCCAAAGCACCTTTGAAACCGTGTTATGAAAACCTTTAGACCAGGTGTCAGCAAACTGCAGCCATGGCCAAATCCAGCCTGCTGCCTGTTTTGTAAGTAATGGTTTCTTGGACAAGAGCCACGCCCACTCGCTCACAGTGTCTGTGGCCGTTTTCACCCAGCAATGGAAGAGGAAAGCAGCTGCAACAGAGACAGTTTGACCCACAAAGCTAAGAGTATTTGCTCTCCAACTCTTAACAAAGTTTGCCAGCCCCTAACTTAGATGATCCTACCTTTCTCTCGAATTTTCTTTGTAACCTTGAGAAAACTAGTTAACCTCTCTTACTCAGTTTTCTCAGAGGTGAAGAGACTATGCTACCCAGGTGCGCAAATTGAGAAACTATCAATGAGGGCTTTGGGTGGTATAAAGTGTGAGCTGATAAAAGTGGTCTAGATCTATCACGAGTGTGCTGTTTTGATTCGAATCTTCTTTGCCTGGTCCCTAACCTCCTTTTCCAACCTGATCTAGCTCCAACTTCTAAATGCGTTTTCTGCTCCAGCAAAACTGAAAACTCTCTGAAGTCTACGCCATGTTTATGCTGCTCCCTTTTTCTTTAACTCTCTAAGTTTACTGAAACCGTGCCTGTCTGTCATCTTGCAAAAGTGTCCCCTTCTTAATGAAATCTTTCCTAAGTGAATCAGACTGATGCCTTTCTTCTGTTCGTTGACTCTTTATGGTAGGTCTGTCCCTCTCTTAACAGCCTACCCACCTCCCCCGTCTGCCCTGGTGTTCGTTTTATTTGTCTTTTTATGACTTTTTATGAGATACGAGGGAAGATGGGCATTGTCACTTGCTCATGTCTGCAGCCCTGCCATGCTTAGCACAAAGGCTTGTCCAAAGGTTCACCAACTAGCCACTGACTTGAATTAAATATACACCTAATAATGACTTTAAGTTTTAGATTGTAACCCTCAAACTAGCTCCTCCATAGGAAGAAAGTTGAGTGGAAGATGAGACTTCCCAGCAACCTAAAGACAAATGCAGTAGTGATTGACTCCGGCCTACAGACCTGTTCTTTTTGACTTGAGTTATGTGCGCCCAGG
Source organism: Kogia breviceps (assembly GCF_026419965.1). NCBI lineage: Eukaryota > Metazoa > Chordata > Mammalia > Artiodactyla > Physeteridae > Kogia > Kogia breviceps. Next base: position 23,513,110 of record NC_081319.1, read on the forward strand.
CATTATAATTATTTTAATTGAGTTACCAACCTCTTAAAATGGGAAAATTTCACCAAAAAAAAAAAATCTGTATTTCTGCTTTCTTTTAAAAGAAGTCCGCATTCCCACATGGCATTCACCTGTCATACTTAGTAGAAACTGTTACTTAGATGAAGCGTATGGTTTCAAACTTGCCATGGTCCCCGCCACTCCCTGTTGTGTGTCTGGTGTTGTGACTCTAACACTCTGACCATTTACCATTGTGCTTGCTCCACTTAAATCTATCTGTTGTCACACATAGAGTTGAAAAAAATGAAATATTTCTTTTGCCCATGTTTTTAATAAAAGTGTAGAATTAAAAAGAGCCTGAGAAGTAGAGTAGCATGTGAGTAAAGCCATGGACTCAGGAGTCAGACTGTCTGGGTTCAAGTTCTGGTAGGCCCTCCTATTTAGGGTTACCAGATGAAATACAGGAAACCCTATTAAACCTATATTTTAGATAAACACTGAATAATCTTTAGTATAAGCATGTCTCAGGTTCTTTGATTTGCTAAATCTGCCAACCCTACTTCTACTTGCTGTGTGACCTAGGGCAAGTTACTTAGCTACTCTGTGCTTCACTTTCCTCATTTGTAAACTGAGGGTAGTAAAGGGACACGGTGATGACAAAATAAATATTAGCTACTATCATTATCAGTTTTTTAAATTTTTTTAAATTGAGATGTACATTGTATAAGTTTAATGTATAAGACGTTGATTTGATATATTTATATGTTGCAATATGATTACCATTGTAGCATTAGCTAACACCTCTGTCATATGATTATCATTTCCTTTTTGTGGTGAGAATGATTAAGATCTAGTCTTTTAACAACTTTAAAGTTTATAATACAGTATTTTTTTTTTTGCGGTATGCGGGCCTCTCACTGCTGTGGCCTCTCCCGTTGCGGAGCACAGGCTCCGGACGCACAGGCCCAGCGGCCATGGCTCACGGGCTTAGTTGCTCCGCGGCATGTGGGATCTTCCCGGACCAGGGCACGAACCCGTGTCTCCTGCATCGGCAGGCGGATTCTCAACCACTGCGCCACCAGGGAAGCCCTATAATACAGTATTATTGCTTATAATCACTGTGCTGTTCTTTGTATCTCCAGGACTTATTTACCTATGAGTTGCAAGTTTGTACCCTTAAATAACATGTCCCAAATTTCCCCACCCCCAGCCCCTGTAACCACCATTCTACTCTAGTTTGGGGAGTTCAACTTCTTTAGATTCCACATATGCATGAGGTGACTTTTCTCATCTAGCATAATGCCCTCAAGGTCCATCCATGTTACAAATGGCAGGATTTCTTTCTTTTTCATGGCTGAATAATATTCCATTGTATATATTTACATATTGCATCATTTTTTTAACCACATTAATTGGTAACATTTAGATTGTTTCCGTATCTTGGCTATTGTGAATGATGCTGCAATGAACATGGGGGTGCAGATATCTCTTTAATACACTGTTTTCATTTCTTTTGGACGTAAACCCAGAAGTTGAGCTGCTGCATCATATGGTAGTTCTAGTTTTAATTTTTTGAGGAAACTCCGTACTGTTTCTGTAATGGCTGAACCAATTTACATTCCCACAGATTGTGCACAAGTATTCCCATCTCCAACCTTGTCAAACACTGGTTATCTCTTGTCTTCTTGATGACAGCCATTCACAGGTGTGAAGTAATATCTCACTGTACTTTTTTTTATTTAATTTTTTTTGGATCTTTGTTGCTGCGCACAGGCTTTCTGTAGTTGCGGCGAGTAGGGGCTGCTCTTCATTACGGTGTGCGGACTTCTCACTGCAGTGGCTTCTCTTCTCTTGTTGCAGAGCACAGGCTCTAGGCACGTGGGCTTCAGTAGTTGCAGTGCGTGGGCTCAGTAGTTGTGGCTTGCAGGCTCAGTAGTTGTGGCACAGGGGCTTAGTTGCTCCACAGCATGTGGGATCTTCCCAGACCAGGGCTTGAACCTGTGTCCCCTGCATTGGCAGGCAGATTCTTAACCACTGCACCACCAGGGAAGTCCCACATTCTACTTTTGATTTGCACTGCTGTGATGATTAGTGGTGTTGAGCATCTTTTCATGTACATGTTGGCCTTTTGGATGTTTCCTCTGGAAACACATCTGTTTAGTTCCTCTGCCCATTTTTTAATCAGATTGTGTGGGAGTTGTTGTTATTGTGTTGTATGAGTCCTTTATAAATTTCAGATATTTTTCAGATATTATTAGTCCTTTATCCTATATATATATAATTTATATATGTAATATAAATTTATATAAACCATATATGTATAATTTGCAAATGCTGATTTTTTTAGGAAAAACAGAAGACAGCATATGCCATCAGGACAGTGAGGAGTGTGTCTATAATTTGATAAACAATGTCTTTGTTCAAGCATACAACTTAAGATGCTGCGTTTGGGTAATTAACATTAACTGGCACTCTGGGCAAAACTTGAAAATCTCATTGGCCTAACAATAAAGATTTCTTTCTACCTAATATACAGTAGAATGTAGATCAGCAGGCCATCTCCCTCTTAGGTAGTTACCTCCAAAGTCATCACAGCTGAGGAAGAAGAAAATAGAGGAGGCTTTCCAGCTGTTAACAGCCTTGATCCAGAAGTGATACAAGCAGCTTTCATGCACAGCCCATTGGCCAGAACTAGTCACATGACCCTAACCTAACTGCAAGGGAGCCTGGGAAATACAAGGAAGCACACGGAATATTTGATGAGTAGTAACTATCTTGGCCACAGTTACCATTGTAAGGCAAATATGGCCGTCTTCACTTTTTGTATTACTCGTCTGGCTACAGTAGACAGTTGGATTTGCAACTCTAGCATATGCAATGGATGCAAAGTCAGAAGACGTGTGTTCTAGTTCTGTTCTTTCTTGAGCCAGAGAAGTATAGGCAGAGGATTTTCTTCCCCTGGGAGGTTCATCTCCTCCTCCTGCCAGTTGAGAAGGAAAGGGATGCTGTTCTCTTCCTATCAGGAGCAGGAAGTTGTTCTAAGTTGAGTTGGTTATACCTCTGACTTGGAAACTTTGAAACAGAATGTGAAGTCAAGCAGAAGAGGAAGGGAAGGAGGAAGCTGAATTATTCTGATTAGTATGAGAAGTAGTAAGGCATTTTTCACATTGTAGCATGTAAACCTGATCTCATTTTCTGTTTTGGATATGGATGTCTTCCAGAATTTAAAGAATGAGTCTCAAAAGAAAGGAAAATGTCTGCACAGGTCCAATCAGTGGAGTGAACCCAGGTGTTTGCCTGGAATGGAATTTAACCAAAAGAGTTCAGAAGATCATCACGTCAATCAATACAGCTGGGCATTGGGGCTCACTGGTCCATCTGAGGGACAGAAGCCAGTGCCAGCTGCCTGGCTGCCAAGGCTAATGAGGCTATGTTGTTGTGACCTCATCTTCAACAGGGTTCTGAGCCATGCACAGGGAGGGAGGGAGAAGTGAGCTGGGGAAAATAGCTTGTGATGAGTGATGAGGCTTTGTCAGTTACACCCAACGTGTACAGTTCATAAATCAGAGAATATTTCCTGATCTGAGAATCTGGATTTGTAACTTTGGTGATTATTTTTAGATAAATTTTGAGAAGCTGCAAGTAGGGACTTGAAAACACAATCAAAACCCCGGAGCAGATAAGCCATCTGTGTGTGCTCAAGGAAAGAGAAGTGACTTTAATTGTATACTCTTTGAAAAAGGAGGAAGGTGCTGCTGGCAGGTCCATAAAATATGTATGATCGTCAGGGTGGCAGACGCTCAAAGTCAGGGAGAGAATCGTTTACCCAGTGTCATCATTCTGCCTGGGTCATCTTCTAAAACGTCATGAGCATCAGTCCCAGTGCCAAAGTAATCTCTGAAAAGAAAAAATTCTTTTCTCACAAACATCACAGGTTTGTTCTGTGACTTATCAATATTGGGAGGTGTTTGTTAAATGTTCAGTAAAGTCAGGAAGACTTATTAGGCGCTTAAATTCTTTGGGGGACTGTAATGGTCCCTTTCACCTCTGCTTCGCTTTGCCTCTTCAAAATCCAGAAAACTCTGACAGCTCCATGGTAATAAGACATCCCAAATATAATCTCACAATACAGTCAAGTGAAAATTAACCAGACCCTTACAATTCATTTTTATTATCAACCATACTTGACAGTTAAGAAAGTTTAAAGCCATATTTAGTGAGGTAAACAGTGTAGACTATGGGTTTAACAAACTAAGAAATACTCTCCTTATATTTTCAGCTTTTTTATTCTTTCAGTATTCATCATAGTTATTATCCGGTTAAAGGAAGATGCCTTTGATGAGTATCTTGCTTTTGGATAGTCTCACTTTGTCTCTGGCCATTTGTTTGTCTTTCCAGTGACTGTGACGTTACTAACATCCTTACGGTAACTTCCTTTTTCTGCTTAAATCAGGTGGTTAGTTTCTGTTGCTTGCCGCCAGAACTTCTGCTTGGTACATTACCTATTCTGCCTGGTATTAGAATTGTTTGCGTTTGTGTGTATCTCCCCAAGGAGGCTCTGACATCTTTTGAGAGGAGTTAACTTAAACTCTGGCATTTGTAATAAAGCCCATCATAGAACCTCACATACTAGGACAGTTAAAAGTGTGGATTCTGGAACCACATCACCTTGATTAACATTCTAGCTTCTCCCTTTACGAACTCCGTGATCCTGGGGAAGCTAACAACCTTTCTAGGTTTTGGTTTCCTTGTGTAAACTTGAGAGCACCGAGCTGTATTCATGCTTAAAACAGGGCCTGGTACGTAGAAAGCGTTTCATAAATATTAGCTATTATAACAGTATTACATTTTATTATCTTACTTCTTATTACTTCATGTTATTTTCATATTATATATATATATTTATGATAGGTTATAAACTTTATTATATATTATGCATATAATGTATAAATTATGTATAATATATATTGTGTTATATAAGATGTATATTGTATTTCATTATATTGTAGTATAATAATTATTATTAAAAGCGTTCAAGACAATAAATGTTTAATTGAGTTTAGCTGTTTCTCCAACTGTAAGCTCCCTTCCAGTGGACACTATGATGTTATTTGTTTGTTTTTAAGAAAAGTTTTCTTCCTACCCTTGGCTTTTTTAACCTCGATGCTAAAAGGCTTCCCTTTGGAGGAAGTAATAATTTTTAATATGCAGGTTAGGAAAATACCAGCAGGAAGTTTTTCATAATATGCTAAATTTCTCAACCTCTGCGCAAGTGGTCTTCACCTAACTGAAGTGTTGTTGAATGTTTTTCTTACTATCCTGATGTTTTTCATGAAGAATCTGTACATTTCATTTGCCTGGAGGTAAATGCTTCCCTGGACCAGCTACATTTTCCATGACGTTGTGAGAGCTGTGAAGTCATCTCTTTATCCAGACCCCTCTTACTTAATCCCAGTATGGCGCCTGACACAGATGATTCTCTTCTTCCTGCATGTCTGAAGGACTGTCTGCTTTCCTTCAGCAGACCCACGAGTCAGTTTGATTCCTGTATCTGAGCTCTCTAACAACTGGCATTGTTTTCACTGTGCTTCTCTGTGGTGTTGCATGGGATTCTTTTGAACTTCATTTCCCCTGTTCTTAGTGCTGATGTCAGATATTTTCTTTTGTTGAGGAGTTTGCATCCTTGGATTGAAGTGCTAATACCTCCATTATAATATCATCAAAATGGCAAGCAGGGATTGGTTTTGTTTTCACTGTTTGCCTTTGGAAATTCCTGGTCCCCGAAAGAGTCTCATTGTGGAACTGCTGTAGTAAAGTAGAATCAATTCATCCGTTTAGCAGTTGTTAACTGGGGACTTACCATGGGCAAGATTTGCTAAGAATGTTGACCCAATTCGGAGATGAATTTGGCATATCCACCCACGTTGTAGAAGCAAACACTCTCAGGGGATGGAATTCTCTGTAGAAGATTAATGCTCATCTTTAGTTCATGTTCACTGCACTTGTCCTTATTTGGGGTACAAATACAGTGAGTTTCCCGAAGAATGGCAGAAAGGCTGAAGTGAGAAGATTGTACAGGGAAAAAGTTGGGTTAAGCATTACCTGGTACCTCAGCGTCCTAGAATTCTTCTCATCCAATTTCACGAATAAGAAAACGAGAGCTCAAAGAAGCCTGGTACCACTTCCATGGTCACACAGCCAGAATGTGCCCAAGCCATTTGCTGGCCTGGGAAACCTGTGCTCTTCCCCTCATCAGCCACACTACCCCACAAACAGGGGATAGAGGGTGATGGGTGACGCACCAGGGCAACACGCTGTTCTCAGTCGTCTAAAGGCCCCTTATTGTCATTGCTCCAGAAACTAAGGAGATAAGTAAAATCAAGGAAGAGTAGTTGAATGATTTTAACTCCTATTAATTGTTCCTACCTAATTAGAGGGTGTTTGGTACAGTCTCTTACATTTTAAAATGTGTCTGTCCATCTTCCCAGCCAGCCTATATCTTGCTATCTACCCTAGAGGAATACCTGCATATGGGTAGAGAAAAAGCATGTACATGAATTGTAGAATTTTATGTAATGTGCAGAAATCGGAAGTAACACAAATGTTCATTGATGATGGAATAATTAAATTCTGCCAAATCTATAATGTTAAATGGTATGCCGATAAGGTAGATCTATACAGGTAGAACTAAAAAGATCTTCAGGACACACTAAGTTAACAAAAAATCAAGTAGTGGGAATATGTGTGTGTAAAAAAAATTAAATAAAATTCTCTATTTCAGAAAAGGGAGTGATGAGTTTAAAAGAGGAAAACAGTACTTCCAGTTTTGAGAGAGAGCAAGTGCACATCGCTTCATGTGTAGGTGATATTGGAATTGCACCTTAGAGCATGGTGAAATGAAGAGATGTAAGGATTTATCCAGAACCACCTAGGTAAACGAGGGCGTTGAGCCGAGATAGGCACCCAGTTCTGAGTCCAAAGCTGCGGCTTTTAACTAAGATTCCTCTCCCAATATGAATTCTAAGCAGCAAACATAAGATGCAGGTAAAACTCACATGCATAGGTAGAGGATATGCATATGCTTTCATTAAGTATTTACCTTGTGTCAAGTACCCTGCTGGAGGTTGTGTGGAATATCCTGATGAATTAGAGTTCCTGGCTTTAATAGCTTGAGGTGTAGTATGGGAAAGAAGATGTCTTTATAAACCTTTTAAACATATGAAAGTTAACCAGACCCTAAAACAAAACTACAGGGAAATTTCAGAAGAAGGATACATGAGCCAAGACAAGAGAAAGATATTTGCAGCTGGCGAGTCTAGAAGATGTACCAGGTAAAATGTGTTAAGATACAAGAAGCAGGAAACTGAATTAACAGTGACTTAAACCATAAGGTTTAACTTTTTAGCAACAAGTCTGAATTTGGCTGTTCCTAAGCCGATTCAGCATCTCAATAATGTCATCAAGGACGTAGGTGTTTCCTATCCTCCTCAGTAATCCTTCATCTTTGGGCTTGTCACGTCATTTTGCAATATGGCAGCCGCAGCTCCGAACATCTCAACCCACATTCAAGGGCAGGAAGCAGGAGGTAGACAGGGCAGCAAAGAAAAGAGCGGGACTTTTAATGAGGACAGTCTCTTTGCGTCTCTGAACAAACTTTTCCCCAGATGCCTTCTGCAGAGATTTCTTCTTATAGTTCATTGGCCAGAATTGGATCACAAGCCCCCCACCCGCCTGGGCCCAAGGGATGCTGTGAGAGTATGATTCTGTCTTTCCCCCTCTCTGTCATGGAATGCTGGCTAGAAATAAAAAGCCTCGTGGTACTGAGGAACATCTGAGAATATCTGCCACAGCAGGTTTCATGGAGGAAGCAGTACTTGGGTTGGATCTGAAACAAGGATAAAAAGAACATTTATTGGATTGTCTATTGAGCACCACTTTTCTAAGAATTGACCCTCCCCAGCTCCAAGTGGGAGTTACCAAGATCATAAAATATGTTCCTGTCTCCTGCGAATGAGTTGTGATAGATGTCATAGATGCTGCCAAATTGGTCTTTGTTTTGTTTGTTCCTTTCAAGCAGCATTTCTGACTTTCTTCCTTTTATTGAAGCTAACTGTGTAAGCACAGTACTCTTGCTTGGCTGTTAGTCTGATGGTCGTTGAATTCTCTGTGCTCAGTTTCCGGCATCAGTCAAGAATCCCAATTATTTTTTCAGAAAGTATTAGTAACCATATATAAGAAAACCGGGCAAAAACGGGACCCAGAGGTAGTAACTGCAGGAAGCTGGCCACCACCCCAAGTGCTGGGGGAACAAAGAAGTTGGGGTACCTGTTGGTGGTGGTATCTCTGAGTTTGATACACCTGGTTCTGATAACAGTAAAAACGTGCAACCTGGAACCAGCTCCTGCTTCTGGAACCAATGGAGTCTGCCAAGTTTAAAACCCATTGCTGGAGAGATGCTGAGGACAGCAGCAAGGAAAACTGGCAGAGGCAAGTCCCTTCTCCCTCCTCCGTCCTTCCGGCTCCCTCTAGCGCCCCCTGTTGGTGAACCTAACAGAAAGCTGCTGTCAAAACAGACGTGGGGCTTGCAGAGTTCCAACCCCAGCATCGCATAGCAGAGTATAGAAGATTTGGAGCTGAAACACCTTAATACCCAGCACATCATTTTATTATTATTGTTTTTAGCACATCCTTATTAAATGGAGGTAGTAATAGAACCTATCTCATAGTATTACTTTGAGGTTTAAATGAGGCAGACCGTGAGAAGTGATTAGCAGGGTGCCTAGAGCCTAACAGGCCCTTAGGAAGTATTAGTGGACGTTATTACTACTTATTGAACAATTTTTGTGTGTGTACCTGTTTTCAGATCTAAGGTCTGAAAATACAGTGATGAGTCAGATAGGCAAGATCCCTGAGACATTCGTATTCTAGTGAGCAGTGGCCCATAATAAATAAGATCATTTCCGAAAGTGGTACATGGTGTAGAGATAAGAAGACAGTCTGGCAGTTGAGAGTTACAGGGAAGAAAATAACTAAGATTCTATAATCAGCAGCTAAGAAAATGAAAAGACAAGCCACAGACAGGGAGAAAGTATTTACAAAACTTGTGTCTGACAAAGGACTTATATCCAGAGTATAGAAAGAACTCTCAAAATCATAAGAGAACAAGCAATCCATTTTTAAAATGGGCAAAAGATTTGGACAGTACATCACAGAAGATATGTAGATGGCAAATAAGCACATGAAAAGGTGCTCAAGATGAAAAGATGACCATTAGTTATCAGTGAAATGAATATTAAAACCACAATGAGATTCTACCTTTTTTAAAAAACTGACAGTACTGCTGATGAGGATACAGAACAACTGGAACTCTCATATATTACTGATGAGAAGGCAAAATGGCACAATCATTTTGGAAAATACTTTGGCAGGTTCTTATGAAGTTAAATATTAACTAACCTTGTAACCCAGCAAACCCTCTCCTAGGTGTTTACTCTAAAGAAACAAAAGCTTAGACTTAACACAAAAACCTGTGTGCAAATAAACATATCCTTTTATTTTATTCATAGTGACTGTATTTATAAAATTTGAAATAATCCCAATTTTTCTTCAGCTGGTGAATGGATAAACAAGCTGTGGTATATCCATAGAGAGGAATATTATTCACCAACAAAAGGAACTATGTAGTATACCTGCAACAACATGGATGAATCTTGAATGCATTACGATAATGAATGAAGCCAGATTCACAAGGCTGTATTCTGTATGTATTCATTATGATGACATTCCAGAAAAGGCAAAATTAGAGGGACAAACAAGGGATCAGTGGTTGCCAGGGGTTGAGAATGGGGTCCATGGTTGACTCCAAAGGGGCAGGAGGGAATTTTGTGGGGGTGAAAGAACTGTTCTCTATCTTGACTGTGTTGATGGTTACATGACTTACACGTTTGTCAAAACTCATAGAATTGTACACTAAAAAGGGTGAATTTTGCTGTATAACAATGCCATAGACTGAATGTTTGTGTCCCCCCCACCACAGAATTTATATGTTGAAGTCTAATCCCCAGTGGGATGGTATTTGGAGGTAGGACTTTGGGGAGGTGATTGGGTCGTGAGGGTGGAGACCTCATGAGTGAGATTAGTGCCCTTTTAAAAGAGGCTCTAGAGAACCTCTAAGCAGAGGGAACAGCAAGGACAAATCCTCCGGACAGAAGGAAGCAAGGAATGTGGAAGAAAGGCCTGTGGGACTAGAAGAATAGAGTGATGAATGGTGAAGAGAGCTGCATCTCAGAGGCCCTGTTTGGTAGGGATACCAGGTTTGGCTAAGTAAATAAATGAATAACTGGACACTCAGTTAAACTGGAATTTGAGGTAAGCAGTAAGTCGTTTTTAGTATGTTGTGTGTAATATTTGGGACATACTTATACTAAAAGTATTGTTCCCTCAATTTCAAATTTAACTGGGAGTCATGTTTTTATCTGGCAACTCTTCACCTAGGGCACGGTATGAATTTTGGATTTTCTTCTGTCTACAGTGAGAAGCCAACGGTAGGGTTTTAAGCGGCACAATGGAGTGATCTGTGTTTACTAAGATCATTCTGATTACTGTGGAGAATGGATTATAAAGAGGCAAAGGCACAGCCATTGTAGTGGTCCAAGAAAGAGAAGATGGTGACCTTGTCTAGGTAGCAGTGGAGACTGAGAGAAGTACTTGGATTGGGGAGATATACTTTGGAGATAGAGATCTAAGGACTTGTTTATAGATTATGTATGGGGGGCAGGGGAAAAGGGGAAAGAGGAAAATGAAGGATGCTCCTAGGATTTTGGCCTCACCAACTGGGCAAATTCTGTACGATCTAATATTAGCAAAGACTTAAATAGTGTGGACAGTGGGCCATGCTTGCTTCTAAGCACTTTACATATATGAACTCATTTAATAGTAACTCATTTAATCCTCAGTATGATTTAAGCACTTGAGAATTACAGGGAGCATTATCCCCATTTTACAGATGAGAAAACTAAGGCACTCAAAGGTTAAGTAGTATGCCCAAGATCATGAAGATAATAAGTTGCAGAGCTGGGTTTCCAACCCAAGCAGCCTGGCTTGAGTCCATGCTGTCAGTTGCTATGCTCTGCTGTCTCTTTTGCTATTGAGCACGTGTTAGGTGCTCAATAAAGAATTGTTGAATCAATGAATGAACGAATGAGTGGTGGAAGGATGGGTTCTCCCACATGTCTTATGTTTATTTCTATGCAAGGTGGTGATGATGTCCTTATGCATGCCAGGTAGACGTTATCTGTATGCTTTTCTCCATTCTCCACACAAATTTTAACTTTACCTCCATTCTCCTGGACATCATCTCATATGTTGGTGTTGGAAGTCATTAAAATAATTTCTGGGAGGTGTTCTTAAGATTTAAACTGTTATGAAGTAGAATTGAGAAACACTCTTTCACAGTGTCCCAAGCAAATTGGCACACGTGGTTAAGTCTGAACTCTAAGGAGGCCACATTGTATCAAGTTCACATCCTCTCTACTGCCAACCGAATTTGTCCTCCAGGTATTCTCTAACCCACAGGGCATAAGATGCAGGTGTACCGTCTCATGCTGAGGGACTCAATACATCCAGCAGGAGGGAATCCAGCATGGTGGTTAAGGCTGCTGCCTGGGTGGTCAGAGAGACCATTCAAATAATGGCTCTGCTCTGTGGCCTAAAGGAAGTAACTAAACTTCTCTGTGCTTAGCTTCCTCATCTGTAAAATGGGGATAGTACCAGTGCCTGTATCATAGGATGATTGTGAGGGCTGAGGAGATACCAGTACCTGACTGAATAAAATGCCAAATAAAAGTTGGCATGCATTATTTTTATATCTCATTCTCACGTAGGAGAAAGCTGGTTGTACCTGGCCCACTAGAAGTATCCATGGCTACAGAATAAGTTCCTTGCCTGGAATTTGCCTTGGTTCTCACAGTCCAACAGTGAGCGTGAAGAAGGATCCATGAGATTGTTCTTACCACTCTCCCTTTTCCCTTGTCTTCAGAAGCGCTGCCATGGAATCCTTCCCACCTCTCAAGACAGATGGACTAGTGTCCATTTGGAGGTATTTAATGATCTTCACAAGATCTCTCAGGCCTCTTGTGGGCCCTGCTTAGATGCCACCTTGGCATCAGAGCAAGTGCAGAACTCAAGAATTCGTAAGCAGACTGATACTCCAAGCATCAAATGAGTCCACATTTCCCATTCAGTTCACCAAATGTGTAAGTGAATTGAATGGAACTAATTGAAGAATATTCAAATATTAAATGCCAAGCAAGGACAGAGAGTGGGGTGCATAGGGTTATTGGTCTTCTTACTGAGAGATGCTGGCCTCTGGGTGGTGAGACCACCAAACAAAACAACTCCCCAGGGAGACCTGTCTGAGTATTTTGCTTGCACAAATTAGTGGGGCATAAATTCTTCTTTATGGCAACATTATTGAGGAAAATGATCTCAAAGAGCCTGCTATATCCAACAAAAATAATTCTTTATGAAGCAGGTGAACTTACTGTTAAGAACACCCTCCATCTAAATACAAGCCCTTGAAACAGGTGAAAATTCGGCATGTTTATTCACTTGACAAAAGGAATTTTTTAGTTTCAAAGCACACTTTTTCCTGGAATTTGTTAAAGTATGAGCTACTGAGACACATATAAATATTATCTGATTCACATGAAATATACCCCTTTACATCCTGCCTTTTTACACAGACCAGCTCAATCATCTTTTCTCTCTGTGTATGTCCTGCTTTGCAAAATAAGGAGCTTAGGATGAATAATTTTGGAGTCTCATCTCTAGGAGCAAAATCCTCTGTTTATGGGACTGGAGAGTAGTTTGACATATTAATTCATTTTGTTCTATAAATATTTTTCCTTTGCTCTTTCCTCCTTTAAGCAGATAGCAGGGTCTGGGCTTCTGAGCATGCAACAGAATTTGGTGGCAAAGAAGAAAGGAGAGCGATCCTGTCGGTTTTTTTTTTTCGGTACGCGGGCCTCTCACTGTTGTGGCCTCTCCCGTCGCAGAGCACAGGCTCTGGACGCGCAGGCTCAGCGGCCGTGGCTCACGGGCCCAGCTGCTCCGCGGCATGTGGGATCTTCCCGGACCGGGGCACAAACCCGTGTCCCCTGCATCGGCAGGCGGACTCTCAACGACTGCGCCACCAGGGAAGCCCCGATCCTATCTTTTTGAGGGCAGAGGCAAAGAGGGTACGGGTTGAGGATGGACTTGGGGAGGTATGGAGGGAAGAGTGCTGTGGCCAACAGGAACAAGTACTGACCAGGGTTCAGCTTCCTGGCAGTGCCCCCAAGGAAATGGCAGAATCCCAGAGAAATATGGCTCAATGAAGCATCTCAGGCAGTCCACCAAATAAGCCTTCTTTCCCAAGCTTAAGCTGAAGCAGCCACAAGCTTTAGAACCAGCCTCTGTAGATGATGATAATGGTATCCCAAGGCCACCTCTGTGGTCTGACAGCCGGAAGGCACCCCCATCACACCACCGCTGGCATGGAGTTAGACCCTAGAAATCAAGAGTGAGGAATCTCCACAATGACTGAGATTAAGGTTCCCCCCAGTACGGCAGGATAAGGGCTCCAAATCGAAAATAAATGCTTAGTTAGATAAAGAAATGTGATGTTTCAGGAACACCAGATATAGGGACTGAGTTCCTATTTACCATACGTCTATATCACAATATTTGCAATCTTTCATTTTTTCTAAATCTCCATTAAATTCCCTTCTGGTTTTGTCCTGTCCTTTTATTTCTCCTCTTTTCAAAACTATACTTGTTACTTGAGAGTATGTTGAAATGATTCCCTCCAGGGCCTATCTTTTTCTCTCTTTTTTTTGGTGTTAGGTAGGCCTCTTACTGTTGTGGCATCTCGCATTGCAGAACACAGGCTCTGGACGCGCAGGCTCAGCGGCCATGGCGCACGGGCCCAGCCGCTCCGCGGCATGTGGGATCCTCCCGGACCGGGGCACGAACCCACGTCCCCTGCATCGGCAGGCGGACTCTAAACCACTGCGCCACCAGGGAAGCCCGATCTTTTTCTCTTTATCTGAGAACTCAAGGGTTTACAAAACACTATGGGGCCCCTGTAGATACTGCTGTCTGGGAGGCATTTGGCAACCAGGACTCCTTGTTGGGTTGCAGGGGCACCATTAGAGAGAGCTGTTAGGACTCCATTCATCAACAAAAGCTTTGTGACTGTCTGGCTGTGTGACAAAATCAGTTTATGTCTCTGAGCCTCCATTCTTAGAATTAAGTGGTGCAGTAGGGGGAAGGAAGAATGAGTCATATCCAGAGCTTCCATGAATGGCTGGGCAGACCGTGCCTTCCTCAAGTGCAGCCCACCGTGCATTCATCAGCCCTGTGCTCAGTGCTGTGGGACGTGGCTGTGTCTGCCTTTTCGTCACCCACACAGGGAAGCAACATGGGCTACCTAGCCCTCATTATAGCTGCATAATCCAGCTTGGATCTTTTGTGATTCCAATCTGCTAAGCCTTTTCTTCTAAAGGATCTTGCTTCTAGCAGTCTTTCTCTGGGGGGTGGGGGGAAACTTGTATAAATACATTCCTTTTTTCCTCAAAAGCACTTTTACATATATATATATATTTAAAATATATGTGTATATATATATATTAGATAGATAAATAATAACATAGATAGGCAGATAGAGTTAATAATAAGAAAGTTGTGACCATGTCAGGCACAACCTCCAAGGACCCCATAAATATCTGCAAAACTAGGGTTTTGTGTCTTTGTTTTTTTTCCTCAAATTAACTGTATGACCAGTGAACAGGGAAGTTTGTCCAGCTAGTATGGAAAGTAATCCTTGTTCATTTTCAGGTCTCTGGTTAGCAGGGCTTAAGGGAAACTGAGAGGGCAGGGGAATTTGACGTCCAGCTAACATTTCTGCAGGAGGGTGCCGTGTAGTTCTGTTTCTGGAAACCACACTGACTGCGTGGAACTCTGGGGCTGGGGGAGGAGGTGCTGTTGTTGCTTCCCTTGTCCTGGGCTTGGGGAAACAGCTCTGAAGTTGCAGCAACTGGCCCAGCTGGGGTTTGTCAGAAGTCCTGCCTTCACCCATGACCCAGTCGTTGCCGAGCTCTCAGTGGAGACGGCAGGCAGCGAACACCTCCTGGGGAGATCACGTCTTGTCCCCTGCTTGGCCCTAGAAGGCAGACACCCGGCTTCAATGATGTCTTTGTTGTCAGCTCAGGCAGGCACTCTGGTTTGCCGTTTTGATGAACATGGGACACCCGGGCTGAAGCACCTCTGCGCCCCCAACTCCACGGCCAGGAGAGCACAGCCTGGGATCTGGGACCTGGAGCTGCCAGGATGCCCTTAGGAAGGCACAGGGGTGTTGGGGAGGGGACTGGGAGGAAAGGGCCCTTCCCCAGGGCCACCGTGGGGGACAGGCAGGATGCCCAAGCGTCCCTTGCTCTGCCGTGCCCTCCTCACTCTCTCCCTCCCAGCAGGGAGTGTACACCACGGGTATTTTTTTCTGTTTTCTGGCTGCAGCTACACGAGGCAGTTGAATTAGAGTCATGACTGTAATTTAATTTCTCCAAACTCAGAGCTATTTTCTTTCCAAATATATCAGGGGCCAGGAAACGTTCAAAGACCTAGGGAAACCATTCCAAATTCAGAAAGGTTAAAGAGGAAGAGAAGTCATAGGATGAATACTACTACTAACATAATCTTTATAATAATTATAATAGCTCATGTACAATGTATTATATACCTTCACATAGCCTGAAATATGTATGTATTCTTATATATATGATAATATATAGTAATCTTATAGATGTGTTATATGTTATGGTAGTTATTGTATAGTAGTGTAGTATATATGTATATATATATACACACACACATATGTAACATAACAGTATTCGAAATGTTCAAAAATCATTTTAATAATGTTAAAAAATTGCAGGACCATTGCAAAATCAGAAAGTTTTAAGAGGAAGAGGAGACAGGGTAAAATAATAATTATTTTATAATAATTTTTATGGAAATTTATATTTAACACATAGTTACCTATATATTCTGTATCATAATTATTTTTACATGATACTATATGATATAAATATTATATTGTTGACATTATTATTGTAATTTAAAATAATATTTGTTGATTTTTTACCAGGCACGGTGCTAAACACTTTACAGGCATTATATGACTTAATTTTTATAATAACACTATGATGCAGATAATGTGGTATTTTTTTCTCCTTTTTAAAAATTACACTTTTATCGAGATATAGTTCACATACCATACAATTCACCCATTTGAAGTATATAACTCAGTGGGTTTTAGTATGTTCAGAGTTTGCAATCATAACCACAATCGATGTTAGAATATTTTCATCATCCCAAAAGGAAACTCCATACCCATTACAAGTCACTCCCCATTCCCCCCTCCCAGCAGCCCTAGGCAACCACTAATCTACTTTCTCTCCCTATGGATTTGCCTTTTCTGGACATTTCTTTTA
This sequence comes from Kogia breviceps, assembly GCF_026419965.1. Taxonomy (NCBI): domain Eukaryota; kingdom Metazoa; phylum Chordata; class Mammalia; order Artiodactyla; family Physeteridae; genus Kogia; species Kogia breviceps. Next base: position 23,529,627 of record NC_081319.1, read on the forward strand.
AAAGGAGTCGTCATATGTGGTCTTTTGTGACTGGCTTTTTTCATTGAGCATAATATTTTCAAAGTTCGTCCACACTGGAGTGCTTTATTCCTTTTTATGACTGAATAGTATTCCATTGTACGGATGTGCCACATTTGTTTATCCATTCATCAGTTAATAGACATTTGGGCTTTTTATAATTTTGGGTTATTATGAATAACTTTCTTCTGGATACTCACGTGCAAGTTCTTGTGTGGATGTATGCTTTCATTTCTGTTGGAGGTAATGTGTCTTTACCCATTGTATAGATGAAGAAACTGAGGTACAGAGATGTTAAGTAACTTGCCCAAGGTCACACAGCTGGTTAATGCTGAGACTCAAAGTCATTTGTGCCTGATGCTCTTAGCTACTCCGCTCTGTTGCCCTCAAGTTTATCACAGGTTAATATGTGGAGGGTGGAGACTCATGTCCCTCAGGGCCTCTCTAGAGACACTGAAAATAAGCACAGCAGGAACAGTTTCTATGCAAGATGTGGATGAACTTTCTCTGTTAAGGCTGGTTAGGTAAGCCTGGGAGTGATTGCCAAGGGAGGGGTGGATTCCCCTTTGGAGATGAAGGATCCTCTGTGGGGATCTTTAAGACATAGCAGGGATGGATGCCTCAGTCCTAGGAATGAGGTTTGGCTCATGGATATCCAAATGGCAACCCTCATTCTGCATCTGGAGTCCAAATGGTGTGAGAGGAGCCAGGCCGCGATTCAGGCCTTCCTCACCCCTTCTCAGCCCTGACCTTACCCGAGCCACCCGAGCGTGTTTCCAAACCCCCGTGCCACAGAGCAGGGCCTCCCAGACCTCCTCCTTGTCCATCCCAGGCCTTGACTTAGCCCTCTCTCTGGCTCTCGCTCAATGTCTGCAGAGGGGAGCTAGCTGGCTGAGGCCAGCGGAACCAAGGCTGGAGCTGGGTGGGGAGGAAAGTGATGAAGTTCAGGGCGGGAAGGAGCTGAGGGGGCCAGAAAAGCCATTTCACAACACCCAGGACAGGGCAGGGCGTGGAGGGCAGGATGCACAAACTCTTCCCTGGGGGAGGTGATGTTACTCAGAGCACGTGACCATAACCTGAGACCTCTGTGCCTGTGTGGCTTATAGAGCCAGTGTCATTTGAAATATTTCTATAGAATATGGGTTTTCTTCTTAATCCTACCAAAGGACAGACCCTGGATTCTGGAATTGTTACTGTAGCATTCTTACGAAAAACAGAATCCACAGGCTCTTCTGAAATGTAGTAGAAACAGCTTCAGTTTTGTGGGGTTTTTTTAACATCCTTATTGGAGTATAATTGCTTTACAGTGGTGTGTTAGTGTCTGCTTTATAACAAAGTGAATCAGCTGTACATATAGTCAGAGGCAGAATCTGTCCCTCAGTAGCTATAGGACCCTAAACAATTTTCTTAACCTTTCAGAGCCCTTGTTTTCATGTACAAGATGGGAATAAACAGAAAGACCTGCCTTGCACAGTTATTGGCAAGATTAAATGAGAATGTGCCCTGTTGGCCAGTATATATTCTTAGCGATCACACTTCTGCAGGATATTGTAATGTGGAAGCAAATGTAATTAGGGGAGCGGTGGCTTAAACAAAGCTAAACAGGTTCTATTCTTGAACTACTTTTCAGAGCATTTAATATACTGACCTGCATTAAGAATATCTAAGAAGAACCACTGTGTCGCATTTCGCAAATTTATTTAACCACGGCACTTTTTGGATCTAACATTCAGGGTAGAGGTTTCAAACTGGTGGTCCATGGGTCAGATCTGGCTAACAGATGTAGAGTCTTTTTTTGACCAGTGCAGTGTTGCTTTTAAAAGTTTCCTGTATTTAAGTATAGTGAGATTTCACATATAGATGGCAAGATTTCATATAAAAATTAACTTTTCAGCTTCTCTTGAAAAATCTAAACACTGGGCCCAGCTGGGTCATTTCCACATGGTGACACTTGGTGGGAAATTGGGTGGGCGGAGCTCTGCGGCAGCTGCCAACTTGAGATGAGGCATGTGCTCTCCACTCAGTCCGCGGCCCCCGAGGCATCCCAGTTTGTGACCCCTGAGAGGCTATTGCTTCCCACGTGCTGCGATGAGGAATGTGAAATAGTGAGTTTTGTCCACACCCTCCTTCATTTACAGATTGCTAGACATCTGCGTATTAATCATATCCATGCCTTACTGAATGATGTGATATATACATTAAAAAGCATAAACCAAGAATAATTTAACAGAATGAGATTAAAAATCAATACAAATCAGGAGTTTTGCTCTCCACCTTTGGCTCTGTGGAGGCCCCTGAGCCAGCTCCTCATACAGAACTGGCACCTGGTCGGGGCTCATGACTTAACAACTCTTATTAGTAGATGATATTATTGGTTGATGGTTTGTGAAGATGTGTAACGTCCTTGTTAAAGAAAAGCTGAACATGGAACCACCATCCCTGTAAGCTGACACTGAGCTCAATGTCTTGTGTATGTGAACTCCTCCATCCTTCCAAGGAGATAGTGAATTAAGTGCTATTTTGCTTTTACTTGGCCGATGAGGGTTACTTTTTCTTTAACTATCCCCAGTAGCATAAACAATAGTCTCTGGAACCCAGGCCCTACCTGAAATATGAATATAGGTAAATACCGGTCTATACAAAGAGGGAAATTGGTGCACAGCATTGTTTTTCCCCGATATTGGTGAGGTGCTTGCTTTAGCCAGAAAGATCTGGGAAAACATCAAACAACTTTGAAGGGACTCTTCAAGTCTCGAAGCAGCCACACTCCGTTACAGTCCCCAAGTGAGGAATATAATAGTAAATAATAACTGCTTGTGAAGTCATCGGAGATTTTTAGATGGAAGGTCAGGCAGAAACATTTTTGAAAGCGTTATTTATTATGTCATTTGGGTCTTAGTTTTCCAAGGTTTCAGCCTCATCCTGTAACAAAATTTCAAAATAGCGAAAAGTAATGTGACAGTTAGTAATTGGTTTTCTTCTTAAAATCTAGTAAGGAGGCTGAGTACAGCTGGGTGGGAAAGTCCTCTCCACTCCACCCTCCACTTGGACATTTTAAGTGCAGTTTCAGGCGCCCACTGAAGAGCTAAGGAATCCAGATTTCTCACAATACTGCTATCCTTGGCAGCGAACGCTAAGACTTCGGGCCCCACTGATGTGAGCAGATGAAGCAGCCATTCCAATGCCCTCTATGACATGGACCCAGTCAGTAAGATAGCCACCTGGTCAAAACTGTGGGCTCTGAATCACCCCTGGGTTCCAGTTCCCACCCTACCACTTACTAGCTGGGTGTGTGGGGCAAGTGACTCAACATCTCTGGGCCTCGGTTTCTTCTGCTGTAAAATGGGAATAATAGCACCTGTCCGGTAGAGCTAAGAAGAGAAAACACATGTGAAGTGCTTGGTCCAGTGGTTAGGCACACAGAAAGTGTTACCACCTGTACGGCAAACAATGAGCTATTTCTCTTGCCTTTCTACTCTCAAGATGAGAAATGTAGGTGTCCTCCTTTAACTATTTGAATCCCCTATTTTTCAGCTGTTCTGACCCACATCTCCATTACTTAAGCCAGGTATTGGAAACCTCTTTCTACCAAGGGCCAGATACATTCGTTTTTGTAGACCGTAAATTCTCCATCACCACTACTCAACTCTACCCTTGTCACTAGAAAGCAGCCATAGAGGATCCAGAAGTAAATGGTTGCGGCTGTGCACCAGTGAAACGTGACTTTAAAAGATAGGCAGCAGCACGTTGCGGCCCACAGGACAAAGTCTGCTGCCCCCTGATCTAGGCTCTGTTTCTCCTCAAAACATGCACAAAGAGGGCAGGAGAGGCCACTCAAGAGAACCCAGTGTTTAGCGCGTGTGCTTCGGAGGGAACCCGGGAAGGGAGCCCGGGCTTGTGTGGATTTAAGGGAAATGGGAGAAAATTGAGCCCCCTTTCCCTGCAGAAAGTCATCCAGCTTCTCTGTGCAGAACAGGACAGTCTCAAAGTAGAAGGAATAGTGCTGTTGGGGAGGGGAGGGGGGGGAGGAGGGAGGGGAGGATAGCTGATATTTTATAATAACTATAAATGGAGTATAACCGTTAAAAATTGTGAATCACTGTATTGTACTCCTGAAGCTTACATAAGATTGTTGTTTAATTAATTTTTATTGGAGTCGAGTTGATTTACAATGTTGTGTGAGTTTCAGGTGTACAGCAAGGTGAATCAGTTATACGTATATCTTACTCCTTTTCAGATTCTTTTCTCATATAGGCCATTACAGAGTATACAGTAGGTTCTTATTAGTTATCCATTTTATATACAGTAGTGTGTATATGTCAGTCCCAATCTCCCAATTTATCCCTGCCCCCTACCTTTCCCCCTGGTAACCATACGTTTTCTACATCTGTCACTGTATTTCTGTTTTATAAATAAGTTCATTTGTATCATTTTTTTAGATTCCACATATAAGAGATATTAAGTATTTGTCTTTCTGTGTCTGAGTCACTTCACTCAGTAGCTTTGATTCTTATATTAACAATCATCTAGATCTCTGCCCAACTCACTAAACTGTATAATTAGTTCCCCTCAGTGATACATATTCTTTTCCATTATGGTTTATCACAGGATATTGAATATAGTTCCCTGTACTATCCAGTAGGACCTTGTTGTTTATCCATTCTATATATAATAGTTGCATCTGCTAACCCCAAACTCCCGATGCTTCCCTCTCCCACACCCACTTCCCCTTGGCAACCACAAGTCTGTCCTCTATGTCTGTGAGTCTCTCTCTGTTTCGTAGATAAGTTCATTTGGGTCATATTTTAGATTCCACATATAAGCAATATCATATAATATTTGTCTTTGTCTGACTTACTTCACTTGGCATGATAATGTCTAGGTCCATCCGTGTCGCTGCAAATGGCTTTATTTCATCCTTTTTTTATGGCTGAGTAATATTCCATTGTATATATGTACCACACCTTCTTTACCCACTCCTCTGTTGATGGACATTTAGGTTGCACATCAACTATACCTCAATTTAAAAATATATTTTAAAAATAAATAAACAATAAAATTCTGAGAAGGGATTTGTAGGTTTCCCGGACTGACAAAGGGATCTGTGCCAAAAAGAGAAAAAGACAAAAAGGTTAAAATTCCCTGATCAGATGATCACAATGACTCCTTGAAGATGGCGAGGCAGTTACTAGTATCCTCTTTCCAACGATGAGGCAGCTTAGGGAAGTCAAGTGACACGTCCAAGGTGGCAGTAGGGGGCTAAGAGAGCCTGAGCCCACATGGGACGCTCAGGGGTCCCAAGTGACCACAGCAGAGTGAGAGGGAGCCGTGGCCCCTCTCTGTGCAGCAGCCAGCACGTGAGATGAAGGAGTGGGGAAGAAAAAAAATCCCTGAGCAGTTCTCGCCTCTAGGGAAGGTGATCACCGGAACAGCCAGAGGATGCGTGGAAGCGAAGAGCCGGGCCTGTCAGTCTGGGGTCCAGTGATTAATTGGTACAGGGAGTACAGCCAAGAGCAGAGAAGCCATACCAGGCCTCCATCCATTTGTCCATGCCCTGGGGTCAGAGATGGAGCCAGTGGAATCTTTTATAAAAGAGGAATGTAGCCGTTGGAGGAGTGCTGCAAGGAATTCACAGGTGTTCTCTTATTGTGCCTGCCCCTCCCTGAGGACCTCTGGGTGTGCTGTTTGCAGTAGAGAGGAGGGGTGCAGGTGCGACCCCCTGTGTGCTCTGTGATCTTTCACACACACCCCTCCCCCAGCCCTGTATTTCTTATGGGCTACAGTGGTTTCTATTGAAATCGCAGAAGCCAAGTTCACGTCACAGGGATCTGGGTCACTGAGAAACTCATCGGGTTCTTCAGCGAACGTCAGCAGGCGAACCCAGAGGGGCTTTGGGTCTTTGGCGGAAGGGTGTCAGTCATCAGGGTCACCCCACTACGGGCCATGAAGCTGACCTTCTATAAGTCATCTCATTGTGGTGATTCTGTAGATTTAGATTCAAGAGAAACTCAGCAAACTCTTCTCGCTCTTGAGGAAAGAAAGCTCCAGGCGTTGGTTCAGCCCGTTTCTTCTAACTGAAATTCTGGTAAGAGTGTGTTGGTAATTGATACGCAGAAGCATTTATTTACATGAAAACACAGCTGTTGTGTATCAGGAGGTCATTTTTTTTCCCTGACACCTACTTGAATTATGAAATGATGGACGATTTGCAAACGTTTTTAAAAAAATAAAATGAGTCACTTTTAACTCATCACCCAGTAAAACCAATGTTAACGTTTTGGTACCTCTTCCTCTGGATAGAAAGGTAGACAAACAGGCAATATGTGAGTAACGTAGAAAGCATGCAAGTACAACCATTCAGCCCATAAAAACTCAGTCCCGTTAGCAGGATATTATGAACACAGAGTCCTACCGTGTTGCCTCTTGGGACATATAAAACCGGGTTCAGAAATGTGAGATCTCCTTTCTTTCTGTCTCCCTCCTTTCCTCTGCCCGCTGCCTCATAGATTTCAGGTTCATCTTCTATCCTGCAGATTTCTACTGTCATACACTTAGTACATGGCAGAGCATGAATTCTAATGCTGACCATCTGATTTGGGAGCCCTTATTTGGAGCAGATTGTGTTACCCTACGGTCAGCAGTTTCCTGTATACTTCCAAGGGATGTGGACCGGGCTAAGGATTTTAGATTCTTTAAGAAAAGAAACCGTATGAGAAAAACAACTTCCTCCTCCTTTTGCCCATATCAACCATCTCTCATGGTGTCATTTAACTCATTTTCACGCTCAAAGACTCTCCCTTCCTACTAGAGAATGGGGGGATGGACGGACATGGCAAGGACAGAGGACCCCTCCTGTTACATTATGTAACAAAGAACTAATATTTTCTAGCACTTCGTATGTGCCAAGTCCTATACTAATTGCTAAACATGAAACTCATCGAATCTTTACATCAACCCTATGAGGATATTGTGGTATAAGAGTAAAGGTAACCCAGACCTTTACTAGCCTGAGGTCATATGGTTAATAAGTAGCACAGCATGATTTCTAACCCAGGCCGTCTAACCTGGGAGCCCCCGTCTTGGCAGGTTGTATTTCCCAAAGATGGCAGCACCAATGTATATCTCATCCCATATGGTTTCTTTCATATTTTGATAATACCCCTCCATCAAGCAGTGGGCATCTGTGTTTCTCCCCCTGAACCTGAATGAACCCTTGTAACTGTCTTGATTAACAGAATGTGCTGGAAGTGACACTGTGTGATTTTCAAGGCCAGGTTATAAAAGGCAATACAATTTTGCCCAGCTCTCTTCCTCTCTAGGGACATTTCCTTTTAGAATCCAGCCACCGTGTTGTAAAAACAAAACCCTGGCTGCGTGGAGAGCCCTTGTATGGTGTTCTGGCTGATGACCCCAGCCAGTGAGGCCCCAGTCAAGAGCCTGCATCTTCCCCCAACACACAAGGGTGAATGGGCCTTTAGATGAGGCCAGCCCCCGTCTTCCTTTTGAGATTCTAGACCACAGAGAGTGGAGACAAGCTGTTCTTAGTCGGCCCTGACCCACAAAACTTGTGAGCAGTAATAAATGATTACCATTGTTTGATGCCACTAAGTTTTAGATAATCTGTTACGTAGCCGGAGTAACTGGAATATTGCTCTTGACTATTACAGCAGGGCTAGAAGAAGCTCTCTGGAACTCTCCATCCCTGCATTTATTCTGGTCCACTCTGGTATATCACCACGCTTGATTTTGCCATGAGGGAGAGTCTTGCATAGATTTTTCTTGATCCAGTTCCATCAGGAGAATTATTCCCATGAGGCTTTCTATTGTTGTTTAAGTTTCTGCATTTTCCTCTGTTTTCCTAGGTCTTTTGTTGGGGATTAAGAGGCTGCCTCGGAGACTGTAAGCCAAATGCTGTTTTAAGCCAGATGTTAAATTGACCTCTTTCAGGAAAGATCTAGCCAGTCCTTCAATAATTATTGACTAAGGAGTTACTCAGACCAGTACTGGGCTTTGTCCAAGTGAGTTTATTCAGTCAAAAGATGCTGTACAAAAATTTTCTGAAAGGAAGAAAGGAAGAAAAGAGGGAAAGAAAGGGAAAAGAAAGGAAAGGAAAAGAAAAGAGAAAAGGAAAGAAAGATCCCATGTGCTTAAAATCGTGACCCTTTGATTCTCTCTGTAATGCTCTTCTCCAGAAAAAGAAACAGAAGGGGGCAGGGGTGGAGACCAGCAAACCAAGGGACAAATATAAAGGCCTAAATACTAGGTGAGGAAAATCTGCTAATGTTGTCTGATTGCAGGAGAGATTCAGGATGTTTAAAATATGCAAACCTGTGGATACCAAGCTTGTCCCTACCCCAGAGCTTTGTACATGTTTTTAGAAATTTTTTTCTCAGATGCAAGCACGGCTCATTTCTTGTAGCCCTCTGCTCAAATTTCCTTCTCAAATGTCCATAGGTGATGATAGAGTTTAAATTGGTGTGCGGAAAAGGGAGAAGAAATGAGAACAGGTCAGCTCTCTCCCATTAGCATAAGGAAAATGCGTGGCCAGGTTCACGTGGATTTTAATGCCCAAATGGTTCCCTTTATGGGGACATCTTTTTGTTCGTGTTACATTTAAGTGTGAAGAGCTAGACTCCTTACTAAACCCCCTCCTGAAATTCTGTGTATGTTTCTTTACATATTCCTGTCCTCACAGGCCATAGGGCTGGGAGTAAAAAAGAAAGGACAAATAGAGGGGAGAGGTGGATCAAAATTAAATATGGAGAAGCCCTGGTTTGAATTGTAAGAGATTAAATATTGCTATACTGGCTCAGGGTCCCAACAAGAACAGATGGCCCGTGCCGAGTAAGATTATTTGGGAAGGTTTTATTTGCAGAGGGTTTCCTTACAGTGGTGTGGGTGTAGGGCACCACGGGGGATAGTGCAGAAACAGGGGCATATCTGGAGTAAAGCTGTCACTACCATGGCCTCAAAGGGAGGGAGAGGTTGCTGGAACTGGAAAGAGAGAGAGTCGCGTAGAAGAGCTACCTTGAGAATAGCTATCGGGACACTTTCTGGTGGGACACAGCTGAGGAGCTCTCACAGAGGGGGCCGGAGGAATTAACAGGCAGATCTCACTCCCGTCCTTCTCTTTTACCCGCTGGAACTTTCCATTGGCTGTACCCACCTGGATGCCAGAGATCCAAGAGGCTGTTGAACTAGTCCATAAAGGTCAGCCTCTGAAGCAGACAGCAGAGTGGAGGGGGTAATGGATCTAGAGGGTAAAGTGGAGGTGTGCGGCACACCTGCCACCGCACACGTATGAAAGTCTGCAAAATCAGAAAATGCTTGCTTGGAGAGAGTGCTAAGTATTGTCAGTAATGCCTAAAAAGTACAAATTCAACTTTAAACCACATACAGACTTTAGGAAGACATTTACAAGAGCCTCGGGTTTATCTTTCATCTTCTCAGCTCAAATATAACTGAGTCCTGTGGGTGTACAGCAATAAACTCCATTCCTGTTTAGCTTCAGGAGGCTGGTCTTCACAGTGATAGGAGATACATCATAAACTCTTGGGTACTAAGCTTCAATAAGTGGGTGGTTTTTGTTTTTTGTTTCTGTTTTTTTTTTTTTTGCGGTACCTGGGCCTCTCACTGTTGTGGCCTCTCCCGTTGCGGAGCACAGGCTCCGGACGCGCAGGCTCAGCGGCCATGGCTCAAGGACCCAGCCGCTCCGCGGCACGTGGGATCTTCCCGGACCGGGGCACGAACCTGCGTCCCCTGCATCGGCAGGCGGACTCTCAACCACTGCGCCACCAGGGAAGCCCAGTAAGTGGTATTTTTAAAACATAAGTCCAATAATGCCTTCGCTCTGTTGACCACCCCCTTCCCTATGGCTTGGAGTAAGAGCGAGAGTCTTCACGATGGCCTACAAGACCCTGGGTAATAAATAAGCCCCTGGCTATTCTGTGAACTTACCACTGCTGTTCTTCCCCTTGCTCACCTGGCTTCAGCCAAAGTGGTTCAGATCCATTCATCATTATCTGCTCCAGGGCCTTTGTCCTTGCTTCCACTGCTCTTTTCCAAATACAAACATGACTCACTCTCTCACTTTTATACGTTCAAATATCACCTTTAAAGAAGCCTGCCTGACAGTCCTATGTAAAGTATTATCTATAGCAAAATGTGTTTTCCTAAAAGGGCCATACCAATATTTCTACTCCCACATGATCTTCCAGAAACTTGCCACTGCACGTCCATCAACAGGTGGAGTCTGTTTTCCCTCTCCTTGGTTGGGACTTGCGACTGCCTCAACAAATAGAATGTAGCGGAAATAATGCTGTGGATTTCCAAGGCTAGTTCAGAAAAGGTGATAGAGTTTTCTTCGGACGCTCTCTCTTCCTGGGACATTTGCCTTTGTAACTCAGCCACCATTTTGTACACAAAGCAAAGGCCACATGAACAGACCACATGTAGGTATCTGTTCAACAGCCTCAGCTGAGGTCTCAGCCAATACCAGCATCAGTACCAGATACGGGAGTGAGTGAGCCATCAGGTGACTCCAGCCTTTAGCCTTCAAGCTGCCCCATCTGATGCCAAGTGGAGCAGACAGAAGCTCTTCCTGCCGAGACCTATTCCCTTTGCAGATTGGTGAGCAAAATAACTGGTTGTTTGTGCTGCTAATTGTTGGAGTAATTTGTTATACAGCCACAAAATCAGAATATGTTTTTGGTGCCAGAAGTGAGATGCAACAGAAACCTAAAAATATGTGGGAATGGCTTTGGAACAAGGCAGTGGACAGAAACTAGAAAAACTCTAAGGGCGGTGTCAGTGAAAGCCCAAAGCATCTCGAGGAGACCAACCAACAAAGGAAGCCGGATAACCCTTGACGAAGCTAGGTCAGGGAGAGCTTCAAGGAAGGTGAAGAAAATATTACGGGCAGCTGGAATGTTATGGAAATCCTTGTTATGTAGTGAGGGAAAGTTTAGCAACACTGTTCCTGCAGTAACGTGGAAAACTGAAGAGGAACGTAACTAGCTGGATCATCTAGCCAAGGGGATTTCAGGCAGAAGGTTATACGTGTCTTCGACTTCTTCCCATTGTCTGTGATGAAATGAGAAAGGAGAGATGAGTTTTTTAGAAAAGGAATTTTTCACTTTTCAAGTAAAATGTAGAGGAATTATCAAGAGCAGGACTTGATGTCTTCACAAATAAATGTAGTTCTACCTCCTGGCCTCTCCAATATTCTCAGATTAAGAGAGAGCTTCAGAGCGAAGGCTAAACCCAAGTTTTCTTGCTAAAAACCTCAGCAGTGCCGAAGGCAGCACCTCCAGAACTCTTCTGCTCGCACAGAAGTCCCTTGAAAGATCTTAAGGGGGTGCTTCACAAATCCTCTCTATCAGCCAACAGAATCTAAGAATCTAGACTCTTAAGAATCTAGACTGTTGTCTGTCAGCAGTTTTGCAGCAAGCCCAAGGTAGAGAAGGGCTTATGTTGACAAGATTTGTGCATGTAGCTTTTTCTAATGGAATGTACCATAATCTGATTCGTAAGGAGTCCACGAGGTTTTAAAAATAGTCATGTCAGCTTGGATAGAAAGGAAGATTTAATCAACATTTTACATGCAGAAAGCAGACTAAGAAAATCATTCGGTAGCCTTTTTTTGCTAATAAGAGGGATTTGAATTACTGTAACCAAATTGTGGTTACAGATTGTGGCAAAGTGTATCTTCAAAAAATGTCATGGCAGTATTTCTGGTCCCACATGCTCATCCATAACCTGCCACTTCCCATTAACAGGTGGAGTCTATTTATCCTTTGGGTATAACCTGAGAAATGTAGCATCCATATAATAGCAATTACAAAAGTTTTGGTGAAACATTGAAAAGGAAACAAAAATAAATGGGGATATGTTTATGTGGGAAGACACCATGTCATAAAAATACGAATTATCCCAAAATTAATCTGTAAGTTTTAAAAATTCTAATTACCATTTTAATAGGCAGGCCTTTTCATGGAACTGGCCGAGCTGGTCCTAAAATTCATGTAGGAGAGGAAACAAATATAAAAAACCAAGGCATTATGAATAAGAATAGAGTAGGATTTGGAGGGAAATATTTACACTGGTGTATATCAACATTATAAAGCTATAGCAATTAAAATATTGTGGAATTGGAACACAGATACATGTACAGACCAATAAAACCGACTAGAGGAAAAAGAGATATAATCATCTATAATGTATGTGCTACTTGATTTATCAGAAAGGTAGCCATACAGAGCAGTAAGGAAATGAAGTGTTTTCAGTAAGTGGTACTGAGATATTTGGTTCTCCATAAAGGAAACAATTAAATCAGAGTTCTCCTCCATTCCAATTCCAGGTGGGATTTTAGACTTAATTGTGTGGATAAAACTATAAAACTTTCAGAATAAATGCAGGAGGGTGTCTGAACAACTTCAGAGTAGGGAAAGGTTTCCTAAGCGATACACAAAAAGCACTAGCTGAATAAAAAGATGGGTAAAATTGACTACATTAAAATTCAGAACTTCTCTTTATCCAGGGCACACCAAAAACAAGATGCAAAGAACTTAACCAACTATTTTTGATGCATAAAAACCCACAAAAGATTAGCATCAATAATATATAAATAACCCCTTCTCATCAGTAGCAATTAGGAAAATGCAAATTAAAACCAGAATGAAATACTATTCACAGACATCAAATTGGTAAAAATAATAATAATAAAATAAAATTCAATCTGTTAATATCCACTGTGGGTAAGAATGTGGGGGAAAGACAAATTTCAAACATGCTGGTGAGATTATAATAAGGTTGAAGCCACACATTGTATATAAGCAGCATTTCCACTTCTAGGCATATATACGCAAAGAAACATGTCCAGGAATATGTGTAGAGGTGTTGTTTGCTATCTGAAAACATTAGAAATAACCTAAATGTTTATCAGCTGGAAAATGGAGAAACCAATTGTGGTTTATTCATACAATGGAATGTTTTATAGCACCCAAAATGAGTGAGTTAAATTAGACACGTAAACGTGAATAAATTTCTAAAGTATGATATTGAGTAAAAAAAAAAGTGTTGTAAATTGATGCACACAGAATGATCCACTTATGGAAAGTTTTAAAACATGCAAAACAATACTGTCGTTTATGATATTGCATAGGTAGTAAAAAATATTAAAATAGACTTAGGAATGATAAAAAACAAAATCCATCTGGGGAAGGAGAAAAATAGGAATAGAGAGAGGTACTAGAGAGTCTCAAGCATATTTCTGACGTTTCATTTCTTTAAAAGGAAAAAAAAGGCCTATTGCAAATTGTTAAGTTATCATCGTTTTGCTGTGGGCAAGTGGGGTGCTCGATACATCACTCTCTGTCCTTTTCTGTTCACAAACTTTTTTAAAGCTTAATGAGAATCATAAGCCTCAGTGGGTCCATATGGTTGGTTGCCTTATTTGTGGATCTAGCTATACATTTGGTACACAAGTTCTGCTGAGAATGTTATAAAGGTATGCATGGAACTCTGTTCTTGCTCTTCTCCAAAGTCACGTGTACACATCATCAGCAAGCCTCTTCCGTTTATTTATTTATTTATTCTGGCCTTGCCGCACGGCATGCGAGATCTTAGTTCCCCAACCAGCAACCAGGGATCAAACCCGTACCCCCTGCAGTGGAAGCAAGGAATCCTAACCACTGGACAGCCAGGGAATTCCCAAACCGCTTCAATTTTAAGTAGCATGAGGAATCAGGTTATTCTCCCCTTCCAGGGAGAGGGGTTTCTTTTAAATTTATCATCAGAAAATCCACTCCCAACGAGTGCAGTCTGCAGAAGAAAGATAAGATGTCAACAGTGTATCCTCCCAACTTGTCTAAAGGCCAGAAAGAAAAGAAATACTCAGCATACCTACTGTGGTGACCAAGGCCAGGTTAAACATCACATTTCAGTTCTCCAGCATGAGGAGGGAGGTTGAATCATCAAAGAGGATGAGCAAGGCTTGAATTAGGGCTCTAGAAATACTTGGTCACTGAAGAGTGTCTAAGAGGTTATTCTGTCTCCATGATGGCTTCTCCATCTGCCTTCACACCATTGTTCTAGGAGCAAAGAGTGATACAGGACAGGGCTTAATTAGGTGGACATAGGTAAATAGCTTTGTTTTATTTATGTATTCATTTTTAGATGGAAATCATAGATATACTGTTTGATTGTATTCCCTTAAAGTAGACCCTAAGAAAAGGATTTAGGTGAAAGTAGTTTACTGGGGGCATCACAGTGAGGGAACGCGGATGAGACAGAAAAGGGAGGGAAGGTCGTCCCAGGGGGATTAATGCGGGGGTTGCTTCCCTGGGCAACTGGGGCTCCGTTTTGCTGGAGGCTTTTTGAGGGCCTGTGGAGAAAATCCTTGAAACTAGCTCGACAAAACATAAGGAAGCAGGAGCGTTTTTTCATCAACTCCTTATTTAAGGATTGTTGCTTGGGAATATTAACTCCTTCCACCAGGCCTGTCCCCCCTGAAAGCTTGCCAAGCAGATTCTTATGGGCCACAGAAAGCTCCCAGGCTGAGTTCAAAAGCCCGCGGCATGCAAGGGAGCTTGCAAAAATTTCAGGTGACATCCACCTTGGCAGGGCCGTGGGGACCTGCCAACAGCATGTGACAAGGATATCTATCACAGACCCCAGTGCGTCCTAGTTCCAAAGCATGGGATAAGTATTGCCAGTGGTTCAGGAGACAGTTTTAGGTGGTTCTGGGTCATGGTGTTAAATAATATTGAATCACATGGTGAGGGAGTTCTGCCCTTTTCCCTTTTGTTTCAACTTTTCTTGTTACTCCAAGCATAATGTCTCATTTTGGTACGACCTGTTATGGGCTGAATTGTGTCCCCCCCAAATTCATATTCTGAAGTCCTAATCCCCAGTAATCTCAGAATGTGACTGAATTTGGACATAGGGTCTTTAAAGACATAATTGAGTTCAATGAGATCATTAGGGTGGGCCCTAATTCAGTATGACTAGTGGCCTTATAAGACGAGGGGATTTGGACACACACTGGTACAGAGGGGAGACCTGTAAAGCCACAAGGAGAGGGCCGTGCATTGTACAAGCCAAGATGGACGTCAGAAGTAATCAACCAGCCAACACCTTGATCTCGGACTTCGAGCTTCCAGAATTGTGAGAAAATAAATTTCTGTTGTTTAAGCCCCCCAGGCTTTGATACTTTGTTATGGCACCCCTAGCAAAGTAATGCACTCATTATGGCTTTAACCTATCTCCAGCTCTTGCTAGCTACCCATTAAGGAGTGTCAGTCAGCCTCAGGCTCAGAAGGTTTACTGATGACCTCAATTGCCTAAAACGTGCCAACAATTGTCCTGTTTTCATGGATTTATTTTTACAATTACCCTCAATCTATGGCAAGTGGGACTATTTATTATCAGCAAGATGCAAAGTTTCCTTTTTAAGTACATGTATTTAATCTTGGAAGCCAGCCAATTTAAAGAACAACATTGAGCAAATAATAGAACCATCAAGATTGTATAAAATGGCTCAAGTCTGGGAAATACTGTGAGCTCTGGAGCAACATGTTATGATGGACAGAAAGAGTTTGACCTTGGGCGAATCACCTAGCCCCCCTGAGCTTCAGTTCCCCTAATACTGACCTCATAGAGTAGCTGGGAAATTCAGATGGGATTTTTGTCAAGCAACAAGCACTCTGCTTAGCAGTAATTAAAAAATCAGTAAATGTTGGTTCTCTCCCCTTGAAATATTTGTAAGAAAATATAGATTTTTTTAATGGGCCTTTGGAAAGTTATTAATCAGATATTAGAACACGGCCAAACGGATGTTAATCAAATCTAGTGTAATTTTCTTTAGAAAAATTCCCTTTTCTATCATTTTGTCCCATCCTAAGAAACTGGGCCCTTTTGATCTGTTTGGAACTGCTCAGCCCATCTTTTCTGGATGTTGGGAAGGTCAAATGAGGTAGCAGGTGTGGAAAGGCATTAGAAAGTTTGCACACAAATGGAGTGGCGATGGGGTTTCTACTTAGGTCCCGCTGTGGCTGTGTGGATTGATTTGTATATCTTGGTTGCATTCATTGAAATGAACCACAGTGCTTAAAAACTACCTTTTTTCCTATGGCTTTTTCTATTAATATGGGAAGTGTTCACAAGTTTCTTATCCAAATAGTAGAGCAATGGGGACCCCGAGAGGACCAGAGGTTTTCAGTAGAGAAACATCCGTCATCTCAGAATTCCCGAGACCTTTACGAGAGAAGGTAGTAGTGAGTCGGTGTTCTTAAAACAGTGCAAGTGCCAATTCTGAATACAATGTCATGTTTCTTTCTTTCATGCGGGAAAAAGAGCAATGTGGAAATCCCCAAAGTATGTGTTATTACGGGGTTTCTTTCTTGTTGTTAGGATATTTGAAGTGGTTTTTTTTTTTCAAGAGGTTTAGCACTGTGTCCTGAAAAGCCCTTACCTGTCAGCAGAGTCTTCAGGAATCTAGTCTCCAGTCACTTCCAAGGGATGCGATTCCTTTCATGAATATGCCACCTCTAGTGAATAAAGGGAAGGGTGGCCCTGGGGAAAAGTAAGGGGGGGGATACAAAGGCGAGAAGGCGATATAAGTAATAGAGTCCTATCTGGCCTTAGGTTATTCTTCAAATTAATCAAATCCTGCCAAACGATAGATTCCTGGACAAAAGAAACAAACACTTGAAATGAACAGAAAAAGTCTCTACCCTCTCGTAACATGTTCTAGTACAGGATTTTAACCTCGTGCCACTCATCCTTTGGCCGTTTCGTAAGGTCTACGGATCCTTTCTCAGAAGAGTGTTTTCAAATGTAGAAACTAAAGTACACAGAATTCAAAGAAAAGCAGTTATGTCGAAATTCAATAACTTGCAGCACTATGTTTGACCCCAATTACTGCACACTCTTTTAGATATAGGCTACTTTAAATAACACACTTCAGGGCTTCCGTGGTGGCGCAGTGGTTGAGAGTCCGCCTGCCGAAGATCCCACATGCCACAGAGCGGCTGGGCCCGTGAGCCATGGCCGCTGAGCCTGCGCGTCCGGAGCCTGTGCTCCGCAACGGGAGAGGCCACAACAGTGAGAGGCCCGCGTACCACAAAAAAAATAATAATAAAAATAAATAACACACTTCAGTAATTATCTCAACCATCACATGTATTTGAACTTACCTAGTCTTTATTCCTAGACTGCATTACTATCCTTGTTACAAAAGGCCTTGCAACCTTATAGAGAGTTAAGAATTCTTATGTGGACTGTCCAGTCTTAGCACCTTTTAACAAACAACAGAAACAACTCACTCTTTCTATGTATTGATTAACATTGTAAATAAGAAATACTAGAAGGCAAGGAGATGTCTGGGTCACCAACATAAGAAACCGTGGCTTCACTGTTTGGTGGCTGAATGATAACCAGGCATAGAACTGCTCTATAATTGGCCATCTATGCCTTGTGAGCGTCTGTACCCGGGAAGGCTCTGATCACATGCCATCTTGCTGCAAGCCCATTGACTACCATAATTTCTAAGCAGTGGGCATAAAGGATATTTCAAGATACTGTCAACAACTGTAATGTCATAGGAGCCACACCTGTGATTTCTTGTCGATAACAAGTCACTGGCACTGCTACACGTTCAGTTTGCTGTCTGTGCTCATAATTGAAAGAGATGTTAAATTTCAGTTAGAGGGCAGTAAAAATAAGCATATGATTATTTTCCTGTCCAAGGACCTCCTAGACTCCCAATTTGACTCTAGGAAAGAATCCCTTGTGGGAAAGCAGGTAGTAAGTAAATAATATCATGTCAAGTGATGGCAAATATTATAAAGGAAAATACCACAAAGTAAGGGAGACGGAGAGAGCCAAGCATGCAGAGCGGACGAGCCACTCTTTTATTTTAGGAATGCCACTCTAGGATGACATTTGAACAGTGATCTGAAAGAATACAGGAAATGAGCCTTGTGACTATGTGCAGAAAGAATGTTCTAGATAGAGGAAGCCCCAAGTATGATCCCACCTCTTAGGACTTGATTGAGTGTATTCGTGAAAATTTAATCAGGAAAGCAGAACCCCTATGAATATCTTGGAATAAGGGCTTTATTACGGGAATTAGACTTTTCACACTTGTGGGAGGAACTGGGGAAGTAACTATCTGGCAGCGGGTATTGCATGTCAGGGAGGAGTCCGTAACCAGCCCTGGTGCAGGGAATAAGCCAGAGCTGGCAAGGGGGATCTGAGCTGGGAGCCAGACGCGTTTGCAGATGCTGGGATGGGGCTACGAGGAGGAGCTAGGGAAGGAGTCCACGGGAGGCTGTAGCCCAGCCCGTGCATTGTCCCTACCTCTGAGTGTCCACAGACGAACATGTGGACTTGGGCCTGGGGCAGCTGTTGGTCAGTAGCCAGGAGGAGCTAGACATCGGCCAGAGGAGAGTGAGAAACACCTGGAATCCACTAGACTCATCTGTGACTGTCCTTCACCATGTTTGACTGGAAAGACCTTCCCAGAGTAATGGCCACTGTTTTTCTTCTGCCTTTCAAATCTTGTGCAGATTCCTCTTTGGCTAACTCTGACTCACAACCGTTCAGGGAAGAGGATTCTGTGAAAATTAGTTCCAGCTTAATCAAGTCGACAAAGTACAAATTCCCACATCTGTCAGTGTGAGGGCTTTGGCTTTTAATGGCGAGATGGGAAGCCACAGGATGGTTTTGCATGATGTAAGTTATAAGAATCTCTCTCGCTCCAGTGTTTGGCACAGTACTAAGAACAATATTTACTGAGTGTTTTGCATTCTTTTGAGAAATGCAGGTTTTCTTCTTTTTTTTTTTTTTAAACTAGGGTAGCCCCAGTCTGAACCAAGCAACTGTGTCCACACGAAATCTCTGCAGTTCTGCATTTTCCTATAACTAGAGGAGCAGAGAGGTGGTTTTGAGGTAAAAGACCTACAGCTTAAAGAAATTGAATGTGTTTTTTTGTTTTTTTAATTAGCTGGTACAGCCACTGTGGAAAACTGTATGGAGGTTCCTCAAAAAATTAAAAATAGAACTATTGAATGATCCAGCAATTCCAGTTCTGGGTATACATCCAAATGAAACGAAATTGCTCTGTAGAAGAGATACCTGCACACCCATTTTAATTGCAGCATTATTTACAATAGCTAAGAAATGGAAACATCTAAGTGTCCACCAGCAGATGAATGGATAAACAAAACGTGTATATATCTATCTGTGTCTGTATCTATCTATCTACCTATTTGTCCACAATGGAAAGCTATTTACCCATAAAAAAGGAAGGACATTCTGCCATTTGCAGCAACATAGATAGACCTTGAGGGCGTTTTGCTAAGTGAAATAAGTCAGAGAGAGAAAGATAAATACTGTATGATCTCACATGTAGGATCTTAAAAAAAAACACACCAGTAAATTAAAAAATTAAAATATACTTAGTACCTTCTGTGTACCCAGTACCAGGGCACTATTCTAGGCATGTGGTATTTATCTTGGACAAAAATGGCTGCCCTTGTGGAGCTAAGACTCTAGTGGGGGCGACAATAACAGAAAAATAATTGTTACACAGTGTTTCGAAGTGCTTTGGAAAAAATAAGTAAAGCAGAATAGAGCAATCCGGAGTCCTGAGGAAGGTTAGGGAGACATAATATAGGATTGAATAGGGTGGTCGGGGGAGGGAGTGCTCCTTGAGACAGTGAGATGTAAGCAGAGTTTTGGAGGAGATGAGAAGCGAGCCTGTGACTGGGGCACAGGGAACAGCTAAAGCACAGGCTCTAAAGCAGACACGTACCTGGCGTGTTCAAAAACAGCAAGGAGTGAACAAGGAAAGAAACTCATAGGAGCCGAGGTCAGAAGGCACAGTGGGGCCTGAAGCCTTGAGCCTTGAAGCCCCTGTAAGGACTGTAGCTTTTACCCTGCGTGAAATAAGGAACCACCGCGGAATTTACAAGAGAGAAATAACAGGACAGCGAATTGTTGGCAAGTTTTTGTTACGTTTTGGAGCTAAAATGCACAGGTAGCCTGAGCTCGTGATTGTTTCCAAAGCCAGATAAGAAGAGTTGAGTCTCTCTGAAAGGAATAGTAAGAATAGAAGAGGAAAAATAAGACTGGGAGCCGAGTCCACAATACCAATCTTAATGCCTGCACCGTGCTCGGGAAAGGAACACTGGACTCACCTGAGAGCATGCTTCACGTTCTTGGAAAGGATTGCGAATGGGCTGAAAGGGCGTTGCTGCAAGATCCCTTGGGGTTTGGAATTAGCCCAGACTTGGTTTCTGCGAGCCCAGAAATACTAACTGGGACTTCCCCAAAGTATACTTGATGTTGCTTAATGGTAAAAGGCCTCCCTGTTCTGTTCCTTTGAGTAAAAGGCAAATCTCCCCATCTCTTGGTGCTATATTCTGCGGGTTGGAAGAATTGTCCTTTGTCATAAAGGAGAAGCTCAAGTAGTGAAAGATACCAGCTCTTGTGATAACCAGACTGGATGGATCTTACCCAAGAGTCAGCCTACGGTTCTCATTCCACCAAATCTGTGATGTTTGAGCCCAACCGTTAAATTACAGTGGTTGCTTCTCAAATTGGTCACACACTAGATTCTTCACGATGAAACCACCCCAAAGGATGTCCTGCAGAAAGAAAGAAAACCTCCCCAGAAAGTCACTTTCCAGCCCTCCACTCCATCACTTCTCAATTCAGGGCTAAAAAAATCCAACACAGACTTCTTTTATATGCAAGAGAGGCAAAACCTACCATTGAAAGCAGGTAAAAAATAGAATAGAAGTACCAGCTTGGAAGGCAGTTGAAGAGAGATTGCCCAATACTTGGAATACACTTTGAAACTGAGTCCCATCGTATGTACAGAAACTGTAATGCAGTCCATGCCCTGAGGCCCTGTGACGAAATCCCCTGTGGAGTAAACAAAAAAAGAATAAGCATCAAGACCCAACAGGACTGAGTCGACCAGAATCAGGGGAGGACTGGCAAACTCACAGCAAAAATTGTAATACAGGTCACAAAATCCTCCCTAAGGCTGCCCGTTTCCAAAAGTGTAGTCAGAGCGCATCAGCATGTTGAAAGATAAATACGAGAGACTCAAACAATGAGACATTTTTTTTGAAGGCATGGCACCCTCGACAGCTCACCTACAGAGGCGCCATAGACGGTGAGGAAGACGAAGGCCTTCCACAGGGAGAGTGAGAAATCAAAAACGTTGCAAACTCCAGGGTAATTTCAAAGGACACTCATTATCTTCCCAAATTTTAAAAGAAACATGGAAGTGGGCCCCTGTGAGCTAAAGATGTACAAACCCAGGCCAAATTCTAACAGTCTCAGCTCCTTCCAGCCAGCTCCAGGAAGCTGCTGTACCAGTTTTGGGGAAAGGAGCCTGAAGAGCTGGAACCACCTGGTTTCGGGGTTACTTGAGGGCATAGAGTTCGCTTGACCTGGTTCTTTAAGAGTCAGAAGATAAAGACTGACATTCACTTACCTGGGCCTTACTGTTGGATGATGAATTGCCTATTATATGCCTGCCCTGGGAAAGGCAAGCTTCATTTTCCCATTAGTTCCTGAAATGAGAATTGCTTCCTTACTGATTTCGTCTAGAGACTGATAGAAACACCGTCTGGGCAAACAATAAGCTTTGTACTGCTGGCAGAAGTCTTCCAGCGAACCCCCCAGGCTACAGTGAGGATGTGAGAACCAAGGCTGTGGAAGCCAGCGGAGGGACAACAAACGTAGGGCCCTGAACATCAAGGATGTCCCGGAAGTCATGTTGGTGGGAGAGAGTCCGGGACAGGGGAGGCTGTTACTGACCAGGACACTTCCGTACACCCAAGGAGGGCCCCCCATCACCTTCAGCAGAAACACGATAGCATCTCTCCTCTTGGACTTGATAGTCATTGTTTGGAATCCCCCTAGAACTTCAGTTGAGTTGGAGAACTGAACTGTCCCCAGCAAAACCATGCAGACTGAAATTCTATGAACAGAAGTTGCTGGTTTGGATATGAGGCCCACGCCGAACACAGTTTGTACCCTCAGCGCAAATTTCTTAGGCCTCACTTGTAACAAAGAGCAATTTTGACTGTAAGCAGAGCAAAATAAGGTAGGGGCATAACCTCGGGCCTTGTTTTCTGAACTCCCAGCATTTTCTTTATATTTTTCTGTTGATTTGGATTTTTAGCCAAAGAAAGAGCTCTGTAGCCTGTGTTGTCAGTCTGCTTTTTCCAAAGAGATTGTTTATTTTATTAAAAACATTGAGTAGAGATTATCATACTAAGTGAAGTGAAACAAAGACAAATATGATACGATATCACTGACATGTGGAATCTAAGAAAATGACACAAATGAACTTCTTTACAAAACAGAGATAGACTCACAGACATAGAGAACAAATTTACGGTTACCAAAGGGGAAGTGGGGAGGATTAATTAGGAGTTTGGGATTAACAGATACACACTACTATACGTAAAGGAGATAAACAACAAGGACCTACTCTATAGCACAGGAAACTGTATTCAATATCTTGTAGTAACCTACAATGGAAAAGAATCTGAAAAAGAAAAATATATATATATAAACTGAATCACACTGGTGTACACCTGAAACTAACACAACATTGTAAATCAACTGTACTTAAATTTAAAAAAAAATTTTTTTAACTTACCTGGTTTTCTAAAAAAACAAACAAAAAACCCACTACAGTCTCTAAAACCAATCGGAAAAAAGAGGGTGAGAGAAGGAGAAGGAGGGATCGTCCTGACCATTTTTAAATCACAATAAGCCTAATTTATTCTGTCAAGATGTGAGTCATAGGATTTCATAAGGCATAATCCACCCATCTCATTTTACATATGAGGAGATTACGGGCCAGAGAGAGGAAATAACTTGTCTAAGGTCATGCATGTTTATGAGTGTAAATATAATGTTAAAATTTACTCCTAGCTACTGATTTCCTTATTATTATTTAATATCCTGATCCTTCTTTCCGTGGGCGTTGATGAGCATCCCGAAATTTGTGATTAAGAAAGAACCTGGCATGTTACAATGAAAAAGAAGAGAAATTCACTTGGACCAGCCTCTTCTTATCTGTCATGGCCTTAGAAACCTGTTGTACCAAGCCCTGGTAAACAGCCCCATCCTTGGGTAACCAGATGGCCCTGGGGGTCATAGTTGCAAGGCCCAGGAGGACAATAACCTCACTTGCACTCTTCTCTCTTTGCTTGGAAAAGAAAACTGTAGAATCAGCTATGCCACTGTCTTACTAAGCATCAGTTTTACCTACAAGGATTCCTTGCCTTTGCAGAAATTAGACTTTTGAATTAAAACTTCAGTTCCCAGAAAATGCAATGATGGTGTTCCAGTGTTGTGGAAAGAATACATCTTTAGTTATCTAAATATGTGGTTCTCATTTTCCTCGAGATGGGATTATTGGGAAATTCAGAGACACTATTTATAAATAGTATGGCCGTTACTATAGCAGTTTGTCATTACTGTGTGTAGCTGGACAAATCTTTCCTCACATTGTCTGAATTAGTAATTTTAATATTTTTCTTTTGGAGAAATCTCTCCAACTTCCTCTTCCTTTTCACCAAACAGTTTTTATGTGATAGACCCTCCATCATGTGTATTCAGGGATCCATATTTAAAATGAATTTTAAGTTCTATTTTATATATATGTATTTAGAAGAAAATAGCTGATCTACTTCAGGGTTTCTCAGCCACAGCACTATTGACATTTGGGGCTGGATAATTCTTTGTTGTGAGGCTGTCCTGTGGACTGTAGGATGTTTAGTAACATACCTGGCCTCTACTCACCAGGTGCCAGGGGCACTTCCCCTTCATAGGTGTGACAACCAAAAATAGGCATTCTAAATATCCTCCGGGGATAAAGTCACCCCTGGTTGAGAACCGTTGATTAACTTGTTTCAAAAACAGGTCCCAGTAGAGGGTATGCTCCATAAGAACAGGAACTGTGTCTGTTTTGTTCACCACTATCACGCACATATAATAGGTTTTTTTAGAAAACTTGTTGATTGAATGAAAGACACATGTGGTATAAAAGAGAAAGCCTTGGGTACAGAATATTCATACATCAATCTACTGCTCCCTAGCCATGCCGTTTGTCTAAATCATTTTATTTCTTTGAATCTTAGGCTCATAATATGTATTGCAGAAAATAATCTTTACCTTGACTCTACTATCTTGTGAATTTCAAACCCGATTATTTGTGCAAATATGTCTGTAACCTGTGAAATGACCTCAGATCTGAAAGATAGTGAGGGACAAATGCCTTGAAGTAGATGCTGAACTCCAGAGGAAGACCCAGATCAACCTGAAACAATAGTTCTTGCTTATCCAGGAACCAAGAGCTCTGAGCTGCACTCTGGCCTTGAGGTGAGGTAAAGAGAGAGGAAGGAAATGGAGCTGGATCAGACAGCTCCAGAAAACCAGAGGAATGAGTCAAACACAAGTGGACAGGGCCTGCTTATGGTTTCTTTATACAACATAGATTGTTCTACACCAACCCAGGTACCAAAGGACAGCAGTACATTCCTAAGAAGGTACAGTGCCATTGGGAATTAAGACTTTCAGAAGCCTTTACACTGAAAGACTATGATTTCTCCACTCCCCTACCTTATCGGCAGATCAACTGAAAAAATTATATGTGTGTGTATGTGTATAAAACACAGAATTTGTCTATATGTTCATTTTTCCTTTAAGCAGCTAGTTTTGCTGGAGGACTAAGGGCATGCCTGGCCCACCTGTTAGAAAGTCCAGTATAAGCTGCTGGACGTGGCGCAAAGAACCACCGGGGGTCAGGTTCTGTGCAGAAGGAGAGGAGATGTATGGATTGTATCTGTGCATCAGTTATAGGCAGATCTCAGTGGTGTGTGCAGGAGTCTTCTGCATGGGGTCCATTTCATAACACAAACAGATTTATCAGTAGATACTAGTGAGCCAAAAGGTGAAGGGTCTGTGCTTCCATGTTATGAGTTCTCCAGGAGCAAAAACGTGCAGGAGGATTCTTGCCCCACTGCGTTATAAATCACCCCATTGGCTGTGTGTGGTGTGGGGAGGGGTCAGGAGAATGCCTGACTTTTTTCTGCCTCAGCTTCCTCACTCAGGAAAGGGAATGGTATTGCTGATTCAGTCGAACTTGGAGTGCTGTTATGGGGGACAAATGCAGTCAGGAGCTTAGCATTTGTTTGCTTTTTTTTTCACATTTATCAGTTGACTATCGTGTTAGTCAGGGTTCTCCAGTTGAAATGGAACCAATGTTGGGGGGTGGTATGTGCACAGGTATACCCGTGGGTGTATTTATGCACACACATACATACCCTAATTCTTCTTTATCACGTCACTTTTTAATTTTTCTGTTCAGACATGTAATACATGTTCATTGTAAAAATTGAAACATGAAGCAGTGAATGTCTGCCAATTCCTACCCATAGGAGTAACTGCTATGAAGCTTTCGATGCATATATATATCTGCAGATTTATTTCTGTGTGTACATTACTATAAATCTGAAAGGATGACTCACTAGTCAATTCCAGATTAACAGTTGTAGTACGCAGGATAAGATTGCCCAAGAGTAGTGCAAAGGCAAGGTTTTGCAGCGGTGCCTGCCAGCCAATCCCGTTCATCATCACAGCCTGCTAGTGGATGTCGCTAGCCCTCACAGACGAGACTGGTCACATTCATGATCACTCGGGCTTTCCAAATGAAACAAAACATTCCTACCTAAATGCGTTGCTTTCCAGGTGGAGCTTCTAATATCCCACAATATTTTTTGCTCTCTCTGTCCTTGTATGCTGCCTCTTCTTTCTCTGGATTTTGTCTTGAACCAGATTCAATAGTACAAGTATTACTGCCATGGCAAGTAATGCTTTGTACACCAAGAGTAGTCCTCTTGTGTGATTAGCCAAAACAGCCAGCACCAGCTATGAATAATCAGGTAAAAAAGAAACAGATGCATGTTGCCGTGGCATTTTTCTCTCTTTGCCTTTGGTCATTCATCTACCATCTCCACTATTTCAGCCACGTTTATGTGCCATCGGTACGACTGTTTACTTAATATTCTTTTAATCAAGTCACGATTTTATCTTAAAGTTGCCTTAAAACTTCTGTCATTGACGTAAAAGGAAGACCAGCATCACTTGCCGTAAGTGAAAGGTAGCCATAAAATAAATACGTAATTATCAACTATTGAAACATATTCACCTAACACCTTTTCCCTAGTTTGGGAAATATTGCTTTAATTGTCTAGCTAGAGATTCACAGCATTAAATTATTAAGGGGATCTCTGAATTCTGGAGAATACCCACAAGGAAAACAAGCTTTAAAGAAAGTTATCCCAAATACAAGCTTTGTCAGTCTCCTGGAACGAAAGTTCGGTGAATCAGAGAAATCGACCCAACGTATTGACAGTGCTTCGTATTCTATAGATTTAGGCGTGTACACGTTTAGAGCCATAGAATCTTAGAACTGGGAGCAGAACTCACTCCAACCTCAGTCATGGAAGCTGAGGACCTGGAGACAGAAGGTACCTGTGAGAAACTCTCATAGGTAGGTGACAATAGAACAAAGCCATTTCCCCCGACCTCCACCCTCTAGGCTTCCTGTAAACCACCAGGTGTTGGAGTCAAGCCAACCTAATGTTTTGCTTATCCACTGCTGTGTAACAGACTGCCCCAGAATTTAGCGGCTTGAAACAGCAACCATTTAATTCCTCACAATTCTGTGGCCGAAGAATGTGGGCAGCACTCAGCAGGATGAAGCTATTGCTCCAGAAGGTGTCAGTGGGGGTCATTCATTCAGCTAGAAATCGGGTTCGGCTGGAAGGTCCAAGAACCCTTCATTCACATTTCTGGCACCCCGCTGCCTCTCCACGTGGCCTCTCTCTCTCCACGCGATAACTTGGGCTTCCTCACAGTATGGAAGCCTCAGGACGATGAAACTTCTTACGTAGCATCTTGCCACTAGGAATGTGAGGGAACATTCCAAGACCAGCAAAAGTGGAGACTGCAGATCACTTAAGACCTGCCTCATTTTTGTTGATCACAGCCAGTCACAGAGGTAGCGAAGGATCAGGATCAGGGAACGTCAACCTTCCCTCTCAAAAGGAGAAATGGCAAAGAATCTGCAGTCTTCTTTTTATTGTTTTTAAATTTTATATTGGAGTATAGTTGATTAACAATGTTGTGTTCGTTTCAGGTGTACAGCCAAGTGATTCACTCGTATACATACATGTATCTATTCTTTTTCAAATTCTTTTCCCATTTAGGTTATTACAGAGTATTGGGCAGAGTCCCCTGTGCTATACAGTAGGTCCTTGTTGGTTACCTGTTTTAATTATAGCCGTGTGTACATGTCAATCCCAAACTCCCAGTCTATCCTCCCCTCTACCCTTCCCCTTAGTAACCATAGGTTCGTTCTCTAAGTCTGTGAGTCTGTTTCTGTTTTCTGCAGTCTTCTTGAATCCGCCACAGTTAGGTTCATCCTCCAGCTCCACTAGCTCTGTCTCCTTAAACACATTATTTCACCTCGGTTCCCTTGTTTGGAATAATTCACATGTAATAATATTTACCCCTTTAGATTGCTGTGAGGATTAATCTCAGATAAGCATATAAAGTGATTAGCACAGTGCCAGGAAGATAGTAAGCGTTCAACAAATTTTAGCTGTTTCCTTCCTTATCTACCAAGAGCTGATTTCCCCCTGATGTTATGAAGGTCAGTAGCCTCCACGGTGAGAACCATGGTCCTGGGATGGAATATTCAAGCATAATAGCAACACTATCTACCGAAATGTTAAGCAAAAGGGAAATGCCCCCCAAATATCAGTCTCCCAGCCATCCCAGACTCAACCTGAGTCCAAGCCAAAACAGAGGCTGTGAATTGAAAGGTTTATCTTCCAAAGCTGACCTTTAAACATTCCGAAGGGCCCTGCAAGAAAACAACCATGGAGCCAGGCCATAGCTGTCTTGAGTCTGATCTCCAAATGGTAATGTCATTGATTGTATTCCAGTTCCTAAATCTGCTCTGTGTCTTAAACAGAATGAATACCGATTCCCCTCTGTTTGCATTCAAAGCCCAATAATTTTATTAAGCTGGGCTATTTACTAGTAGAAAAATAATGGAAATTTTTGCTTGGTAAAGCAATGTGTCCTGTACACTAGAACAGTAATTCTCAACGGGGCCTGATTTTGCCCCACCTACCCAGGGGTTCTTTGGCAGTGTCTGGAGACAGTTTTGGTTGTCACAACTGGAGAGAGGAGGCGGTATTACTGGCATCTAGTGGGTAGAGGCCAGGGATACTGTTAAACATCCTACAGTGCACTGAACAGCTCCCCACGGTGGATAGTTAATGGCCCAAAATGTCAGTAGTGCTGAGGTTGAGAAAGCCAGGTCTAGGACATCACAGCCAGGCGATTTGCTTTAAGAACTCATAAAATTTACACGGGGACAGGCGAACGTGGAATCCCTGTAGCCATTTAGTGACTGAAAGACCAAATGGACTTTATTATTTTGCCTATCAGATAAAATGCATGGATAGATTCAGAAGCATGTGGCCGGGGGTAAGAGGTATACTGTGGCAAGTGTTGCTTCTTCCTAAGCACATACTCCAAAAGTGTTGTCTTTTCAAGAGTTTTAAGGTGGTTTGTAAGATGATAATGAAAAGACAGAAGAGGAAACCATGTGAAAATAAACTCATGTTACCTTGAGAAGGTAACCAAGGATGGCATCCTTTTCATATCCTTACCAACCACCGGCACAGCCCTACTCCTTTCCCAAGCATGTCCTTCCCCGTCCTAGCGCCTGAGGGTACTTCTGTTGGCCCAAAAAGAAAAGTAGCAGAATGTAAGTTCCTTACTCATCTCTACATCCTCCAGCACCTCTAAAAGCATGCAGTGGCTGCG
Organism: Kogia breviceps; assembly: GCF_026419965.1. Classification (NCBI taxonomy): domain Eukaryota; kingdom Metazoa; phylum Chordata; class Mammalia; order Artiodactyla; family Physeteridae; genus Kogia; species Kogia breviceps. Next base: position 23,558,586 of record NC_081319.1, read on the forward strand.
CATTGGTTGCTGACGGAATGAAAAAAACCAAAGAACAAGTCAGCCAGTCACTGAGGCAAACAGACAAGCAAGCTGTGTATTAATTTTTTTGTCACAAGATATCAGCACTTTATTTTTTTAAGGTGCCTAAAAGCAAAGCATAGAATGAAGATTTGAAATTTTGAAAAAGACCGGCATATTTTGAAAAATACCTTCAAGTGAAAATCTGGAGAAAAAGACACACCTTTAAAGAAGTGAGTGAGTACCTCGCAGCAATGAGGATAAATGCACTCGTGACACATGCAACCATGGGGATGGGTTTCTCAGAAATCACAGTGAGCAAAAGCAGCCAGGAAACATCCTGTGTGATTCCATTTGTAAGGCAGCGTTTCTCAACCTTGGTGGTAGTGCCATTTGAGGCCAGGTGACTGATTCTTCGTTGTTGGGGGCTGTGCTGTGCATTGTAGGATGCATAACAACACCTCTGGGCTCACTAATGCCAGTGGCACCCATTCCCCAGTTTTGACAGCCAATAGTGCGTCCAGACGTTGCCAAATACCCTGTGGGGAAGGTCACCCCAGCTTGAGCATGCTGATACAAAGCAATCCACGGTGTTAGAAGAGTGGGTAGTACCAGGGTCGGGGCCCAAAGGGCGATTTCTGGGCTGCTAGTAATACTTTTTTTATCTTGCTACCGACTGATTTCGCGTTTTCACTTTGTTAAAAATTCATCGAGCCAAGCAATTATGTTTTGTGCACGTCTCTGTGTATATAAAGTCTGCTTGGAAAAAAAAAATGAACAGGCCTGTAAGAATAGAGAAAAGAAATTTCAACCACTGATAGGGCAGAGAGTTTGGGCTGGTGGAAGAATCTATACCATATTCCAATATTTTCCAAGAATACAGGTTTCTTTTCTGACGTTTGTTGCTATTTCCAAAGATTCAGGAAGGTTTTAACAAAATGTCATCGGGATGAGGAATTTCCTAGCTCATCTTTAGAGGCAGAAAGCTGGTGGAAAAGTAACAGTGTGTGACCTACAGAGTCCTGGAGCCAGCACGTCCTCTGGGCAGCCCCTGGACTTGGCACACCGTCTCCGAGGTGGAGTTCCACACACATGCACAGATTACATTGTTGAGATTATCATGAAAGGGTTCCGTGTGTCAAATGTCCCTTCCTTGCGGTGATAACTGCCAGGTTCTTAGACAGCCATTGTCCCCGTTTGTTCTCACAGTGAGTCATTGCTGTGACTAAAATAAAATCCTTCTCTGAAATGTCTCTCTTGAGGTACTGGGACCCTTTAAACTTGCCATGGCCCAGAAATCCTATTGAAATGACCTCTGAGGTTCTTGTGGGATCCTTTTCTGATGTGAGAATTTTGCTTTATCTATTACTGTTTTAAATAAATAGACCAATAGCTAGAGCTTAGAAATATTTTCTTTTTTGCTCTTTAGGGATCATCCTGCAACGTGATGATTTGAATTTAACCTATCTGACACCGAGGTCATTCCATTTTAACGTCTCTGCTAAAGGAAAAGCAAAGGCCAGAGAGGTGGTGCCTGAATGGTTTAGAATATGCTCAGGACACTATTTTTCTGGAATCCCCTAAGGGGAAATTATCTCAACTTTCCCACCCTTTATTTTCTCCGTTGGCAAACTAGGTTCTGTAACTTGGTGGCTGTTCTGGAATTTCACTGAGCTTAAGGACACACACAGGCACAAATATATATAAACGAAGTATTCTTTGTAGGTTGATATTTCTAGTGAGATGATGATAAGCCACAGTATGAGCTATTCTTGCAGGAACAGAAACTAGACCGTGTCCTCTGGGCAAATTATAACTCATTTGCCCCAGGTTCTTAGCTGTGTTTCTGGAAAAGGACCATCCATGTGACCACAGCATCCTTGCTCTGGGCTTCCAAGAGATGGCACAGAATCCACTGATCTCTTGTTCTCTTGAGGCACAGAGTCGCCTCCCTTCTTTAAAGACATACAAGATCCAAATTTATGGAACTAGTGAGAAGTTGGGGGAAAGAATCCTGCCCTAGAGTTTCCCATCTCCAAGAGAAAAATGACATTTCCTGACTTAACACAAAAAGTGTGGCCTACTAATGGTGGGAAGTTGATGGAAATGAGTCCCAAGACAATTTCTTCTTTTGAATCCAAAGATGTATTGAGGGCTTCCCTGGTGGCGCAGTGGTTGAGAGTCCGCCTGCCGATGCAGGGGACACGGGTTCGTGCCCTGGTCCGGGAGGATCCCACGTGCCGCGGAGCGGCTGGGCCCGTGAGCCATGGCCGCTGAGCCTGCGCGTCCGGAGCCTGTGCTCCACAACGGGAGAGGCCACAACAGTGAGAGGCCCACGTACCGCAAAAAAAAAAAAAAAAAAAAAAAAAAGATGTATTGAGCTAGTGGAATAGCAGTTACTATTTTATCTGCTAGCATGGGTCCACAGTGACTGCCAGAGGGCCACAGCCAGCCATGCTCATACACTTATGTATCATCTGTGGCTGCTTTCACGGTAGCACGTCACCGTTGAGTCGTTATGACAGAGACCACAGGGCCACAAAATATCTACTCTGTGTCCTTTACACAAAACATTTGCCAACCCTGTGCTGTGACTAGAAAGTCTATTTTGTCTATAAATCTTATTAATGTGTAATTGTCAGAATGATGTTGTTCTCATTTTTAGTTTTAGTCTTAAAAAGTAAAACCTCCTGAGATATATGCTTATAAGGTTCCCATGTAATACATTTGTGGCAACTTGGCATTTTTGTCCCTTGTCACCACCTCCAATCTCTGTCTCCCACTCCCTCGCCTTTTTCTCGTCCCTCTCCCTTCTCTTTCTTTCCAGCTATCTGACTCCTTCCTACCTACCTCCCTGTATCCCTGGTAAAGAGAAAGCATTTTTATATATACAGTTTTTAAAGGTTACTTTCCATTTACAGTTATTACAAAATATTGGCTCTATCTGCCCTGTTGTACAATACATCCTTGAGCCTATCTTAACGCAGTAGTTTGTACCTCCCTCCCCACTGGTGACCACTAGTTTATTCTCTATATCTGTGAGTGTGCTTCCTTTTTGTTGTATTCACTAGTTTGTTGTATTTTTTAGATTTCCCATATAAGCGATATATCACACAGTATTTGTTTTTCTCCGTCTGGCTTATTTCACTTAGCATAATGCCCTCCAAGTCCATCCATGTTGCTGCAAATGGCAATATTTCATGCATTTTTTATGGCTCAGTAGTATTCCATTGTGTGTGTATGTGTGTGTGTGTGTGTGTGTGTGTGTGTGTGTGTGTGTGTGTGTGTATACCACCTCCTTTTTATCCATTTGTGTGTTGATTTGACGGGCATTTAGGTTGCTTCCATATCTTGGCGATTGTAAATAGTGCTGCTGTGAACATTGGGGTGCATGTATCTTTTCAAATTAGTGTTTTGGGTTTTTTTTGGATATATACCCAGGAGTGGAATTGCTGGATCATATTGTAACTCTATTTTTAGTTTTTTTGAGAAACCTCCATACTGTTTTCCACAGTGGCTGCACCAATTTACATTCCCACCAACAGTGTAGGAGGGTTCCCTTTTCTCTGCATCCTCACCACCATTTTTTATTTGTGTTCTTTTTGATGATAGCCATTCTGACAGGTGCGAGATGATATCTCCTTGTGGCTTTGATTTGCGTTTCCCTGACGATTAACAATACTGAGCATCAGCGAAAGGGTTTTTTGTTGTTGTTGTTGTTGTTGTTTGTTCTTGTTTTTGTTTTTTTTTTGTGGCACGCGGGCCTCTCACTGCTGTGGCCTCGCCCGTTGCGGAGCACAGGCTCCGGACGCGCAGGCTCAGCGGCCATGGCTCACGGGCCCAGCTGCTCCGCGGCATGTGGGATCTTCCCGGACCGGGGCACGAACCCGTGTCCCCTGCATCGGCAGGTGGACTCTCAACCGCTGCGCCACCATGGAAGCCCAGCGAAAGGGTTTTTTGATAAGAGAGAGAAAAGGACCAAAGACGTGGTAACATCACATTCCATCAACACGTTTCTGTAAAGGATGATCCTTGCTGCCCATGGATATATTTGTCCTAAAAGATGCTTCAGTATAAAGACTCTGAAGGACACAAATCAGAACCTCTCAGGGACAAAAGAATCTGCCATTTTCACGTACCCATTATAGTTTGAGACCACCCCAGAGGTTAGACTAGGTTCCCAAACTCTTCTATCCATGGACCATTTTCTCTCCACCCCTTGTGATGGATGCTAGCAGGGTTTGTGTTTGGAGATCAAGACAACACACTCTTCTTATCAGCTGTCTTGAATTTCCTCTGCCCTGACCACCAGCTCTCCAAGGGAAACGTAGACATGTTTCACAGGGCCTGGAACACCTTCACGGAGTTAGAACAAATGGCCATCCACGAAGCGTGGAGCTGGACTGCCAAGCTTCGATGTGCTTTCTGCTGAAGTAAGCAAGGATGAGAGGCACAGGAACATGGTTATCCTACAGAAAACGTTTTCTGGATTGGAACCACGTGTGCAGGGGTACCTAGAGGCCATTAAGATGGTGACGGTGCTCAACAAAAGCCATTAAAATCCTGTAAACAACCCCCCCATTTTTATGAGGAAAAGCTCAACGTAAACAAGCTGTTCCCCTGAGACCCATCGTATCGTTGCTGGCTTTTTGAACAGTTTGTAAAGAAATGGCTTCTACTGATAGTGAATTCTTCTTCTAGAATCCATACTTAGTATTAATCACCTTCGGGGTCCCGCAGTGGACCAGAAAGCTTCACCTTACCAATTCACCGGGAAAGTCAGACAGAATTACTCTTCCTGTGCCCCTGTTGATAATTATTTGAGCCTATTTTCCTTTAGGGACTGATGAAAACTCTTATAATCACATGTTTACGGTCCTTGTCACCAGCAAGATTGGGAATTCCTTGAGGACGACCACTTGTTCAACTTTGTATGTCACCTCACACCACGTCTGCTGTGCACCCCTGGTGACATGGAGTGGATGCGTCGGTTAGTTCATTGGTCGGAGAAAGAAGAAAAGCTGCCCTGTGTTTCGTGGCCTGGGGCTGGGATGGTTGATAACGTGGGTCACGTCAGCCAGCTAACTTGCAGAACTTTCTTGCAGCCAGGCAGTGGACATGGAGACCGTTCTCTCAGCCTGGGGGACAGTCGGCGTAGGAACTACCACACACAGCTGCTCACAATTTTGCTTGGGTAGCAGTCATACAGGGCCAAACTATTGCACTTTTTTTCAGACTCAGCCCCATAAATGGACATTTTCTGGACCACAGCTCTCTGCTCAGATGCTTCCTGCCACTCTGTCTTACATTTTCTTCAACCCACAGGGTGATGTGATGGGGATCACATCACCCTGTGGGTTGAAGAAAATGTAAGACCTCGGAGAAGATAAAAAGGCATCTTTAGGCAAGATGGCTGCCACGGCAGCCTCACAGCTGCCTCATTTTCAGCCCTCGGGAGACTCTTCCTTTCCCCCCGTGAGCACCAAAGCTCACATCAAGTCATGCCGGTACAGTGGCAGTGATCTTTAAGGAAAATTGTATTTTCCAACGAACATGTGGGAGAAGAACATTCTTTTTCTTTTGGAGCCTGGCCCCTTCCTCAGCCCAGTGGCAACGTGAGTGACTAAGACACACTCATCCCCGTCTGTGTTGCAGCTGCTGAGGCAAAGGAAGAGGCTAGGATACTTTCTGGCACTGGGGCTGCACCAGGCCCGAGTTGCTTATACGTTGCTTTTGGCACTCGTTTCTGTAAGCACTCAGCCTATTTTCAAGTAAGCCCCTGAGATTTCTTTTTACGAAGAAAAACATTCTCTACATTCCCATCTTCATTGGGGCATGAAGATGGGAGCTTTCCCTTTGTCTCTAGCCAGTACTGTTGTTCAATTTAACAGATGTCATCGAGCAACTACCACATGGCCAGACACGGCCCTGTGGGTTGTAGGAAGTCTGATGCTGAATACGGCAGAATCCTCGCCTTCAGGGACCCCGTGACCTATCAAAGGGGACATACCAGTGAACAACTGACCATAATACAATAGAACAAGTTCCTATAGTATGTAAGTACCCAAGTGCTGTAGACAATAGTAATCAATTCTATTTGGGGGTGACTGAAGGTTGAACTCAAGTTGGAGTTTTAGGGGATCAATTGAAGTTTGCCAAGCAAAAACCAGCATAATAACAATAACTATATATTTATATTATATAATTTATAATAGTGTATATCTATATCCAGTGCCACTTATAGAGCACATATTATATGGCTAGCATCTTGCTGAAGGATTTACTTACATCATCTCATTTATCTTTCCCAGTAATCATTAGAAGAATAGTAAACATATTTCTAATACTTGCTATGTAACAGGCATGATCTACTTTATATATAGACGGAGAAGAAATGGGATGGAATCTTTGGATGGATCACTATTCTGAGAATTCTCAAGAGGAATATGTTAAACATTTTTCCAGTGGTTCTAAATTTATACTATAAGTAAACCATGCTTAACATGTGGAAGAGGAGAAAAAAAAAAGAAAGAGAAAAAGAAAGAAAGGAGGGAGGGGAGAAGGGAGGAAGGAAGGAAAGAAAGAAGGAAGGAAGGAAAGGAAAAGGAAAAGAAAAAGAAAAGGAAAGTTTGTCCTCCTCCTTGTGCTTGGTAAAGATCTATAATGAGCTATCTCGTGATCTTTGTCCAAACTGCATAAAATCTTACTGGGAATTGTCTGCTAGCATGAGGCCATACTTGTGCTTAGCTAAAGCCAAACCTCTTTGGTTTCTGTCTGGAATTGAGCTTGGGAGGCAACATTGTTCTATGGCTGATCTCTAAGACAATGTGTGACTTGGCTTTGGACTTAGTTGTCCTTGGTATATTGCTGACTTTCACCATTAAATCTAAGAAGTCTGTGTTTGTATTTGTATTGGCACAAATTGGGAGGATTCTAGAAAAATGGTACAGATGAACAGGTTTTGCAAGGCAGAAATAGAGACACAGATGTGGAGAAGAAACGTATGGACACCAAGGGGGAAAAGCTGGGAGGAGGGCGGTGGTGGTAGGATGTATTGGAAGATTCGGACTGACACGTATACACCAATATGTGTAAAATAGATAACTTATAAGAACCTGCTGTATGAAAATAAAATAGAAGCGAACAAACTTAAAAATATTAATAATAAATAAAAATATATGATTTATAAAAAAACAGAAAAAATGGGAGGATTGATTGGAATGAGGAAACACTGAGGAAAATTTTTCACATGGTAACAGTTACTTCTTTACGGTATAAAAACTATTCTTCCTAGTTTTCTCTCTTCTTCATCCAACTTCACAGTATAAAAGTGAAGTGAAATAAGACTATGTCATGCTACAGAAACAGGACAATTCCATAAGGGCAACAGTCATTCAGTCAATCAGTGGTTTGATATCCTGTGTCCGTCTCTTGATTTGCCCTAAGTTGCGAACCACCAAATTAAATAAATGCCAATGTCCCGTAACCAACCCAAGCCCAAATCCTGTCAACGGGGCAACCTTCAGAGAAATCCCATGACACCTTCAGAAAAGACCTTTAAAATGCGATAAACTCCTCCCACCACGTGAGGCCACCACCCCCCCACCACCCCGCCACCCTACCGCCGGACAAACTCTTCTCCAGACTGAGAGTGCTCTGGTCCTGGCGCTCACCAGCCAGTCTTTCTGCAGAAACAGCATCCTGGAGGATGGAAAGCCCCTGACTCGTTTTCAATACCCTGTGAAACGAAGTCCGAAACTTCCATGGTGTCGAGATCCATCAAAATAGGCCTTGCACAGAGAGTTCTGGGTCCAGATAACCTAAACAGAGACCAAGTCCATCTCTAGAGTAAATCAAAATGTTCTGCTGGTTTGGTTGAGCAACAACTGTCAGTCCACAGAAGTGCCCCCTGCTCATCAGAGAATCTTCCCATGTTTCTCTATAGAGCAGTTGTAGGGGGTGGAGGAGAGCCGGGCAGGAGTAGATTTTCAAAAGGCAAAGCAAACTTTTTTTTTTTTTTTTTTTGTGGTACGCGGGCCTCTCACCGCCGTGGCCCCCCTGCCCGCCCCCCCACACTGCGGAGCACAGGCTCCGGACGCACAGGCTCAGCGGCCATGGCTCACGGGCCCAGCCGCTCCGCAGCACGTGGGATCTTCCCGGACCGGGGCACGAACCCGTGTCCCCTGCATCGGCAGGCGGACTCTCAACCACTGCGCCACCAGGGAAGGCCCAAACATCCTTTTTAAGACTTGTTTTGTTTGCTTTTTGTTATCTTCTTTGCAACAACATTATTTCTTGGATTTTATTTCTTCTCCCCATTTTGGTTTTCGATATTGTCCTTTATTTGTTAGCAGTTCCTCTCTATTTTATGGGATCATTATGTACAGCATTCTAAATCTCAGATTCATTTAACAATCCCAAGAATTTCAAGGACACCTGAGTGCCCACAAGGCACAGCTTTAGTGAATCCTTGTCCTCACTGTGACACTAACAGTTTTGTGGTTCCCTGAGAAGTAAAGTACATTGTTGAGAGAGAAGGGCGGTAGCTTTGGAAGCTAATCTTCTAAATGTTATTTGAGGTTCTTAAATGTGAGCTCTCACTGCAGGCTCCAGACTCCCCCCAAAATGAAATTACATTGAACATTAAACATTTTTCAGCATGTACGTTCCACTTTAAAGAAGGGGAGGAAAATTGTTGCAGCAATGCAAATGTCTATAAGTATATGCATCAAGAATAATAAAAATAGGTTTTTTAAAAAGAGCATTTAAAAAAAAAAGAAAGAAGAAGGCTGTGGAAAACAGCTCCCAGAGAAGTAATTTTTCAATTTCCTTGATTTGCTTAGTGGGAAATTGCTCTCCAATTTATTATAATTTGAAAAGACAATGAATTCTTCATTTGGAATTAATATAAAAATGACTGAAAAGCGTCTTGCTCATCTCAGAATTTACAACCTGTTTGGATAAAGCATTTTGAGTCATGCATCACTGTTAAAACCCAAGACTTAGTGAAGGCTGGTAATGCTTTCCATATGGTTTCCCTAAATGATAATTATAGCTCATTCCGAGCTACAAATTATGTACACTAAAAATGTTAATTTAATTTAGGGTTACTGACTAGATTTTTTTTTTTCTGAAAGCAGGTGTAATAGGAATTACATTGTCTGAATATTGTCAGTAATACTAGACATGATGAATAGGTATAACCAGATTATTGCTGAATTTGACTTTATTTTGCGGATTCTGCTTGCAAATGTTCAGCCTGCTATGCATTCTCTGTGATTTAGCCTGAAAGGAGAAAACATTAATGAGGGAAATCAAAACAAATGCCTCTCCCGGACTCTCCAATAAGCTGTTTGAAATAGTCTATCTAGGAGAGAGGTGGGCATGAATATAAAACTGCAAACCAGTCTCCATGTGACTTCTTGGAATTTCATGATCAATCAGCATTAAGTCAAACATTAATAAGTATTGAAGTTGAAATTAACTGCAGCCTCTGACTGAAAAGTGTTTACTTATAACCTTTCAGTTAGTTTCTGTAATGAAATATGGCAATGAATTAGCCATGATGGCCTGGAGAAAGGTGCTTAATAAGAAAAACTGCTCGTATTTAGAATCCACATTCTTCTCATGTTTATGTTAATGGATCCTCTTCATCCTTCCCCTGCTCTCCCCACCCAGATTGCCTTTTCGTGAATCCATCACTGCTTACAGTAGAGGCAGATAGTAGGAAGAACTTTAATTAGTCTTCAAATTTGCAGGGTATCAGGAGCCTTAGAAATGGTTAGGATCCAGAGGTTCTCAAAAATCAGTCAGTGTTCAGGAGAGGCAGAGTGTACAATGCAGGGGCTGGGGTTCTGCAGCCAGACCACTTGGATTGGAACCTGGCTCCCCACACTTACTACACCTGAGACCTCGAGAGAGTCACTTAATCATTGTGACTCTCAGTTTCTCCATCTGTCAAATGGGCATAATAATAATAACACATATATCATAGGTAGGTGTGATGACAACAAAGCTTATCGTACAATCTCATACCTAGAAGTAGTCTATAAGTGCCTTATCATAGGAACAATTTAGGGTGCATTTTAATTTATTTTTAAAATTATTTATTTATTTATTTTTGGCTGCATTGGGTCTTTGTTGCCGCTTGCGGTCTTTCTCTAGTTGCAGAGAGCGGGGGCTACTCTTCGTTGTGGTACACAGGCTTCTCATAGCAGTGGCTTCTCTTTGTTGCGGAGCATGGGCTCTAGTTGCGTGGGCTCTAGTAGTTGTGGCCCACGGGCCCCGTTGCTCCACGGCATGTGGGATCCTGCCGGACCAGGGATCGAACCTGTGTCCCCTGCCTTGGCAGGCGGCTTCCCAACCACTGCACCACCAGGGAAGCCCTAGGGTGCATTTTTAAAGTATAGATCTCTCTAGGTCCTCACCCTGAGCAATTCCAATTTATTCAATGCTCATTGAAGTCCAGATATCTGCATTTTGACCAACATCTCAGGCGGTCCTGGACCATACTTGAAGAAACACTGATTTGGCCCAACACCCTTGTTTGGAGGATGAGAAAAGTGAGTCCCGGAGGGTGAAGTGCCTTTGTCAAGGTCACACAGCTATTTAGCGATCCACCTGAGAGAGATCCCAGGTCTCTCATCTTGCATTCTAACATGCTCTCCACCGTAGCTGCCTCCATTTATTGACTCCTTAAAAGTGAGCTTCTTAACCAGAAGTGCACATCAGAAACACCTAAGAAGCCTTTTCACATAGTCATGCCCAAGGCCCAGCCCACACCTGCCGAATCCGATAACAAGTGGCAGCTCTCAGACCTGAACCCGAGGTCCCTGATTGTTTTATAGGACCAGGTGATATCCTTGTGTTAGCTTCTCGTGCTTTTCTCGCGTGGAGCTCAGAACACGTGATTTAACTCATATTTGAGTCCTTTTCATTTCCTGACCACACTGTCGGATCACGGTACTATAATAAAAACACACTTTATTTTTTAGTTTATTTAAATATATTTTTTTAGTTTATTTCCCTTCCCCTCCCACCATGGAAAACTCTGGCATTAGCCACTGCCCTGGCAAAGCATTTTGCCACTCCAGCGCCGTCTCCCAGGGCTTTTAATATACAGATTGGGATAATCCAGCAGTTCTCAACTGGGGTTGCCTTTGCCATCCAGGAGACGTTGGGCAGTGTCCAAAGACATTTTCGGTTGCCATAACTAAGGGGCAGTGCTACTGGCATCTAGTGGGTAGAGGCCAGGGATGCTGATAAACATCCTTCAATGCATAGGACAGCCCCAAAACAAGGAATTATAGGGCCCCAAGTGTCATGAGTACCAAAGTGAAGAAACCATAAGCTAATGAACAGGAAGAAGACCTCGGAGTGAGGATTTGTCTTAGAGAGCTCTGAGAGCCACTTCTAGAAGAAAAAACTCACGTGGAAGAGGCAAGAGTGAGGGCAGAGAAGAGTGAGCTGCCGTTTAGCAGTATAAAAGAGTAGTCTGGGGAGAAAGTGGAGAGTGAGGGTTAAGGAGAAGGAGATCGTGAGAGCTAGCAACTGAGAGGAGATGAGATGGTGCTTTGACTTAGGAAGTGAATCTTCTTTAAGGTTCCTCAACAGAGGCAAGTTAAGATTAGAATGATTTATACTTTTGGTATCTTTCAATGTGATACCACTCCAAGACTGGGCCCATGGAGTGCTGGCTTGTATTACGGTCACAGAAGAGTCCTTAGAATTACATCCCCTTCCTAAAGATGATAAAAATCCTCTTAAAGTATCAAAATAATTTTGCTTTTTCCTTATGTAAGCCTTAGGTCAACATCACATACTTATACCATATACAGCACATATGCTTGTCCGTCAGGAGAAGGAGCAGGAAGCTCAGAGAAGCTGATTCAAAGACCCAGAAAGGCTCTGGTAGCAAGTGTCTGGCTTGGCCTTGCCCCTTGTTTCGTCAGTAACTGACCACACTGACTAAAGGCCATTAACTCTCCTGTTGACCCCAGTATACCAAATAACTATGCAATTTGTAGGTAAAACAAATTTTAGGCTGATGGGGACAGAACTTTCTGGAAATAGTGACTGTGGGACAGAATATCTGGTTGTGGATTGCCTGAATAGCCTGTTGTAGACTGTTACCAGAATGGCCCCAAGTGAATCATGCCTCCCTGTCCATGCACCTCTGCAGTATGATATTGCCTCTCCTCTCCACAAAAGGCAGGGTCTGTTGCTCCATCCCCTGTGATCTGTGCTGGCCTGGTGACTTGCTTTGACCAAGAGAATGTGGTGGAAGTGATGTCGTACAGGTTCTGAAACCTGGGCCACAAGAGGCCTTGAGGCTGGAGCTCTCAGCCTCTTAGAACCCTGGGACCTCCACGAGGCTGTGAAGAAGCCTCTTGTGGTCCATTGGAGGATGGGAGGCAGGTAGAAGAGAGCTGAGGCATTGCCCATCCGCAGCCTGCACCAACTGCCAGGCATGTAAATGAAGTCATCCAAACCTTCCAGCCCCAGTCGAACAGTCAGATAACTGCAGCTAGAAGAGCAGTCCCAGGCAAGACCAGCAGAAGCAACACCTAGATTGCCAACCCACCATATTGGGAGAAATAATAAATCATTGCTCTTTGGGGGTGGTTTGTTTCTCAAGAAGAGGAACCTGAAAATTCCCCCGAAGTCCCCAGGATCAAATTGCTTTAGGCAAGGGTGGCCAAGGTAGCTGAATTCCCCTTTATTGTATCCCTTCTCCTCCCAGGCCAACAACAGTGCCATCTGGATCCCTCAGCAAAATGGGTAATTCAACTAGGTGTGGCTGTGGGGCCTTTCCACTTGTTTGTGAAGCTTTCTTCTTTCCTCTTCTAGGAGCTTCTGTCCTTCCACAGACAGTCCCAAGATTCCAGGGCCACCACAGGGGCATCTTTTCGCTACCAGCTTTCTTCATACTCCCAAGAGGGCCTCCTCCTCCTTCTCAACCACAAAAACCTTTCTTCCCTGAATACCCTGTTCCCACCTCACTGTCACACGGAATATGGTCCAGACCTGTTGATTTATTGAGATGTGAACGACTCATGAGGTGTTTTCACAATATGTATTAATGATAATATCATACTAGATATAAAATAGATCATCAACAAGGACCTACGGTAGAGCACAGGGAACGTTACTCAATAGTCCGTCATAACTTGTTAGGAGAAAAGAATGTGAAAACGAATAGACACATGTATTGATATATGTATAACTGTATCACTTTGCTGTACACCTGAAACTATCAGCATTGTGAATCAACTATATTCCAATATAAAATAAAAATTAGATTAAAAAGAGAATCCTGTGTACCTCAGGCAGACACTCCCTCTAGTCTTACACTGACCAGGTAAGGGGGACACATGAGGAAAAAGAATCAGATGGGTAAGGTGACTCTTGCAAAGTCATAGAGCTTAAAAAGATGGAACGTAAGTCTTTCAGACTCTAAAGATAGTACTTTTCCAGTATTTAACATCACCTGCTCTATAGGTGTGACCTCACATACTTAATTTCAGAAGCTGTGTCAGGAAAAGGAGAGTTGGAAAATGTCTCATTAGTAGGTGTCCATTGAATTCTCGTTGTCCGTGGAACAGTCTAAGCCATCATAGGAGCCACTGAAGATGTATAAGATCCTCTGAAGACTTTTGAGCAAGTGAGCCCATGATGATATTTTTTTCCCCTGAAATATATTTTCTCCAGGAGCCTTGGAGAATAAATTAGGATGTAGAGTGAGCATCTAGGAGGCTCCTTCAATGCACAAGGTAAGTAGGAAGATCTGAAATAAGGCAGGTGGTTAGAAAGTTGTGAAGTTACAAGTTACTTAGAGGCAAAATTCACAGAATTATAGTTAGACCCTGAGAGATGGGATTTAAAAGCTCCTCTCTCTGATGGCGTATCATAATAAGCCTTCATTATGTATTAGCAGAGTGGAGCCAGGTTCTGGAATCATATACAAGTGGATTTGGATCCCAGCTCTGTCCTTTAATAGCTGTATAAACTGGCAAAATACTGTGCCTTCTAAGTCTCCATGTCCTCTTATGTGAAAAGAATGTAATAACATTTCCCACTTCAGAGGACCGTTGTGAGTACTGAATATGGGCCTGTAGGCAAAGCAGCAGGAATATTATGAAATCTCAGTAAGTGGTAGTTACTTTTTAAAGTCATTGTTCTGCTTGTATTTGCTTGCAAGCTTTTACTATGTGCCCAAGTTCCTCTTTCCTTGGCATCCGTTTTTGTTGTGACATTGGGTTGTGTTTGATGATCGGTCAAGCATTGTATGGTCACAGAAAACTGTATAAACATCATCACAGTTGTTTTCAAACTGTGTGCATTTTACGTATTAGTTCTGACTATTTTAAGACGTCTTATGGAGTCTCCAGCACTACTTTAGGGTCTGCATGACCCGTATTGTGATTTAAGGAGCTCAGTTATCTGAGAAACGTGGATAGTTTGCCCCCAAGGAATTAGTCTGTTTAATGGGGAAGGTAACATGCATATTCCCTCCAACTGCAGACTCCTCTGAAATATCAAAGTGTTGCCTAGTGTTTGAATTGAGTCGTATGTCAAGAAAAAAACATATCACATTCCTTTGCCATAAGACAAACGCCATATGTTAAGTTTATTTTTAAAGGGTGGGTAAGAACAGGGAGACCATGTTCCAGTCTGAGAAAATATTGATGCCGTGGTGTCGGCAAGGCAGGTTATGGTTTAATTCATACCTGAGGATTAAAGAATGAAAAATGAACCCACACCCCCGGCCTGACATCTGTGTAAATGGTGCAGAGGGACGGAGGCCTGTCTCCCTTCCTGAATGTTCTCAGGATAAAGTAAATACTGAAGGGCTTGACGTCTCTCCCAAGCCTCACAAAGCTGGCACAGCTGGCGCCCAGATGCACCGTTGGGTGGATGGAAGGTCCTAGGGGCTGGGGAGAAAGGACAGAAGTGAGAAGATGCCTTGGGGTTTAGGGGACTTAGGAGAAATAGTGGGAAACCCCTGCTTTTACCCAGGATGTTTCTTCTGCTCAGTTGAAAAGTGGCTGAAGTTGGAATCTGGGCTGTCCCTTCAGCCACCTCCTTTAGAGCTGGCCATCCTGCCAGCCCACTCCCCGTTCCATACCCCAGCCTCTTCCGTCTCAGGGTTCACAGTCTCACTTGATACGATCATCCAGGGCAGTTTGGAAGAATGTCTTAAACCAAAAAAATGCTCTTACCTTCCCCCTCAGCTCTTCCCCTGCTCATATTCACCCTACCTACACCTGGGCAAGGAGATTTGGTAGCATGTTTGTCATAGCAGGCATTTGGAAACATCATAAACGTCCAGCAGTAGATGACTTGAAGCATGGTCTTTTTCTCCTGGTTCTAAGATTTCTCATTTGGGAAAATGAGACCAGTGTCGGCTGCTTATTTCATGTAGTTTCATGAGGACGAAGTAAGAGCAGTTTTTGGCAAGTTGTCAACAGTCGATAAATTGTTAGGAGTAGGAGTACATGGCATATTATGCAGCTGTTATAAAGAATGATTTCTATTCTTCTGTAACGACTGATATTAAGGACAAAAAATGTGAAAAACTCTAAGCACAGTATTCCATTTATTTTTTTTTTTTTTTTTTTTTTTTTTTTTTTTGTGATAAGCGGGCCTCTCACTATTGTGGCCTCTCCCGTTGCAGAGCACAGGCTCCGGACGCACAGGCTCAGCGGCCATGGCTCACAGGCCCAGCCGCTCCGCGGCACGTGGGATCCTCCCGGACCGGGGCACGAACCCGTGTTCCCTGCATCGGCAGGCGGACTCTCAACCACTGAGCCACCAGGGAAGCCCTCCATTTATATTTTTATTTTTATATTCCTAACAGCATCAGATTGCCTACCGGGAATACACTTGCCCAGCTTTCAACTCTCATTTTGATGAGCATCTCAGACATTCAGTAGAACTGGGAAATAAAAATGTGCAGAAACAGCATCTATCCATTTTTTAAAACCTCACAAAACAATATTATATGAGTTTCTTTGGATATTCCTATGTGTATAACAACAGAAAACCGTCAGAAAAAGGACAGATCAAACCCCTAAAGAAGTGCAGTGAATAAAGTTTGGGGGTTTTTGTGTTTCTTTGCTCTCAAAACAGGGAGGTGATATGGGTTAGGGTTGGAGGTAGGAGCCATTTGAGTCCTATCTCTAATGTTTTCATTTTGTACAGGAATAAATACTCATGTGTGACATGTGCCATTAAAAAATAGTTTAAAAGCGGAAGAGTAACCTGTGCTCAGGTGCTCCCTTTTAATTAAGTCAGGTGTGTTTTTCTGAAGCAGCATGACCTGAATCTTCAACCTCCAAGACCTTCCAGAACAGGTGCCTTGTCTCCAGCTGAGGGAACCAAGAGTTTACTTTTAATTTTATTTATTTTTTTTATCGAAGTATAGCTGATTTGCAATGCTGTGCCCATCTCTGCTGTGCAGCAAAGTGACTCAGTTATACACATATAGACATTCTATTTTTTACATTGTTTTCCATTATGGTTTGTCACGGGATACTGAATATAGTTCCCTGTGCTCTACAGTAGGACCTTGTTGTTTATCCATCCTATGTATATTAGTTTGCATCTGCTAATCCCAAACTCCCAGTCCTTCCCTCCCCCACAGCAACCACAAGTCTGATCTCTATGTCTGTGAGTCTGTTTCTGTTTTGTAGATAGGTGCATTTGTGCCATAATTTAGATTCCACATATAAGTGATATCATATGGTATTTGTCTTTCTCTTTCTGACTCACTTCGCTTAGTATGATCATCTCTAGTTGCATCCATGTGGCTGCAAGTGGCATACTTTCTTTCTTTTTTATGGTTGAGTAATATTCCATTGTATATACGTACCACATCTTCTTTAACCATTCCTCTGTCCATGGACATTTAGGTTGTTTCCCTGTCTTGGCTACTGTGAATAGTGCTGCTATGAACACAGGGGTGCATGTAGCTTTTTGAATTATAGTTTTGTCTGGATATACACCCAGGAGTGGGATTGCTGGATCATAGGGTAATTCTGTTTTCAGTTTTCTGAGGAACCTCCACACTGTTTTCCATAGCACCAACTTACCTTCCCACCAACAGTGTAGGAGGGGGAGCCAAGGGTTTAGCATGGGAGTGAGGAGCTCAAGGCCACATAGCAGAGGGAGGCGGGAGAGTGGCCAGTGTTGGGCTTGGAGAGGAACTAGCGAAGTTGAAGATCAGCTAAGGTTAAGCGGGCAAGGAGGTTGGAAGAAGAGGGGATGAGTTAGAAGGTTCTTCAGAGGTTTAGTAGTCGAGATCCAGAGAAACCAACATCAGCAGGCAAGTTCCTCAGGCTCTCACCTTCCCACTGCTTCCCACGGGGTGCCTGAGTTTGCCTGCAGGGCCTGTGGTTGTATTAATGCTGACAATAGCAAAAGGAGAATTGACAGATAGCCAGAAAATCTAGAAATCTTTACATGAGAAAAGACTAAGACCCTCTTGGTGAAAAGCTGAGGGACAGATCTCAGAGAGGAGCCAGGCTCAAGGGATTTGGAAAAGCATGGGGCCTGGGAGATGCAGCAAGAGTTGGCTGCACTCCAGAGACAGTGGGACAAAGGGGAAAGAGGACTGTCTGAAGTTTCCATGGGTGGGTTTGTAATCCCCTTTGCATGATATTTCCAGAGACTTCAGTAAAAGTTTAAGTTGCTCACTAATATTTTCTGGATGTCAGACTTGGTTTTGCGTTGAATGAACAGTAGCCCAAGATCCTAAAGTTTACACCAAAAAATTACCACTGCTGATGGAGCTAGAAGGAAATACACAACACTCGGAGATTTTAAGTCAATATCAGGAGTGGGATCTGGAGCCCTCTCCCCAAATTCTGCCCCTCAACCATCTTCACTCTTTGCTCTCATCCCTTTGTTTCTCAGACAAAGATAAAAAGGGGATGGTGGTCAGAGAAAGCCCACCTTTGAAGCCACTTCCTTTCCCAGCGGGGTGAAAAAGGGATTTTGTAAGAGCGCCAACTGCCAACCGAGAACACACTTGCCCGGCTTTCAGGTCTCATCTGAAGGAGCCTCTAAGACTTTCAGTGGAGTTAGAAAGTTAAAATGTGCAGAAACAGCAAATATGTCAAATCATCGTGACCTGAAGGATAAAATACACGCACACACACACACACACGCACAAACACACACACACACACACCCCAAGGGGAGGAGAAAAAAGACACATGTCCTTGGTTTGTGCTGGCAGAGTACCGGATAAGGGGGGCTTTGGGAATTAGTATATTTGGTACGCTGTGGAAAGAAAGTTTAAGGTTTTTCTGCTAAGCATCACCCATAGAATCTTGCTTTATCTGCCCTTGGTTCCCTAAGCCTGGTGAATGGATTTTATACGCTGCATTTTCCAGGCAGATCACAATGTGCGTTGACAGTCACTTGCCAAAGGTTACCTGGGTGGCACCTTCTTGTAAGAATGGAAGTGATTCTCCTGAATCCCGCACACGTTGTACGGAGAATAAGCAACCTTGTTGAAATCATCCACATGACCTGGAATACTAAAAGCCTTTGGTTTGCTTGCTGTAGTGCAAAACTATGAGAAATATTTAATCTTTAAAAATACACAATGGAATCATAATTTTGCTGCAGGTTCAAAGACAGCACACTGTATATGACGCAGTGTATTTAAAATCTAATGGCAGTGTATATTTTCAAAATGCAAACAGCAGAGTTTGAGGAATAGCTAAAGAGCACCAGACCATATCTTATCCTTATAAAAATGTCTCCCATGAATGTTAACTGTATCTCTCAGAAAATTCTTAATATGCTCCATGGCTGAGTGTGTAGACAACAAATCGATAGAAATGTGTATGCCTACCTGGTGTGTGGTCTTTGTCAACTCAAAGTGAAGGTTGTATAAACTTTGGGTCTCCAGCCTTTTGCTTTTGAACAAGGAAACAAATGTAAAGTTTACAGTTTTCCAGATCTCTCATATACCTAGTGTTTTAAAAAATCTATTTTTGATACAATATTCTTCTATTTTTAAGTAATCAGACCAGATTAGTATATCTTTATCTGTTTTAATCCATGTTTGATGTTCGACTGTGTATTTAAAACCCTGTTCGTTTTATATCATAAAACTAACATATATTATTGTAAAAAAAAAAAAAAGAATTTGTACAGGGTATGTTCAATTCAGGTACAGGTAACAAAGACATAAATGTCTGGGGCTTTATTCTCTCTTGTAGAGTCTGGAAACAAGCAGTAGAACAGCAGTAGCCAACAGAACTTGCTGCTATGATGGAAGTGTTCTGTTATCTGTGTTGTCCAATTTGGTGGCCACTAGCCACCACTGGGTTGTTATCGAGGACTTGAAATGTAGCTGTTGGACTGAGGGACTGAATTTTTAAATTTTATGTAATTTTAATTAACCTAAAGCTAAGGCATCACGCGTGGCTCGTGGTTGCCATAGTAGACAGCAGAGCCGTGGCGGCTGGCATGGAGGAGACTCATGCTCTTTCATCCTAATATACCAGTTTGTGGCTTCTACACTCAAGATGTCCTCATGGCCCAAGGTGGCTGCTGGAGCTGCACCATGAATCCACAGTCCAGGCAGCAGGAAGGAACATGGGCAAAAGGGCTAGTCCCTTCCCTTTTAACGAGCCTTCCTAGCCGATCTACACAATACTTGTAACCTACAGCTTGCCCAGAACTTAGTCACACGGCTACACCGAGCCACGGGGAGTCTGGGAAAGATTCTGTTTTGCTTTTTGGACCGAAGAAGGGATTTGAGGGCAGGCAGTTGGCAGTCCCTGCCACAAAAATGTATTAAGTCCACCATTCCCATGCATTCCCCCATCCCCAACCCAAACTGATTCCTAGTCTGCAAAGATAACTGCTGTGAATAACGCTGTATATATATCACCCTCTGGCAAATTCATTTGTATACACACATATGGTTTTTTTTTTACATTTGAATCTTTTTATATACTCTGCAAATCACATATTGCATTTTTATAACATATTTTGGATCACAGACAGAATGTATAGATGTAGATCGTTCTGCTTCATCCAACAGACAGTCAAGTGAGGGAAGGCACTGTGTGTACGGCGCTCATCTTTGTGCTCTACCTGTAGTAGACAATGAAAAACTCCAGCAGCACGGTGTCTCCTTTTATGGGTGTACCAGAATTCGGTTACCTCATTCTTTGCTCCTACCCCCAAAATAACAACCCCGCCCCCCCAAAACAACTTTGTTTTGAACCTCTGAGAACTCTAGACAGTTAACCAAAGAAGTGCCACCCATCCGATTTCTTAGTTGTCCTCCCAACCAACTGCACAAATTGATTGTCTCTACTCTGTTGTGATTTGATTCAGTTGTTACGACAACTCAAAACTATGTGCCCGTGTTTCCCTTACTCCATGGAGGTATGCATGCACTCAGAGTGCCAGTTAAGGGAAAAGTCCAACTAGTTAAAAATTCTCTCAGGGAGGGAGAGAGATGACTTCTTTGTGTTTCCAGACCTTCTGTTGGTACAGATGTACTCTACAGCTGGAGATACTTACCTTATAGAAGTAACATGGCTGGCTGACCCTAGACTCCAAAAGTGAGGGCACGGAGTTACTCATTTCCTCAAGGACATATCAGCAGCACAGTGTGATGAGCACAGGATGGAGATACGTAGGAGGTCAAGACATTCCGTTGGCACAGGTGTACTCTACAGCTGGCTACGTACACAGCTTAGGGTAGGAACGCAGTGAACGGATGCTGTGAAGGGCTTTCACCATCCCCAGCAGTGGAAAGTGTAGCTGAAGAAACAGAGAGACAGTTTGACAAACAGGAAGGCAACGACGACACCTTTGGAAACAGACAAAACAGGCTTTGACTCCTGACTCAGCCCCTTCCTAACTCTGCGACTCCAGGAAAGTCGCAAAATGTCCCTGAGGCTTGGTGACCTTATCATGGAAAGGTGATGGTGTCCCTTGCCTCCTAGCATTGTGTGAATTAAATGAAATATTATCTGTTGCCTGGCCCTGTAGCAGGGCTCACACGTTCAGAGCTGTGCATGTGGAAAATATTCATGCGTTTCCAGAATACTGGAGTGGGTCCTAAGAGCCAGTGGGTCGGTGTCAAGAGGGAGATCTTCATGACGGTGGAGGTGCTCGTCAGTGTTGAAACTCAGACTGATCTGGCCTGAAATTGAGCCACACGTTCATTCCGCTATCCAGGCCTCCTCACAGAAACACAGGCCAAATGTACTTGGTCTGATGTACATCCAAATGTACATCCTCACTGATAGACTTGGTCCATCATTTTCGTATGTGGAGGATGTAGAGACCAGTGCAACGAGCAGGGCAGTAGCAACCCAGCAGAGCAGGATCCAGCATCCCAGACTCCGATTTAGAAATATTTCTAAACCGGAGTTTTACACTGACCATCTGCATCAGAAATCCTTAGGGCTGCTGGTTAAATATGCAGATGCCTGGGGCCCGATGAAAAACGCAGCATCAGAATTTATGGGAGTGGGGTCCACAGCCCCCCAGGTTAACAAGCTTACCAGGTAATTTTTGTGCATAGGAAAATTTTAAAACTTTTGTCCCAGAGTGACTTAAATTGAATAACAATAACTAAAGCGAGTAATTGAATATTTTTTAGAATCTACCTCATAGAAGTAACATAACCTAACATAACGTAACTGACCGACACTAGACTACAAAAGTGAGAACACAAGAGTTACACATTTCCTCAAGGACATACCAACAACACAGTTTGATGAGCATAGGTTAGAGATAAGTAGGAGGTCCAGAGAAATAGCAGAGAGGAAGGGGTGATTAACTCCGGCAGGCATTGCTAGAGGAGGCTTTAAAAAAGAGGTGATATCTGAGCTGGGCTTTCAAGGATGAATAGGAGTTCACCAAGTTGCCAAGATAGCATAGTTCAATTCTAGGGAAGCACTTCTCAGGCTTTACTGCAGGTATGAATCACTTGAGGATCCTATTAGTAAAATACAGGTTCTGTTTCAGTGAATCTGGGGTGAGGCTCTTGTGTGCTCGCCTATGGATGGCCTACTCACACTGTGAGTAGCAAAGCTCTGGAGGTAGAAATGGCATTGGTTATAATGCGTCAGATGAGGTTTCTGTTCTACCCATAGTGAGGTGTGTATTACACATTATGTTGATATTTATTGACTCCTCTTCCATGAGGAACAGCTGACCTCCTTCTTTCTGCCCAGGAATATCATAGCTATAACCTATAATGGAAAAGAATCTGAAAAATAATATATATATATATATATATATATATATATACACACACACAATCATATATATACATATATATGTATAACTGAATCACTTTGCTGTACACCTGAAACTAACACGACATTGTAAATCAACTATACTTCAATTTAAAAAATGGTTAGAAAAAAAGGTACCTATGGCATAGTATTTCTGAAAGTAACACGCGATTCTAAGTAAAGGGCACTGCACCTAGTTTATGATGGTGATTGAAAAAGAGTAGCTACATAATCATCCTACTCACCTGCCCTCCTACGGTAACCTCCACCTCACCTCCCTGTACTGACCCGGATGGCTGACTCGCATGCCTGAGCGTCTGGTGCCCACCTCCACCTTCACACGGCTCCTCTCCCCCACGCTGTACTACCCTGTGTTTCACCTGAAGCCAACTCCTGCTGTGTATTTCTTCTAAAGGACTCAATCTTGTTTGCACAGGAAAACAAATACACCCACGCAGACCACATGTTTGCTCTCTCTCCATGTTCCATTATAAGCCTTGTGGACAATCACAGGAGGCCAGGAAAAAGGCAGCTTAGGGAGAAAATGTACTTGGACGCACTTGCCAGGCAAAGGTGCAGCCATGACGACCCATGTACACGCAGGGAGATAACTGAGATTTTTCAGTTAGGGGTTTGACTTTGTAAACTCCTAACTGCATCTACCTGTCTCAGGTACTTGAGGTAACTAAATCCTGTTGTGTCCTGTAGTGCTGTTGCTTCCTGCTATAATGACAGCCATTCCAACCTTTTTTTTTTTTTTTTTTTTTTTTTTTTTTTTGTGGTACGCGGGCCTCTCACTGTTGTGGCCTCTCCCATTGCGGAGCACAGGCTCCGGACGCGCAGGCTCAGCGGCCATGGCTCACGGGCCCAGCTGCTCCACGGCATGTGGGATCTTCCCGGACCGGGGCACGAACCCGTGTCCCCTGCATCGGCAGGCGGACTCTCAACCACTGCGCCACCAGGGAAGCCCCATTCCAACCTTTTGAAAGGCTTGCCACTTATTTTAAGTTGGACCAAGGATGCTTAAGTTGTATCCAGAAACCCTTTAGTAATTAACCATTTTGTTTCAAAATCCGTTAAAATCCTCAGCACTTAACTTCAGGACGTGGGTAGGTAGTGGGTGATGAAGGAGGTGGTGAACACTGACCTCCAACTACTTTTCTTGCTCCTGTCCATCTAGGGGACCTGACATTTCTTTCCTTAACCTGGTGCTTTTCAAACTATCACAAATTGATTGCTTCCTCAAAAAATATTTCCTGCGTGCTTCCTACGCGTGGGAATAGGATCCACTAGGGAGATGCTGGTCCCGGTGCAGCTCCCAGATTTCTCTGTGGCAAAGGTCCTGGGGTGGCATCTGGCTGGAAGGGGGAGGGCTGGGGCCCTTTCCAGGAGGCCACAGGCGCACAGCCAGGGTTTCTCTCCTTTAATTACTTACTTATGCGGGGTGGTGTCAGGTGAAGGTTCTACTCTGAGGGCTTGAAGAGGGGCTGAAACCCCCCTTCGGCCCTGCCCCTAAACGTTAAACATGACAAACAAGTTGCCTCCCTCCGAGGGACTTACAGTCTGATGGCACAAGAAACAGGCACTAAATGAGCAAGCAAACCCCAAGCTGGTTAAAGATGGCAAGAAGTGCTGTGAAGGAGATGAAGACGGTAGCGAGATAAAGAAGAACGAGGAAGACCAGGGGAGGTGACATTTAAGATGGAATTTGAAAGCGAAGAGTCAGAGACACACACAGGACAAAGGGACAAGTGTGTCGGCAGATGGAACCACACCTAGGCCTAGAGGTGATAGCAGAAAGGCCCTGGGACTGCAGCGTGGGAAACCCAGGTGGGGGAGCCCTGCCTGAGGTCAGAGCTGAGATGGAGCCACGTCCCACAAACTCCTTGCCAAGGGGTTTGTGCTTTGATACCCAGTGCAATGGAAAGCCAAAGGTTTAAAGAGCAGGAAACCCCCACATTTTCAAAAAATTATTTAAATGTATGCAGACATGCATGCATCCAGGCTGTGCTGGGTCTTAAATGCGGCATGCAGGATCTTTAGTTGTGGCATGCATGCAGGATCTAGCTCCCCGAGCAGGGATCAAACCCGGGCTCCCTGCATTGAGAGCATGGAGTCTTACCCACTGGACCACCAGGGAAGTTCCCCCAGCCCCTTTTTTAATTAACTAAAATCTTACTCGGAAGACAGATATTTTAAATGATAGAGCAGATCTTTCCTGATTAAAATGAGGAAGGGTACCCCGAGCCAGCCTGAGAAGACTTCTCCTCCTAAGCTATTCGCCAGGCACCCTCCTGGAACCTTAGCTCTGCAAGACACAGTTAACTCACCATTCCAGGCAATGGTAGCCAGTGCTGGTATTGAAGTTTGAGAATGATTTTCAACTAGGAGTGAGTGAAAAGACTGGTGTCAGAGCCTGGAGGCCAGCTTCTCTGGAGGTTGAAAAAGAAGAAGAAAACTCAGGAGAGGATTGGAGGAAGAAAGTAGGTCAAGGAAGTTGAGCCCACCAGGAGGTCCGAGTGAAGATTAGCTGGGCAAGAACATGGAAGAAATAGAAGAAGAGATGATCAGGGGATATTGGACGGAGATGTGCTGGGTGACAAGATCCAAAATGCATCTTGTGAGTTCCTAGGGCAAGTGACGGTCAAGGTTGCTGGGGCAGAGGAGGACCAGGAGCGACAGGGCTGCTGCAGTCATGCAGGTAATGGTAGGGAAGGTGGAGAGGAAAATTGTAGGCTGAGTATGGGTGAGAGCTCATCAATATAGGATGGCAACGAGAGTGGGAAGAGGGTGACATGACTGAGTTATGTGGTCGAAGAGAAAAGTTATTCTGTTTTCATTTACTTTGATCAGTATTTTAGGCCCCCAAAAGTGTACAAAGCAAATAAAATAAATACCTTTGTATCTATCACTCAGCTTAAGAAATAAAGCTCTGTATCAACACCGTTGTAGCCCCCTGGTTAAATCCTCATAGATTATCCCCACTCCTGCCCCCAAGAAAGTAACTACTGTTAAATACAATGCTTATCTTTGCCAGTCTCTCTTTGTGTTTTTCCTCCATATACATGTATCCTTAAAGCTTTGTTTTCCATGTTTAAATATCTTATAGAAATGATACTGTCCATTGTTCTACAATTTCCTTTTATTCATTCACCATTAAATTGTGGGATTCATTCAAGTTGAGTTATATAAATATATATATATATTTATATCCACATACACATATACCTACTTCAGGTTTATTCACATAGAACTACTGTGTTGTTTTCCACTATATGAATATACAGTGTATTTATCCTTCTCTTTAGTGAACATTAAGTTGTTTCCAATTTTTGTCATTTCAAACTGTTGCTCCAGTGAACATTTTTATACATATCTGTGTGCATCTCTGTGAGAGTTGCTCTGGACTCACCTAGCAATGAAACTGTCAGGTCCTAGGGTAGGGGCTTTTTTTTTTTTTTTAACTAACTAGACACTGCCAGATTGCTCTCGGATGTGGTCATAAACATTTATACTCCATCCAGGAGTCTAAGTTTCCATTACTTCATGTTATCATCCCCACTTGATATTGTCCAACTTCTTAATTGAGTGTGAAGTTTTACTTACTAAGGTTTTGGCATGTATTGATATTTCCCTAATTAGAAGTGGAGTTGAACATCTTCGCATGTTCTGTGTGATGTTCAGGTTTCCTGGTCTGTGGATTGCCTCAATGTATCTTGTTCCCATTTGCTTTATGTCGTATGATTTGTTTTTTTATTAATATATAGGATTTCATTATATATTCTAGACACTAATCCTGAGTGATATATGCAGTTAAAACCTCCGTTTTTTCATTTGCTTTTGCTGTCTTTGGTTGAATCTGTGTTCTTAACTTTTCACTTAGACAAATTTATCAAGCTTCTCTGTGCTGTATTTAAGAAATTCTCAAAAGAAGAGTTCCAGAATGAATGTGATCTGGAAGCATCCATGATAAGTCAAGGGAGATCTGAGTCTTACTTTTTGTCTTGGGTTATAGAAAGTAAGCATGAGGGAGTGGGCTGTACTTGCACAGCAGACTTCTATGAAGGGATGAGCGGTTTCTAGAAAAAGACTACAATATAAGGTGATATTTTATGTCAAGCCAATGGTATTCTAGGAGTCAAGTTGACGGGGTTTGGCGGGGGACATGCAGGACAAGGAATCTTAAAGAGAAGGAAAAGAATGAACCAGGTGCAGGTGGAGAAAAAAAGAGAGAAATGTATGGAAGGGACTCACCTCTTAACTAGTGACTATAAATCCCAGGGAAAAGGGAGGCAAAATTGAGGAGGGACCCGCATAGATCTCTTCACCCCAGGGCTCTTCTCAAACTTTACTGTGCATCTGAATCACCTGGGGACCTTATTGAAATTCACACTCTAATTCAGTGGGTCTGCAGCCCAAGATTCTGCATTCCTGACGGACTCCCAAGTAATGCTGATGTTGCTGGTGCAGGGAGCTTCAGGATAGTGCACCATCCTTTGCAGTCAACCTTTTAATAGCATTTCTTTCTTTTTTTTTTTTTTTTTTTTTGCGATACACGGGCCTCTCACTGTTGTGGCCTCTCCCGTTGCGGAGCACAGGCTCCGGACGCGCAGGCTCAACGGCCATGGCTCACGGGCCCAGCCGCTCCGCGGCATGTGGGATCCTCCCGGACCGGGGCACGAACCCGTGTCCCCTGCATCCGCAGGCGGATTCTCAACCACTGCGCCACCGGGGAAGCCCAGCATTTCTTAAGATCAACTAAATGGTCTCAGAAAACGTGTTCAGAAACCGACAGATCTGCAAAAATGTTCTTTGACCCCGAACATTTCTATTGTTCCTTCCAGAGATCGATCCTCCCCCCTCCTTTGCAACTTCCAAGATCTTGAGACTAAAGCCTTTGAATAACAAGGTAGAGGACCGCTGCTCTGATGCGAGAGAGTGTTGGGTTGACTTGCAGCTCAAGCCGGTGCCTGGGCGAGGTGATGCGAACTCTGGTTGATCTGTCTAGGGCTCTGGGGACTGGGAAAGCTGAGCCATTTTAGGCTAATGGTACACAAGTCTCTTACAAGGAAATGTGATCGATTGGGAGTTTGGGATTGACATGTACACGCTACTATATTTAAAATAGATAGCCAACAAGGACCTACTGTGTAGTACAGGGAGCTCTGCTCAGTATTCTGTAATGGCCTAAATGGGAAAAGAATCTGAAAAAGAATAGATACATGTATATGTATTGCTGTACACCTGAAACTAACACAACATTGTGAATCAACTCTCCTCCAATATAAAATAAACATTTTTTTTTTAAAAAAAGGAAATATGATGAAAATGCCTAAAAAGTAAGACTAGGCTCCAAAAGGGAGCGTAGAGGAGCTAACCTGACTTTCCAAGGAAGCTGGATGGGTCACAAAGCTTATTATAGGTTTTCCTAGAACAGACAGTCGGAAAAATATGACATTCCAGGTGTTTGGCTGAACATTGACTTCAGTTATTTCAAGCCCTGGGATAAGCTGAATTAATATTCCTATCCTAAGGAGACATTATCATGAATGGCATCAAAAACAAAAAACCTGAGAACAAATAATAATCTTTCAGAGTTTACTTTCCCCAGAACTGTAATTATTATGAGCCACTAGTTTGTTTCTAAACAATCACACATTATAAAATAGTTTGTATCCTTAGGCTATAATAATGTGTACCTTCAGCTTTAGAAAGAAGCAGTGCCCAAGGCTTTTAAGAAATGAAGGAAATTGATGTTTTCATTGAGAGTTTGTCATTTACTAGGTCTACAACCTGGGGGCAAAGCGGCTTCACATCTTTGGATCTCAATTTCTTCATTGGTAAAACAAGGGAAATGACGTTAATACTGTCTAAAGGTCCAGTCCACGTTTTCCTTTTGTTTGGTTATTTTTTAGCTCGTTTAAATTTAATTTAGCTCGTGGAAATTTCTTTAGAGGAGCTATGAATATGAGTTTTCATGTGCTCAGCAAGCGCTTGCGTCTTTTAGTCTGACAATCTGGGAAACCAGAGAAAAAAGGAACCATCTCTGGAAGAAGCAGTGGAAATATTCTGGCTTAAACTAGCCCGTTGCTAATGTGTTGGTTTGTGGACACTCCGTCCAAGGCCATTTTAGTTTATCTTGAGAAAAGCTGTAACCAACCCAAGGACTCTTAGAACCCTGTTGGAGTTCAACTGACATAGTTTTATGGTGATTTTGTTTTCCTCCATGAAATTCGTTGATTACTACTCTGAACGAACTCAATCGACTGTCTTATTCTCTTGCTATGCTGACTGAACAGGCATCTTTCCATTTGTAGGATTTTATTGCTTTCGGTATGAATTCTCTTCTCCTGGATATGTCTCCTGTGTTGGTTTTTTTCCCCCATTTTCTTTTTCTTTCGCCATAATCTTTAGTGGGGGGTATCAGGATAGTAGCAAAGACTTGCAAATTTTCTTAAATTCAGCACTGAGTTTTTTTAACATGAGCCCCTGGCGTCAGGGGCATCTGGTTTCTTCCTCTTTGTTGTTGTTTCTTGTGCAAGAAGGGAAACCAAAACAAGCCCTTGGAAGACACTGAACGTCATAGCTTGGAAACGTTTATCGTCTTGCAGGATCCTTCAAGGGTTTCAGACCTTGGAGATGAGGACAGGAATCCGAGCGGCCTCAAAAATATTCTACTTTCAGGAAGACCCTTGGATTCAACTAGGGGGCAAAGGCTGAGTTCTAGACAGTGGCGGGCAGCCCCTCTCTTGCTACCAAGGAGATTTCAGAACTGGGCCTTGGCAAGGGCAGGTGGGGACATGGAGGGGGCAAATTCCCTCAACAATGACCACAGTGCTAAAATGCTGAGCTGCCATTACAGCTCAGGGAGATGTCCAGCTGGAAATATTTGAAAGGATTTTGATACCCTGTGGAAAACTCCAGAAGGGGTTCCAGGGTTATGGGTCACATATGTAGCCTTAAAGGCTACGTATGACAGAGTTGTTTTTCTATCAGCACTTGACAGGTGTGTCGTGGACGGCACGTCTGGCTCCTCGGGGGAGCTGACAAAATGTCAGGGCTCTATGCCCAGATCAGTTGAGCCGTCAGTCACTTCAGGCCCTTATACAAATAGTTTTGAGTCTCTGGGCCGTTCCTTTCCCATTCAGGCTTTTTTCAACTTAAACAAAGTCACTGACCATCACAAAGAAAATATTCATAGCATTGTATGGGGGAAAAAGAGTGCAAAATGGAACCGTTTACTTTGCTGTGTTTGGATTATAAACAAATAGGCACACCTGTGCTGGGCCTCCGGCTGATGAAGAACTCAGCCAACTATTTGAAACAAACACATTTTCATACTTTTCATAACTCTCAGTCACTTTAGAGCAGATTGCCAAGACTGAAAATTAAAAGACGAAGAAGAAAAAGAGCAAACACAGTATTCTGTGGGTGATTAACCACAGGGGGGAAACTGCTAACTTGGCTGACATTCATAACCAATCCGTGATACATTCATTTCTCTATTCACCAACCTTGCTGGAGGTGAAATACTTTTAAAGGAGCCTTTAAAGAATTGCTGGCGCTGATAGATTGGTGCAACACAGAAAATGAAAGAGCAATGATTGCATTTCACGACAGTATTCGTGCCAAGTGTTGAAGTTGGAAGAAAAAGCAAAGTCAGGAGAATGAACATGATCAATTTAGTACAAAATGTGGTCAGGTCAGCCTCACCAAGGGTAGTTTCTTGTGTTTAACTGTGGTCTGGTCAGCCCAATAGCACAGTAACTCCATGGCACCCAAATATTGAGTGGGTATCCAGCATTCCGAAGTCTGCTGACTACACAGAGATAGCGCCTGTCAACAAACAAATGAGCCCTTTGCTTCTTCACTCTGTGAAGCAGAGTGCAGTTAAGTGCATCGTCTTGAAAGATCTTTAAAGGTAATTACCTGGCTATTTTTAGAGCCATGAAGGGCACTGTTTCCTTGCTCAATTTCCTCACAGATCTGTGTAGAGTTATTTGCTGGATTTTGATCTCCTGGAATTCAGGGTTGGCTTAGGGATTGAGTTAGTTCGCTCGACGGTGCCAACTGGTAGCCAGACAGCACAGCAGACACAGCCAACGAGGTTCCTCATGCGATGGTGGAGCGCCTTGGGTGGCCCTCATCTTCGCTCGGCTGACTCACCTGCAGACACCGCAGGCAGGTCCAGAGCAACTGTAATATTTGGTGAATGTTAAAAAAAAAAAAAAAGAAAATACATGGAGAACGATTTCCTTAGATGAGATCTAGAGGATTTGTATTAGACTTTTAGACTGAAAATGGGGCCCCTGGGTCTTCCTTCTCCCTGTAAACACTAGTTATGATTGCCACTTGCAAAGCTATTTTGTGGTCAGTCCCAAGGGTATTTTAAATGAATTTTATTTGAAACAGCATAAACATTCATGGAGTGAGGTTGAGGCCAGACTCAAAAATGAATGAAGCAAGGATCCTGGCCCAGGGAAAGTTTTCTTCTATCAGGGAGAGGAACCACACACACAAAGATGATTTTTAACACAAGAAAGAGCTGTGGAAGTTCTAAAGAGGGGTCTAAAGAGTTTTCTTTGAGCCTAGCAGGGAAGGAGACTCATTCAGAAGAGATGTTAATCTAAGGCAGTGTTTTTCAACCTCAGCGCTGTTGACGTTTTGGGCTAGAAAGTTCTCGATTGTGGAGGCTGTCCTCCGCGTCATGAGATGTTGAACAGCATCCCTGGCCTCTACTCACTAGATCCCTGTAAGACACACACACACACACACACACACACACCAGTTGTGACAACCAAAATTTTCTCATGCCATTGCCAAATGTCCCGTGAAGGCAAAAAAAAAAAACCCATCACCCTTAGCAGAAAAGCACTCTTCTAAGGCATTGTTTCTCCAAGTTGAACCAAGGGCAAATTGCACCAGAATCACCTAGGTGCATGTTAAAAATACAGTTTCCCAGGCCTCACCGTGACCCTGCTGAATCCATGACTACCTAGAAGTAGGGCCCAGGAGTCTACCTTTTAGCATGTCCCCCAAGTAATTCTTATATTCACATAGCTGTTAAAAAAAAACTGCAGGCATAAACGCTGCCTATTTGGTAAAGTTACCTTTCCGATCAAAGGACAGAGTATGACTAACGTTTAAGGGCAGCTCTTGGGAACTTGGAATTATGTATTTCTATGGACACAATTCACGGCTGATTTTCCTGTACTGAATCTTGTTCTGTGTCATATTACATTGCAGAGAGGCTCCAGACCAGTGCATCTCCATCTTGACTGTACATTAGAATCAGTCACCTGAGGAGCTTTAAAAATCACAGATGCATGAGCCTCACCACCTGGAGAGTCTAATTGGGTTGGACTGGGATATGGCCTGGGCATTAAGATTTTTTTTCATCTCATTGGGTGGCTCTAATATGTTTCCAAAGTTGAGAACCGCTGTCCTGAACTAGAGATTCTCAAACTTGAATGTGTTGATACAAACCCACAGATGATGCAAAGAGTAATAAAACAGGTCCCTGCTCTAAAAAGTTGTCTAAGTTGATCACAAATCCCTGGTCACAAGCTTGCAGAAAATAGAAAGGCATCCCCAAAAGAAGATAGAAATGGCCAGTGAGTCCAGAATATGTGAGAATTTGAACCTAATGAGATTTTTTTTTCATGTTTTACTCTTTGGGGCAATAAGCTAATGAGTTAAAGAAGGCAGTTCATGAAACTACCAAAAGGCAGCCAGTCTTCTTAAGGATTGTTCCTCTTAAAGAGACCGATATTAAATGAGAGGGTCAGAAGCTCAAAGGCGTGACCTCCAGTGACACACATGGATAGTACCAAACCCACAGAGAGCCCAGTTCAAACACTGGCCACTGGGTGTTGGCCTGGCCCTGCCTGCGTGGACTCAGGCCATCCCCTGTTCTCTGACTGGACAAGCTCTTAGGAGGCCCACCAGAAAGTCAGTTCATTCTTCCTTTTCAAGTGCATTTCACTCAAGCTGGTCACACCTACAACAGTAAACTCTTGAGATTCCATGTCCCAAACACCTGTCTTTCCTATTTCCCTCCTACTTTGTGGCAGCCACCCTCACTGTGATCTCTTGAGAGAGACATTTATGAACAGATCACACCCTCATTGTTCCTGACATACTGGGGCTTCTCAGACACAGGAACAGTATTTGAATCCCAACCCTGCTGTGGGGAAGTTGCCTAGCCTTTCTGAGCTGCTTTTTCCTCCTCTTTGCAATTGGGTTGCGAGGGTCATCCTGAGGATTCATTTTCACCCCCTCACCTTCACTGAGGTGGATCTTCCTTTTATTAAAAAGTTTCAGCTTAAATCTACGCCCCCATCACTGGGGTCTTTCTTAACTACCCAGTGGTTCTCTGTCACATGACTGTGTTTTAATTCCCTGCATAGCACTGACTCTGTTGTGTGTTTGTTTGTTTATGAGCTTGTTGATTGTCTCCTCTTGCTAGAATAGAAGCTGCAAGAAAAGCAGGCGTGTCTTGTTCACTGCTGTATCTTTAGCACCTAGAATGATGCCTGGTACACAGGAGGCTCTCAAGAACTATTGATTGACTCATATGTACCAAGGGCCTCATACAGTGCCAGGCACTCAGTAGGTGCTCGTGAAATGATAGTCATGATTATTATTTCTAATTAAATTTCTTTGAGATGACAGGAGATTCTGATCCAGAAAATCTCCCTATGTTCACAAAGGAGGTGATAGAGGTGCCATGACTGTGAGACTGGTTATTAATTAGGTGTCAAGGAACAAAACTTTGTTGATATTATTTCAAATATTTCTAGTACAACATTTAATGCTGTCTAGTCTGTTTTCTATAGTGCTAATAAAACATGATTATAAGTTTAAAATGAATTCTATCATAGACAATAACAAGAGATAGCGTGCCTTCTTGATTTCTCTCTTTTCATGCGACATTTCTCTCCAGCTTCACTGATCTCAGGTCAATGATAATTGGCTCATGTTGCTTGCTTCTAGCAGCCCCCAAACTAATAACCTCATTGATTTTGCTTCCATCTCACCTTAGAGCAAAGAACAGAGCCATAAATCTGAGCCTCAACCTATAGCAAGAATTTTTTCCTGAAGTTGATGTTCAGAATCATGGCTCAGCCAGGGCCACACACAGTCTCATGAAAAGCATGGTAGATTTGGGCAGAAGCAGTTTGGTGTTAGTTGTTTTTTGTTTGGGGGATTTTTTGGTTTTTTGTGTATTTTTTTACATCTGTGTTATCATTGAAGAGGCTTAAGCAGACAGTTCTAGGCTTTTGTTGAAGGCTCTGGAACTAATCTGGGGCTGACCTTGAGCTCTAAGACAGAGTGATAGCCCTTGGAATCTGACAGGAAATAATATTTATAAAAGTCCAACATGCCTTTGAATAAGAAAGTCAGAACAGAGATAATGATGTATAAAAACCAGAAAAATTGTACTCCCTTCTTTTATTACAAATGAGAGAATACGTCTGACTGTTATTACGGCCACCACTGAGTATGGGGTCTACATTGTGACTGTTTTACAGCTGATTCACTGAGTGTCTGGAGAGGTTGGTTGTATGAACTGCATCCTTGGCTTGACCATTTGTTTTTAAAACTCACACTTGATTACAGCCAGAGCCAGAAACTTTTAAGGAGTAGAAATGTGGTTCACTTTTCCTTTTCTGTGGTTCAGGCTGCCGTGTGCCACGCTCAGATCTTTTTCAGCAAAGAGACATGAACCAAAACAAAAGAAACAACTATGATCCTATTAGCAGCTATTACTTACTGAGCATATACTATGTGCAATGCTCTGAGCTACAGGCATTGTGTATGTGATGTCATAGTCAAACCTTCTTCCCCTTTTTTTCTAATAGAAATGTTAGAATTATTCAAGGGTCTCTGCCGCCAAGTTTACTTTGTATAAAGAACTACCCACACAGTGTGTATGAAGTCTATGTAACGCATAACCTCTCCCAAGATACGGTGTGGACTGGAAAGATACACAGATTCAAAAAAATCAGAACAGGCAAAGGATGTACATTCAGGAGTGTTCACTGCATCATTATTTATATGATCAAAAAAAAATCTGAAATGATTGTCAAATAAGAGACTGGTTGGATAGGGACTTCCCTGGCTGTCCAGTGGTTAAGACTATGCCTTCCGATGCAGGGGGTGCAGGTTCGATCCCTGGTCAGGGAGCTAAGATCCCACATGCCTCGTGACCAAAAAACCAAAATATAAAACAGAAGCAATATTGTAACAAATTCAATAAAGACTTTAAAAAAAAGAGAGAGAGAGACTGGTTGGGTAAATTATGACACATTTCATATCAGCAATACCATGCAGCTATTAAAAATTATGTAAATATTAATCGAGACAAAAACATGTCTGGTGAGACAAATATTTGCACATTCACACCCACACACATACTTACACACACATATACATCCATCCCTATTTATGGAAATTTGAACACATACAGGTATGGCCAGAGAAGTGCCTTCAGGAATGGTCACTAAATCATTGACCCTACTCATCTCACATTAGGGACAGAAGGATACTGGGTGATTTTCACCTCCTTCTTTGTACTTTTCTACAGTTTGACAAGTTTTTAATGAGCTTATGAATGTGTATGATTTTTAAAAACAGACTTTATTTTGTATAGTTTTAGGTTCACAGCAAAATTGAGCTAAGAGTTCCCACATTTCTCCTGCCAACACACATGCAGCTGTACACCTGAAACTAACACATCTATACTCCGATATAAATGGAGGATCTCTCACCAGAGGGGACATGTTTACAATCGATGCGCCTACATTGACACATCCTCATCACCGAAAATTCATAGTTTACGTTAGGGTTCACTCTTGGTGTTATGCATTCTATGGGTGTGATTTTTTAAAAAAACAAACAAACAAACAAAAACACAAAGTATTTTAAAGGTTTTATGGATTAATGAAAAATTCTGAGTTATCACTAGAAACCGGATGTTTATGCTGTCATCCTGTCTCCACCTACCCCCATCTCTTTGGGATTCCTAAATGAGGATGAGTCATTCAAAGGGAGAGGGTGGGTTTAACTACAGCAATATTTTATTTATTCATGTTCTCCCTGCCTTTGGGTTGTTTGAGAAGCTTAAATAAGCCAGCTACTCCCTGCCTTTCCCTTAGCCTGTGTCCCCGTGGATCAAAAGAAGCTGAACTTGGAGTTGTGGTTTTAGGGGCTGGGAAGATAAGAAAGAGCAATGATAAGGCAGAAAGAGAGGTCTAGTTGGCAAGTCCTAGGACAACACTTCAAATTGTAGGGGCAAACTTTGGGGCATACGCATAATGTTTTAGACCCTAGAAATACCTTGGGTTGTATTTCAGTGGTATCCTCTGCATTCTCCATACCCACAGGTGGAAACATGGGGAGAATAGTTTCAACACGAAAGCCCTAAACTTAAGCTTCTGGAGAGCAAGATAAATGTCATGTTCTCCTTATATCCTCAAGATCCCACTTAAAGCCTGGCCTTTAGTCAGCGCTCAGTAAATGGGTGAATGGATGGGAGAAGCAAGGAGCTGAAAAGGGGAAAGGCAAGGGGGTCAAAGGGCAGGAGGCTTTATATGATAGAGCAGTTAGCACTCACTTTTGGGTGAGATCCATTACTTTGTAACAAACTCTCCATGACTTAAAGAATGTTTGTGTTCTTAAAGCTAACTTTGACCACACGTCACCTTGTCATCCACATTTGGCTTCTTCTTGTACGTGGTTCTCCAATGAAAATGAAATTTAATTTACTCTTTCCTCTCTTTTCTCCCACCACCTTCCAAATGCCCACCAACTCCCTTTCCATTGGAAATGACAAACAAAATAATTGTTCATTGCACACTGGTTAGGATTATGTAAACCAACTTTGATTTACAATAGGATTCTCTAAACTTCTGACTACAGGATATCAACTATTTCTCTAGCTCTTGATCCCTGAGAACTCTGTGGTCCACATTCCCATGCTTTTGTTGGGAAAGAACAGCAGACTGGAAAGAGCATGGGTTTGAATCCTGCCTGTGCATCTCAATAGCTGTGTGTCCTTGGGTAAGTTATTGGAACTCTCTGAGTGTCCATTTTCTCATTTGTAGAAGGGTGAAAAGAACTCTATTAGATTGTGAGGATTATATTAAATGAGCGTTTGGAAACTGCTATTTAAATTATTATCTTTCCAGCAAGCCATGTTGCCAAAATAGTGAAGGAGGATCCCATTTTTAAGTTTCTGCATTTCAGTAAGAGGAGAGAGGATGGCCAAAAGCTTCAACCCTTCTTTGAAAATATTTATTTAAAATTTTTACAAGTCAGGGCTGGGTTTTAAGGAAGGCCTAGGAGGTCTGGACACTTGGGTCTGATGAACTCAGTGAGAGACACCTGACTCCAAATTTTTACACAGGGAGGTAACTTTAAAAACAAAAAAGGCACACCACCTGCTGACTTCTTTACTGGGAAACCAAGAATCAAATAACTCCAAATCATAAACAATCCGCATGTGAAATGCAAAGGCTTAGAAGGGACAAGTTTTGTCAAGTTTATGGGCATTCTGAGACCGGTAACAGCAGAACAAGCACAGGTGAAGAAATCTTCAGTTATAAGGCTGCTGGATGCCAAGTCAAAACCTCAGGTTAAACTTGAGGCAGTGAGATTGTGTTATACAGCTCTGGCCTGAGACAGTGGAAGGGCAGTGCATTAGGAAGCCTGGAGGGAGAATACTTTGATGGGTCAACAATTTAGTTTATGGAAAATTATCTCAGATCATTAACTTATGGCCATACAGCAGAAAGAGCTACAGTGAGCAGTAACATCTTGGGGGTTGATGACGTCATGACATGAACTGCTGGCTACTTTTCATTGATAGGGAAAGCAGGTGTATAAACACCCATGAACCTAGCTCAATGTGCAGAGTGTTTTCTTTTAAAGGCTCTCATTTGGCATCAGAACATCTTTCCCTTAGACCAGAGATCAGCAAACATTTTCTGTAAAGAGCCAGAGAGTAAACGTTCTCAGCTTTGCAGGCCATACGGTCACTATCAAAACTATTCAACTCTGCTGTCATGAATGCCTCCAGAGATAATTCGTAAACAAACAAGAATGACTGCCTTCCAATGAAATGTATTTGTAAAAACAGGTTATGAGCCAGACTTAGTCAATGGGCCATAGTTTGCTGACTCCTGCTTTGGACCAATAGTCTCTATTTTGGTCACCCCAGACCCTGAACTACTTATTTTACTGGCTGACCTCATATTCTTATTGTTCAAGAAGAATTTAGTTTGTCTTTTGAGTACAGTGGATTTGTGTTGGGTGTTTCGAATCTGTGACTTAGTCCAGGAAATATTCCTACCATAAAAATATCGCAGTAAGATTATCTCTTCCCTTCTGACTTTTTTTTCCCCTTGGGAGATCTTCGGGACATGGCTATAAACCACCTAATTCAACTGGTATCTCTAGTTTTAATCCCATTTTTCAACAAATTCTCCAAGCACCAATAAACCTCCATCTTTCACCCAGTAGAGAGCGTTTTTTTCGAATGCACTGGTTGAACAAAGACAAGCGAGTTTATCAATGTACACTACAGAGTAACTTGCTACTCATGTGTTCATTGAATATTAGATGAATGAAAAAGTGAACAAGTGAAGGAAGAGAGGGAGGAAGGAGCAAGGAAGGAGGGAGGAAAGGAGGAAAGAGGAAAGCTATGGTGCATCATCGAGTCAGTGATTTAATGTGTTTGCCAGATCGATACTTCTGGTTCTTTTACAGGTAGATTTGTAGTCAAGGGCTTTCTGGTTACATGTTTAGTTTATAAGATCCATCAGAAATAGACTCCCAGACACAGAAAACAAAGTTACAGTTACCAAAGGGGAAAGAGGGAGAGGGATAAATTAGGAACTTGGGATTTACATATACACACTACTATATATAAAATAAACAACAAGAACCTACGGTATAGCACAGGGAACTATAGTCAATACCTTGTAATAACCTATAATGGAAAAGAATCTGAAATATGTACACACACACATAACTGAATCACTTTGCTGTATACCTAAAACATTGTAAATCAACTGTACTTCAGTTTTTTAATTTTTATTTTATATTGGAGTATAGATGTGTTCGTTTCAGGTGTACAGCAGAGTAATTGTTATACATATACATATATGCACTCTCTTTCAGATTCTTTACCCATATAGATTATTACATAGTATTAGGTAGAGTTCCCTGAGCTACAGTCCTTGTTGATTATCTGTTTTATATATAGTAGTGTGTATATGTTATATCCCAACCTCTGAATTTATCCCTCCCCTCCACCTTTCCCCTTTGGTAACCATAAGTTCGTTTTCTGTGTCTGGGAGTCTATTTCTCATTTGTAAATAAGTTCATTTGTATCATTTTTTTAGATTCCACATATAAGTGATATCATATGATATTTGTCTGACTTATATACTTCAATTAAACAAAAAGATTCATTAATAAGTGTGCTCGCTTCAGCAGCACATATACTAAAATTGAAGCAATACAGAGAAGATTAGCATGGCCTCTGTGCAAGGATGACATGGAAATTCATGAAGCAGTCCTAATTTTTATGATCTTATTTGCAAAGCAGAAATAGAGTCACAAACATAGAGAACAAACGTATGGATACCAAGGTGGGGTGAGGGGGGCATGTGATAAATTGGGAGATTGGGATTGAGAACCTACTTTAAATGAGAACCTACTGTGTAGCACAGGGAACTCTACTCTGTGCTCTACGGTGACCTAAATGGGAAGGAAATCCAAAAGAGAGGGGATATACGTATTCATTTGGCTGATTCACTTTGCTGTACAGCAGAAACTGATACAGGAGTCCCACTCCCCTGCGAATAAAAAACCCTTTTTACATAAAAAAATTAAATTTAATTTAAAATTCTTCAATAAGGAGAGAGTCATTCGTTTACTCAACACATATTCATTCAGGAGTGTCACTGTGCTATGATTTGGGGATATAGTTATGAACAAACTAGACAGAATCCCTGCCCTCATGGAGTTTAACATTCTATTGGCAAAGGTGGCCAATAAACAAAACAAGTCAGTGTATAATAAGGTGCCAAGTGATTGGCTTCCAGGCTCACTCCAGAACTATCAGCACTTGCCATTGCTTCTCCCTCATCAATTATTTGCCACAGAAGCGACCCCAGCCCTTTTCTTCCACTTCCCCCCTGCAGAAGAGACCTGCACAATCATCACAGGGTAAAGTTGGGACCATAAAACAGTGAGAATTGGGATAGATTCCCAGACACTGCAAATAGCTTTCTTGCTTCAGCACTGCTGGGAGGAAGGAGGCACTTCTTTCCAGCGATTTGAACTCTCCCAAGCTGGCAGCCTGCGGGGAAGTGTAAAGTGTTAGTGACAGCTTCAGTAACTAGAGCCAGGGGACTGTCCTTGGCAGCTTGAAGCTTGTGCCATCTCGGGACCATATCAATAACACCAACACAGACGTGGCCGGTGCCCGTGGCAGTGACCGTCCCGGGAACATCTGCTTCTTCTCTCCCCAAGCCCCATGGCCTAGAGCCCATGCCTGGAGCCTGGGCTCCTGAGGGGATAAACAGAAAAGGGGATTAGTAGCCAACACGGAGAGGAACGATCAAGACTGTTTGCTGCTGTGCTAGCCAGACCAGCCGCTGCTTGTCCGGACAAAGCCAGACAGGGGCCAGAATCCTACTCACTCTCTCCTCCACCACACTGACGCTCAGACCTCTTACTGGAGAGAGAGGAAAATCAGATGACTCCAGGTGTCCCGACGTTGGGTCTTTCTAGATGCACTCTTGCACCAGGCTTGTGACACACTACGTTGTTCTCTGGGAAAGTTAGGAAGAGAGACAGAAGTAAAATGAAGGAGAGAGCTTGTGTTACGGAAAGCACAGCAAGGTGGACACGTAGAGATGTACCAGAGATGTTGGAAAGAGCATTCCTACATACCGCACAAGGCCAGGAAGATAGAAAGCCACCTGTTCTTTTGTGGGTCCTGTCTCTGACTAGAGCAAATGCTCGTGAAAAGTAAAAGCATGCAACCCTGCCCCCAAAACGTGTACAAAGCAAGTCGCTGCTCTACAGAAATCAACGTACAGAGGGTAGCCTTTAAGAGCATAGATCCTTAGTTCCAATCCCAGCTCTACCCCCTCCGAGCTGTGCAACTTTAGGAGAGTTACTCA
Source organism: Kogia breviceps (assembly GCF_026419965.1). Classification (NCBI taxonomy): domain Eukaryota; kingdom Metazoa; phylum Chordata; class Mammalia; order Artiodactyla; family Physeteridae; genus Kogia; species Kogia breviceps. Next base: position 23,599,069 of record NC_081319.1, read on the forward strand.
ATTCCTCTCAGCTTCAAGTTCTCCATCCATGAAATGGAAATGACAGTAGTCCCTGTACCTTAGGATTCATATGGGAATTAAATGTAGGATTTATGAGAATTGTGCAGCAACCACAGAGGCCAGGAACATAGGAAACTGTCTATAAATGGCAGCTGTGAGTCACAAAAAAACTGCATTACCCATGTGTATCAACAGATCTGATTTTTTTTAGACCTATAAAAAACCCATTAAATTGGTTTTTTTCTATTTGATGTAAAACGCTGTGACACTGAGTTTAGGGAAATACAGTGAATTGCATTCATTGGATTATTCATGCAGTTTATTTATGTAGTTGGATGATAAATTTTTGACCAAAGAGAGGAAGAAACAGCATAGCAAATTGTGCTAAGTTGCCTCCGTTTGGGGGTAGACTTAGGGAGGCTCAGCCATGAAAGTAAATTCATTCTCTCATCAGATATTTATTAAGCACTCTTCCACATGCCAGGCAAAGATGAATAAGAAGTAACCCCAACGTTGAAGATTTTGAAATCTGGTAAGAGAGAAAAGGGAAGAACACACATATACAGGTGATACAAGTGCCCCCAAAGAGATACAAAAGTCGCATGAGGACCTCAAAGGAAAGTTAAGTCATATTTAGGTATTGAGACACAAAAGTTTTCATGAAAGAGGTGAATTTCAAAGTGGGCTATGACAGAACTACAAGATTAAACAGAAGGAGGAAGGAGCATTGCAAGAGGCAGAAACAACAGGAGCAAAGCTTTTGTCCATTTTTTCAGTTTGAGTAAGATGCAGGGCAAACGGTGGGAAGATGAAGGGAGAAGGCTGAGCTGAGAGATCAGAGAAAAAATGGAGAGATTTGAACACAGGCTTACAGAACTTAGACTTTATTTGATAAGGCAGTGATAGATGGTACTTTAGGAAGATCAACATCAGTGTAAAGCAAGGAGAAACCCAGGGCAAGGAGATTCAGTTAAGAAGCTTTTGCAATTTTACAGCTAAGATGTGGTGAAAAGTAATGAAGAAGTGAAGTCCAGTTGTAGTGGTGGACAATGGGAGAGACTGAAGTCGAAATCGTTGGACAATGGCATCTTCAGACCTTGATATCACTTATGTAACAGACACTGGTGGCTCTGCAGTTATGAGCCTGGGTCAGTGGGAGAACAGTGGTACCTTTAATAGGATGGGAAGTCAGGCCCATCAGAGGAGTGAGACTGTGAGCTCTGAGCCTGGTTCAGTTATTGATATTACTGTCCACTTACCTACCCAAGCCTGATGCCATCCCAGATGTCTCCCACTTTCTACCGTTGCTTAAGTTATTGTACCAGTTAGCTACAGCTGCCTAACAAATTACCCCCAAATTTAAGCAGCATAAAACAACCACCATTTATCATATCACACAATTTCTGATGGTCAGGCATCCAGTCAAGACTTAGCAGAGTAGTTCTGACTCAGGGTCTTTCATGAGGCAGCAGTCAAGCTGTTGCCAGGGGTGCAGGCGTCTCAAGGCTCAACTAGAACTGGAGAACCCACTTCCCAGCTCCCTTATGTTGTTAGCAGACCTCAGTTTCTTGCTGGCTATTGGCTGGAGGCTTTAGTCTCCTGCCACGTGGGTGTCTCCTTAGGACAGCTCCCAACATGGCAGCTGGTTTTCCCCACAGCAAGTGATCCAAGAGATAGAGCTCGAGATGGAAAGCACAGTCTCTTGTAACCTAATCTTGGGAGTGATCTATCATCACTTCTACCATGTGCTGTTGGTCATCCTGACCACCCCTGGCACAATGTGAGAGGAAACTGTGCAGGAGAATGAATATCAGGAGGCAGGCATCATCAGGGGCCATCTCCAAGGCTGCTTCCACAGCCAGGAAGCCCTGCCAGTCAGCCTCCATATTTGTTAAAGCCGGCCCCTGTTCTCCATCTCACTTCCGCTGCTCCAGTGCAGTGTCTTTATCTCCTGTTTAGTCGGATGCAATTTCAGTCTAGCAGGTCATGCTATTTTGGGCTTTTCTGACCACAGCCTCATCCTTCTTACCCCTGCAAGAGTGATCCCTCAGAACTGGACATCTGCCTATCCCTGTCCCAACACACACCCCTCCTGCACCCTCTGCTTGGAACCCATTGCCCACATGATGTAGGTCAACCTCCTTAGCATGGGTATGAGTCCCTCTGTGTCTCAGTCCCTCCTGATGCTCCTGCCTCCTCCCCTGACACCCTCCACCTTGAACTTCACACTCTAGTAAGTTGGGACTCTGTGTCTCCAGCTCTCTCTGTGCTATTTCACCCAGCCATGCCTTAGCCATACTCTTCCCTCTACCTGCCATATGGTTCCTCATCTCTCCCCAACGTTACAGGACAGCACTGTGACTCAGAGCATGGGTTCAGGAGCCCCACCACCTGATTCAAACCCCAGCTCCACCACTCACTCACTGTATGACTCAGTCAGTTATTTAAACTATATGCTGGGTATTGGTCAAATTATTTATATGCATATATTAACTTATATATCCCTACCACGACCTAAAGGTAGATGATGATTATCATCATCTTTGTACACATGAGGGAGCTAAGGTGCATAGGGTAAGAGCTATAAAAGTTGTTGCAATTGTAACTCTTCCTTGTTCAGGACTAAGTTCAGAGACCATCTCCTCCACTAAATTTCAACCTTTTAAAGACAGATGCCATCCTCCATGAAGCCCATGGCTTCCTGGGTGTAACTCTAACCTAGTAGCTACCATATTGTTTTGAAATGACCTATTTTTTATCTGCTTCTTTAAAAATCAGCTCTTTGAGGGCAGGGACCTCAAAGTCATCTGAGCCAGTTCACCACCCAGTAGACTCTCAGTCAATACATGTTGGTTGAGGTTCGCCAAGTTGGCGGTGCCTGTTGAATATCCAGGTGAAGCTCTAGGCAGTTGCCAAATGAAAAGGGAAAAGAGAGAAGCTAAGGATAGGGCCTTAAACAGAAAGAGAAAGAAGAGGTGGTGAAAGTATTCTTAAGATGAAATTTAACATTTTCCTTAATAAAACTAAAACAATGGCTCTAAACCACTAATCCTGAAAAACTTAACTGAAGTAGCATCGAATGGTCCCATCTAGTAGATGGAATCAAATTGAGAGTCAACTAGAAGTGTGATTCTTTTCATGCTATTTTCTCCGGGGAAGAATGATCATGTATATGTACAGACTCAGGCACAGCCATTAGAATAATCAGTCTACAGCACTCCTTCCCTGAAGACTCCTATTTCTATCTTCCTCAAGAGCCTGAGTGTGTCTCATTGTTACAGGAAGCAGGCTGGCCTGTGTGACCAGGAAAATGGTCACATTTAATCACAAAATAAATAATGGAGGGATTCTATGAAAATAAATGAGCTTCTCTTATTTTTCTTTTGTCGAGTTGCCTTTAAGAGAAAAATATCAAAACAGAGAGTCTTCAGACTATTGTGAACTTTACAAGAATTTCTTTGGGTTCTTTGCAAATGGTGGCTCATGACCCAACAGGCCCATTCAGACCATAATCAGAAATAATATGGCAGTCACCACCATTTATCTTCAGTGATCTAATCTCTGATCGGGCTTGCATCGCAGACACACCTTGTGTTTTGTTGTGTGTTCAATCTGTGTGAAAGAAAAAAAAAATCAGTCCTCCAAATTAGTCTTGCCAGGTGTTTCTAAAAAAAAAAGGTTTCCATATGATAGCAGCTCATGTCAATATCCTGCTAAAGATGTGAAACATTTTTCAAAAGTTTATACAGCCCTGACTTTGTCTAGGGACTCCTCCAGTTTTCCTGTCTCCAGTGATATCATTTTAAACATTCGCTTTCTCCAAATGGTTTGTGTGTTCTGTGTAATTCGACTTGCAGTGCTTCTTGGCATGTAACTGTGGAAATATTAAATCATTCCATATGTGTATGCATTTGCCTCTCCAGGTATATTTTGGAATTTTCTTAAGAAATGTGATTGCATCTCCTTGTCCTTTTCCTCCTCTTCTTTTCCTTTTTCTTTTCCCTAGCAACACCTCAAAGGTGTTCACTGAGCAAGTTCTCCAGCATTCTTGGCTGATTAATTTCCGAATAAAAACATAAAAGCTACAGTAGGTCGACTAGTATGGGCCATGCATAGAATGAAGTGCTCTACGTGTTCTTTCTTTGATCCTTACGACAGCCCTGTGAGTATCGTTCCTACTTTCCAATTGTGGAAACTGAGGCTTAGCAAGAGAAGGTGACTTTCCCAAAAGTCACAGCTAATGAGTGAGTGCCAGAGCTGCGAGTCAGACCCAGGCTGTCTCTAAAACCTATGACTCCCTCTAATCGCACTCATTTTCCATCCTTTTAACTAGCAACTTTTGGGGAGTTATTGCTTTGCAGATTTAGAAAGAAAAGTGTATTCTTTCCTTGGTGACTGCTGAATTCAGTGGTGGAGTTATTGCTTTGCAGATTTAGAAAGAAAAGTGTATTCTTTCCTTGGTGACTGGTGAATTCAGTGGTGGAGTTATTGCTTTGCAGATTTAGAAAGAAAAGTGTATTCCTTCCTTGGTGACTGGTGAATTCAGTGGTGAATTCAATGGTGAATCTGATGTTTCTGACAAGGGGCACGAAGCAGGGTTCTTGTTATAAAGTTGACTGAATTCCTTCTCTGGTCTTCATTTCTAGAAGGCCCTCGTTTCCGTCACCTTTGGAACAGTGCACATGCATCACTGTCACACCCAGCCTGGTCGGTCTATGCAGCCATTCGTTAACTAGCCCACCATCCTCTACCTACTTGCTGCTCAAAATGTGGTCCTTGGACCAGGCGAATCGGCATGAGCTCAGATGTTAGAAATGCAGAGTCACAGGTTCCCTGAGACTTGCTGAATCAGAGCCTACATTTTAACTGTATCCCTGTGTGATTCGTGTACACGTTAAAGTTTGAGAAGCACCGCCCTGCTTGTCACTGTCACATAAAGTGGAACTTCTCTCTCCTGCAACTCTTAGTAAAGAAGCCGGGCTTCCCTGGTGGCGCAGTGGTTGAGAATCAGCCTGCCGATGCAGGGGACACGGGTTCGTGCCCTGGTCCGGGAGGATCCCACATGCCGCGGAGCGACTAAGCCCGTGAGCCATGGCCGCTGGGCCTGCGCGTCCAGAGCCTGTGCTCCGCAACGGGAGAGGCCACAACAGTGAGAGGCCCGCGTACCGAAAAAAAAAAAAAAAAAAAAAAAAAAGAAGTCAAAATGGATCAGACCCGGATTCAGGTGAATCAGAGTGAAGTCACCATGTGGCCCCATCATCCTACCACCTACAGGTGTTCAGTCTCCTTTCTCAACATCACCCTTCCAAGTTAGCTGAAAATTCTCTAGCTGGAGAGACATGCATTAGAATGAAAATATAAAACCTTGTCTAAGGAGGGTTTTAAAATTCACTGTGGTTTCTAGAGCTTGTCCCTAACGCCAATCGCTGCCATAGCCAAAGTTCAGCTGCTAAATTGATGTGACATTTTAATCTAGCCTAATGTCAAAACAGAATAACTTTGGTAAAGGGGAGGTGAGTTGAGGATTACAGGCCCTTTTAAGATCTACGTTAAGAAATGTTTATCCCACCCGTCTCCAGCGTGTGCCAAATTGTGTAGTTGCTGCGGGCAGGAGAATGACCTCATTATTTCTCTCTCTAACCTGTTTGGAGCTGTACAGCCTAAACACGCTTTGTACTCGCACTGTTTGAATGCAGTGTTACTTTGTAAAATAGGACTAGTGATCATTCTGCACGGACTTAACATGTTCTGCATCACCATGTAGACTCTGCTGCTTTTCAAAGAATACATTTACACTGATTGTGTTTCTCCCTGTGTTTCAAGTATTTAGCAAGCAGTGGGGCAGGTACAGAACAAGTCAGACATGAATAATTGCTCTCAGTGAGATTATATTCTGGCTAGAGGACATGGCTGTACACAGCAAAAACTAGGGAAGAGGATAAATTCATTTGTATGATTTATCCAAAAGGTAGTGGGTTCAGGGAGGTAAGGGTATGGCCGTGGTCAGAGAAGGTCTCATAGCAAGCAAAGCAGAGACTTGAAGACAGGAGGGGCAAAGAGTGAAAAAGAGGTTGTTCCGGAAGGAAAATGATCTGAGCAAAAGAGTAAGGCCTAACGAGCCTGGAACCTTGTTCACGACATCTTTGCCAGTAGCTAACATATGTTGACTAATACATCCAGGGCTGCCATGTGTCTCTTCTGCTAACACATTAAATTAAAAGATGCATTTAGTTAACCCATTCTCTAGAGGTTTAAATAATAATTTATAATTACATAAATATATATCATTGCATATGACATAGTATGTCTTATAATAATTATATAATTATAGCTTTATTGATATTACAATTTCTAATTGATTATACTACTTAATTAATATATTAGTAATGTGATTAATATTAATCATGTGTTTGTTAATATTAATACATAATTATGTGATCTAGTGATGTATCTAATAATTTATAACTAGCATTTTTGAGGTCTCTCCATATGCCACAGCTGAGTGCTAGACATTTACTACTCAGAGCAACTTTATGGGAGTATTTTGATCTCCATTTCATTAATAGAGAAACAGACAATTTAGGAACGAGGTCACAGAGTGAGGAACAGTGATAGTACACAAACACAAAATTTGAAGGGAAAACCCACATTCTCAAACACTATGCCATACTGTGCCATATATCTCAAACACCGTGCCGTACTACATGGTGTTGAACCTTGAATATCGTATACTGAGGTGCAATAGAACATTAGGATATCAGGACAGGAAAAACTAAGCCCTTTAAGCAATTTCTATTCTGTATGGGAAGCCAAGGTAAGATGTATAGAGCTGAGACTATTGCAGCAAGAACGTGTGGTGATCACCTCTTTCTCAAGCCCTGAAAGTGTATTAAAAAGGCATGGAGGGGCTTCCCTGGTGGCGCAGTGGTTGAGAATCTGCCTGCCGATGCAGGAGACGCGGGTTCGTGCCCTGGTCCGGGAAGATCCCACATGCCGCGGAGCGACTAAGCCCGTGAGCCATGGCCGCTGAGCCTGCGCGTCCGGAGCCTGCGCTCCGCAACGGGAGAGGCCACAGCAGTGAGAGGCCCGCGTACCACAAAAAAAAAAAAAAAAAAGGCATGGAGGTGAGGTTATTTGGGTAAGACTTCTTAGAACTGATCATTTTGAGGGATCCACGATTCTAGGCCAAAGGATTGTGCCGATTAGATCATTTATATGGCTGTGTGACTGTGTAGTATGCAAACATCCGTTCCCCAAATGGCCCGAAATGCAAGACCCCGAATGAGAAAGACTTGAGTCATTCGGGAAATAGCATCCATTGAATTTTTGATAGGATTTTCTGAGTGTGTGTTTGAATGTTTTTCACTCACTTCTTTTTGGAGCTCGTGGGAGGTAGTTTACCAGAAATGATTAAAAGAATGGATGAAGAATCACACATTCAAATCTGGATTTGAGAGCTGGCCCTGCCACGATGATCATGACCGTTGGTTGTTCACTTCAGCGCTTGGCCAGTGACATCGCAGCAGGGTCCTGGCCAGCAGCCTCAGCACCATCTGGGGACTCGTTAGAAATGCAAATCTCAGGCTGACTGAATAGGACGCTCTAGGGACAGGGACCAGCAATCTCTGTTTCAACAACTTTTCCAGGTTTGGGAAACATTATGCTGGACCACACCTTCTACATCTATAAAAAGGAGATAATGTAGTAATCATACCCTTTCCACAGTATCACTGTAAAGATTAAGTGAGATATTGACAGTATACGTAAAGTACCTAATGTGAAGTCTAAAAGAAGTGTGCTTCATAATTATTATCTTCCATGGCTTTATCTCTTAATTTGGGGCTAAGAAAAAGTAAGAAGCCGGAACCCTAAGCAGCTAACTCTGCCTTAAATTATAGCAGAAATAAATTCTTCCAGTTAGCGATGAAGTCTTGTCCAACGGTCGCCTTATGTTACTAAGAAAATCTGAACTGTATAAACAGGTTTCTGCTGTGGTCTTTCTTGGGCTCCTGTTTGAAAACCAAGGAGGTCTGTCTGTGTCTGTTTTACAGCCAGTGCAGGGGCTCCATAGGAACAGCTCTGATGGATGTGTGTGTCAGATTGCAAAACACCCCTGCCTGGAGCAGTTAAACTGGACGGTTTAGAAAACCACCTCCAGGTTTCTCATTTGGGAACACAAACACTTGTGAAGTGAAATGCTTCTTCCCAGGGAGATGTGGCACTGCTTCAGCTCCCTGGGAAGTGCCTGTATTCATCATGGGCTGGACAGAGTGCCAGTAAGGCCCGGCGTGACCCACTGTGGCCAGTTCCAAACCATCTGAATCCACTCTAATTTCTCTGCACCTTTTGTTCAGGAGTTATTTATGTGCATTTGGGCATTTATCTTCCTGATAGACTTTTTGCTTCTCACTTGCTCTTTTCCCCTTAGACAAAGGGCAGCAAAATATTTACTATCAGGCCCTTTACAGAAAGGCTCTTTACAGAAAGGGCCTGATAGTAAATATTTTGCAGCCATAGGGTCCCTATCACAACTACTCAGTTCTGCCATTGTAACTCAAAAGCAGCCATAGACAATGTGTAACTGAATGAGTGTGGCTGTGTCCCAATAAAACTTTATTTACAAAAACAAGTGGTGGGCCAGATTTGGCCCCAGATTTTGGCTGTGGTTTGCTGACCTCTGACTTAGAATCTCAAAACATCTAATGAAAAGGACCCAGACAACCAGGCAGAAGAATAACTCGGTGTCTGTCCATTCGTGTGTAAAGTTCTGGCTTAGAAGTAGCTCTTGGCCTGAGCTGAGCCATGCCTTGGTAATGGAAGATAAACAACACCAGCTCTCTGTCCCTCCAGACCAGCTGGACCAAGACCCTGAAACCGGTTTGCTCCCACCTGGTGGGAAAACACCTCTCAGTTTTAGAACTTTTTTAAAAATTTATTTATTTACGTTTGGCTGCATTGGGTCTTCATTGCTGTGTGCGGGCTTTCTCTAGTTGAGGTGAGAGGGGGCTACTCTTTGTTGCGGTGTGCGGGCTTCTCTTGTGGAGCACAGGCTGTAGGCGCACGGGCTGAGCCTGTGGCATGCAGGCTCAGTAGTTGTGGCTTGTGGTCTCTAGAGCACAGGCTCAGTAGTTGTGCACAGGCTTAGTTGCTCCACGGCATGTGGGATCTTCCCGGGCCGGGGCCTGAACCCATGTCCCCTGCATTGGCAGGTGGATTGTTAACCACTGCACCAGGGAAGTCCCTCCATTTAAAAACTTTTAATGAAGGTGTTGCCTCACAATTTGGGACAAAGCAAAGCAAGTTCCAAATCTGGAACAAGGAAGTCTTCCTCTGAAAAATGAGATAGAAATGGAGATGCTGTTTAGATCCCAATGAAGCAGGAGTCCAGGGCCCAAACTTAAACCGTAAGAGTAGAAAGTGAGTACCAGTGTCTTACTTTTCTGGAATAATTCAGGGCACGTAACTCCCAGTGTTTAGAAATGACTAAACAGTCCCTTCTGCAAAGAAGTAACCTAGAGGGTGTGAGTGTAATAAATTACCCTGTATTTATGTCCTAGGAATTCTAAAGTAATGATATGAATGTCTATATGAGACTGCAGCAGTAGAAACCAGCTGACACACATTGTGACCCAAGCTGTTCTTTTACGTGAAGGGTTTTACAGTGCCAGGTGTGAGTTGAGACTCAGCCTTGTAGGACTTATTCATTCCCAAGTTGGAATTTGCAAGGTAGCCATTTATAACAGATGTCATTGGTTGCATGTCCTGCAGCCATTCCAATTCCTCCTTTTTATCTTGAAGAAGAGCCCGTGCTTATGTTGGGGTGTCCACATGTAAAAAAGATAAATCTTACTTGGTTTCACTCAATTGCAATCACCTCACTGGCCATACCAGTGACTGGTTTATGGAAGAGCACATGACCCAGTGCTGCCTAATGAAAAATTAAGTCTGCTGGGAAGCTCCTGGTAAAGGTATCTTTTCCCTGAAGAAGAGGCATAGGGGGAAATATGTCCTTCTGTGGACATTCCGGATATAGAGCTTGGAACTATGGTGGCCATCTTGCAACCCTAGGGAAAGCCAAGCTATGGATAACAAAGCAGAATTAATCCTGGAGCTGCCTCGCCTTGAGACATCTTGCTCAATAAATAATAAATAAATAGAATAAATAGAATAGAATAAATGTTCCTTTGATGTAAACTAACTTGGATTTTCTGTTTCTTACATCCAGTAGAACCCCAAATGATACACACTCCTGTTTCGTCTCCCCTAGGTCAGGTCAGGTCTCTCTGCTTCCACCAGCTGTCAAGTTCTATGCTTTCACTGTCCCCACCTCATCTTGCCACCTGGTAGAGACTTGGCAATTGTGTTTTGTTTTGTTTTTGTTTTTTCATAACTTATAGCCCTTAAGGTTGAGGTCTTAACCTGTTAGGATTTCACCACGGAGCCACTGGTCAGTAAAGAGTTACTAAAACAGCTCTTCACAGGCTAAAGTGATTTCAATGTGTTGTTTTGTTATTAGAAGTATTGGTAATAATAATGCTATGTTTCTTTTTCACTCATTTGATAAAATTGCCCTTCCCTAACAAAGATTATAGGCTAGTAGTCAAGTAAGAAATTACATACGATATAATGATGGCCCGTGGGGGATCTGGGAGCTGTGGAAGTCCAAAGAGAGGTGCTGTTGTTGGCTTACCCAATAATCATGCCCTTTGCATTTCTTCCATGCTTGAAGAGACTCTTTCCCTGAAAATGCCAGACGTTCACTTTCCAGCCTCTGTTGCAGCTAGGGCATGTATATATGGGCCCCTTCTCACCAGGGAGATTTAAGGCAAAGTCTTCAAAGGACTTCCGGGAAGGATTTTCCTTGAAGAGTAGATCATCACAGAAGGGGCCCTTCTTCCCTTCCTGCTCTCGGTTGTTTTGTGAGAGGGCATGATTTGGAGCTGCAGCAGCTATCTTATAACCATGAGGCAAAAGCTAAGAGAATCGTGGAAAAGTTGAATCCAGTTCTCGACATTGTCATCACACAGAACTAATCTTGGATCTGTATATCTCCAGATATGTGACATCCAGTTATGTGATAATACCGTCATATTTCATTATCTGTTACTTATAGCCAGTAGTATGCAAATTGGTACAATGCATATCTAACCTGGACTGAGGCAAGCAAAGAAGGCTTCCTGGAGGAGATGACTTATGAGCTAAAGCATGAAAGATATGTACATATTTTGTAATAGAAGGGGAGGTGATAAAGGAGGATCCAAAGACTTGAAGGAGAAATTATGGCAAGTTTAAGCATTCAAAATTGGGAGCTATGGCTGGAGCGTAGAATATTGTTTATGGCGTGGCAAGAGATGAAGCCAAAGAAGTGATGGGTAAGAGCACAAATCATACATGACCTTGTAAATTATGTTAAGAAATGTTGCCCTTTTTCTTAGGAACATTCAGAACACTATTGGGGGCTTTCTCACTCTCAGGGTCAAAGTTAATCACTTCTTTTACACACCCAGATCACATTGCTGATAGTTTGCTGTCAATTGGTCCTATTAGGGCTCGTTCGTTATTCAGTGATCTATTCCCTCCAGTAGACCAGAAGACACAAGGGCAGAGGCTATGTTTTCTCTCATTTAAACCAACCCCCTCTAACAAATCCTGCTAAATTAGGTTTGTTAAGTCACATTACCTCTCCCATTACAGTTGATAAAACCTGAACCTATTTTGAAGTATTTTGTCTTGCTTGATCCTTTCAATACCCCCACGAAGCCTGGAGAAAGAAGGAGAGGGGTCCAAGCTTGCACAGCTTGATAGGGCAGAACTGTAAGGGCTAGAAACAGGTAGTATCTCTCTTGGTCCAAAAATGCTTTTCACTATATCATACGGTTTTGCCCAACACCAAGTGTTTCCAGCACTGAAAGTTTGTACATTGATTCATTTGCTGTGAGGTTGCAATTTGATGAAACTTAAAAAAACAAATTTCCATGTAGTCTTTGCCAGAAGCTTTGTAGTAGTGGAACCATGCAGTCATACTTTCTTTTCCTGAGGAGAACTCAGGGTGGCCTTTGGGAGTTAGCAGATGTAAGGCAAGTATGGTTTGAAAAAGGTTAGTACTTCCCCGTCTCCTGGTCTGCGAAGCTTGTAGAATACTTAAGGGCTGGAGGAGAAATATGTGTAGGAACTGTATTAGTTAGGGTAACTAACTACCTGCCCTAGCAGGTAAACTTGAACATCTCAGTGGCTCAACTCAGTAATTTTCTCATTTGCATAAAGATTAACTTTCGGGGGGCTTCATCAGAGACCTAGCCTCTTTCTCTCTTGTGGGTCCACCTTCTCCTGTAACTCGTGGTAGGTCTTTTGAGTTTAGTAGACAGACAGAGGAGGGGAGAGAGGAACTTTCCACAGAGTTCCCTTCTGCCCACATTACGTTGGGCAGGCCTCAGTCACGTGACCACGCTTAACCTGCGCGTGAGGAGGGGAGATGGAGAACCTCTGTGCCCGGGAAGATAGCTTAGTTGAGTTCGGTAGACAAGTGGTCATCTCTGACTTAGGGACCAAGGTGAATTTTATGAAAAATAGTGGTTATACCCCTAATCTTCCAAGGTTCTACATTATATAGTATTTCCGATGAACTAGGATAGATCCGAGGAGGCTGGAGAGCCCAGAGGAGAATTCACCCTAAGGAATGAGACAGACTTGTCTCCTGATTGACCTCAAAGCCAGGATCATGTTTTTCGTGGGAGAGCATTAGTTCCAAACACCATACGTGGCTAAAGTGAGAAATCTCTCCTTATCCAAATGAGTACTCGAGTGCCCGTATATCAAAAGAGCTGTGTCATAAAGAATTGTAGATATTATTGGGAACCCGTACCCCAACATAACACCACACAATACCATAAAGTGACCCTCTCACTCATTCATTCATTCAACAAAGCTTGAATTGCGTACCGTGCGCCCAGCACATTCTAGGTGCTGGAGATACAGCTCTCCCTGCCCTGAAGCTTAGGTTCCAGAGAAAGAGGAGATAAAGAATAAATAAATGATTTCAAGTAGCCGTAAGTGCTATGAAGAATGTAGAGTTTGGCTGCAACGTTAGGGAATAGAAAGTGACTAGAATAGACGGGCTTGGCACTCTTCTAGACTGGACGGAACGGGATACGATGAACATAACCAAGGGAGAGAAAGGCTTCACTTCCTCATTTCTAAGACCCAACAAGAGTGCTACTGGGCCCACCATGGCGTGTGCCCTGATAACCGAAAGCTTCTCTTCAGTGGTTTAAATCTCCACATTTCTGGACCTCTTGATTTCAAGAGCTGCTGTGTGGTAATAGTGACAAAAGCAGTAGCGCAATGGGAGCTACACGTGCAGAGGAATGTTATCTTCCAGGGTTTTCTCAGTAGGGGGCAGCAATAAAGAAGGACCCCTCTGAATTTAGAAAAT